>NC_035443.2:40604704-40955107 GCF_002127325.2 Helianthus annuus
CCATTAAAGGTTTACTTATGGTTATCCCGATTAAAGGTTAGGATCCTAACTTGGATCCTCAGGTATGATCCTTAACTATTTTTAATTTCATTATTCATTTGGATAACCTTTAGACCTTGACAACTGAACCTATGATCCTTAAACTACCTTGAAAATTTTCGATTATAGGATATTTGATCCAAGATCATATCCTAATTTTCTTAAACATAGTTTGCTCAACCTTTCTTTCTCAAACAAACATGTGTCAAAACAATTGAAAATAAAAAGGATAATAACACAAGATAAGCGACAAAAGTTTAAGATTTTATTTATTAACGATAGGATTAACCCTTCAAAAGTTGTCAAAATTGCCAACCCACATTTCTACCAGCAAAACGTGGCCCGTCCACATGGGTTGGCAAAGGGTGTCCATTATCTATGCGGTCTTAGCATGAGCAGGAAATTAAAAGCGGCAGGATCACAAAGGCTTCATCCCCCAAACAGAGGATCCCTCCACCTTTTGTAATCCTACCTATTGTCCAAAGGATCCAGGATCCTTAACCCTAAAAACTATTGTTCAAAGATTACAGACCATAATTGTTTCAAATACCACAAACCACTACCATACTTAAAAAATTGGGCTCCGGCCTAGTCAAAAATATCCATCATCGCCCAATCATGCAGCCTACACCTTTGCTGCTCCATCAACTCCAGCTTCTCCACCCTGTTCCTTGTCAGCATCTCCACCCTCCAGCATTGGGATCTCCTCTGCTTCGTCCTCATCCTCCAGCTCTGCCAATCTTGCCTTCCAACCCTCCACGTCCCATGAGCTCTTGTCAAAGGCAGGATCCTGAGCCTCCGCAGCCATTTGTAGTTGTATCTTGTACATAGCAGTTGCGGCAGAGACCTTGGCATCCTGGATGATCTCCTGCTTCTCGCCATCCATGTCAATTAGCCTTTGAGCAGCCTCATCCTTTGTAGCCCGGAGTTCCTTCTCAAGATCGGCTATCTTGAGATCCTTTAACACGCCCATTTGTTGGAGGTCGGCGATTTGGCTCTCCTGATCCTCGACGTGGCCAAGATAGGTCTCGATCTCAGCAAGTTTCTGCAGAAGAGGTATAAGGAAGATTCAGGATCAGGCGATCCAAAAGGAAGCAGGATATTCAAGCAGGATACTTAAGAAGGATAACCAACAGGGGCAGTGATCCTTACCTCATTAACATAGTCGAGAAACTGTTGGCGAAGCAGAGGAAATTCCTGGAGATCTTTAGAAGTCTTTCTCTTTTTTCCCTTACCCCGAATGGGTGCTTTAAGGGCTGAAGTAGAGGGACTGGCAGCAGAAGTCTTCCTCCTCGAAGACTTGACGTTGGCAAGATCACTTATCCCAAACTTGGAAGCAGACTTGGCAGACTTGGCAGACTTTCTAGCGCCTACACAATCAGAAACAAGATAAGTTCCCTTATTAATCAAACAATCTCACATATAACTTACTTTTTACAAGGATACTTACTTGACATAGTGGCAGATGCGGAGGATACTTCCTGTGAATCTTGGACGGTGACTTGGAAACTTCTGACCTCAGGATTAAGCTTTTTAAAAGCTAAGACTCTTTCTCTTGCAGCAGGGGTTAACTTAAGATAAGCGATGGATATAGCTGCACAAAAAATAAAAAAGACGTTAGTGATCCTCATCGTATGAGACAAGTCTGATAGTGATCCTTCCAGGATCCTCTACCCTACCATGAGTGGCCCATTCCTTGGGCAGATCCTTCCCATCTGGGATGGTATCCCTTCTAACAAAGAAAAAGCGACGCTTCCAGTTTGTGTCATTCTTAGTAACCTTGAAGACAGGGTGATCCTCCCCAGCTTTCCGTTTTAGCAGATATCGGCAAGAACCGAACGTGGTAAGATCATAAAGTGCGGCCAACTCTGCCATCCCCAAATCAATTCCCTTCTGCTCGATGATCCTCTCGAAGGTATACAGGACCCTCCAGATCATCGGCATAGCTTGGATATAAGATATGCCGGATAAAGAAAAGAAGGATTGGGTGAAGGCTGGAAAAGGATACGAATACCCTATGGTGAACGGAGTAGCAGGAAAGGCCACCCAGACGTCTGAAACAAAGTCGCTCAAAGCAGTAGGTGTGAAGGATTTGAAAACAGCATTCGCCGGAAAGCAATGACGAATCCTGTCTACATGAGCATCAGTAAAGCAACATCTCTCCGTAGGAGAGTCCTTGATGATCCCTTGGCTTTTTAGGGGACTGCTCTTCTTGGAATCCTTATGTGGAGGATTTCGAAGCAACATACTCGTGGTGGAACAGAAACAGAGTAAAAGCAGAAAAAACAGAGCAAGAGAAGGAAGAAAGGAAAGAGAGAAGAAGAGAATACCTGGTCAATCTTCGGTGGAGATTATAAAGGGAGTATATCCTGAATTTAAATGCAGAGTGATCCCAACCCTATCTCCTATTTATAATCATGATTTGCAGGGATTGTCACATCTATGACGTAATGATCACAACGGCTAGTTCGCTGATAACGGCTAGTTATCCGAGTAGTCCGTTGAAGATAAGATCAGAGCAAAATATAACTCATTAATTTACAATAAACTCCTTATATTTTGGGGGCAATTGTTAGGGCTGGATTTTTATTATACGTGATCCTTATACGTGATCCTAACCAGTGATCCTTGTTTCTTTGGCAGACAGTGATCCTCAGCAGGACTTCAGGATCATGGACCATCAAAGGATCCTCATGCTAACAGTTACCTTCGTTTAAAACAATGTTATTTTGCAGGAACATCTAGCAGGATACGCTCTTAGCATCATAATCAAGGGACGCGTCTTCACAATTATAGCATGAGCTTAATCGAAGATAGACGTTGCAAAGGATATGGAAACTTAGCTTGATTTACGGGCGGCAATTTAGGCTAGATTGTCTATTATTTCTAAAGGGGTAATGAGCTGATTATTAGTCTTTTTACCTAAAATAGGTCACCTACACTTGTATAAATACCACTCTTCCTCATTTGGAAGAAAACACGACGAGACACGAAACAACTCTCACACACTTAGACACTCGAAACTATAGTGATCCTTGTACTCAGCTCATTATCATCCGAAGTTGTAACTATATTTTTCTTATATTGAAGTTGGTGATCGGTAGTTGCCATCACCCGAGGTTTTTTATGCCGGAGATCATACATTGATCAAGGGCTTTTTCCTCGTATAAATCATTGTGTCTTTGCATATTTCTCATAGAAGTGATCCTTTACTTTTATAATTAACCAAGCATCATACCCTGTTTACATAAAGTTTGGTTACATTATCCTTGTGTGATTTTTGACCAAAACAAGAAGTATTTCATGTGAACAGGATCCTTCAAGCATATGATCCTTACATTGGAAGCATCCTCGAAGGATCCCGGCGACATCAGTGATCCTTACTCTGGTAAAGTCCTTATCTCAAAACTTTTCCGTTTTCTTATTTTTACCTAAGGATAAGGATCACGTATCCTTCATCCTTCTCTCACAAGAATTTGAGTTCTGATAGTCCAGGTATCCTCAGCATATTTTCGATAGTCTTCAAAAGCATCTCAGATCCTTGGGTTCAACCCCAGTTATCCTTGGGCTTGTCCCCAGTTTTCGTCTGTAGCGCACGATGATCCTGGTATAGTTCACGTCTTTGGGACCAGTACCCGCTTTAGGGGTTGACAACCTCATCGTACTGGCTATATCTAGGATCCTACGTATAATGGTAGACGTACCATACATCCGTTCCTAAGGTTTCTAACGTTTTCACGTTAGCTAAGGTTTTGACATTTTCATGTCACCAAGTTTGGATAGTCGCAAGTAAGGGCCATACTCCAGTTTACATATGATCCTTGGGCTTGTCCCCAGTTATCCTTTGGGCTTGTCCCCAGTGATCCTTTGGGCTTGTCCCCAGTTATCCTTTGGGCTTGTCCCCAGTGATCCTTTGGGCTTGTCCCCAGTTATCCTTTGGGCATGTCCCCAGCTATTAATTTATCTTTTACATTGGCTTAGTCCCAAGTTATGTTCCATTTTTCAGGTTTTCGAAGTTAAACAAATAAGGATCCTTAATCCTTATTATCCGTTAAAATTTCACTTATGGTTATCTTGATTAAAGGTTAGGATCCTAACTTGGATTCTCAGGTATGATCCTTGACTGTTTTGATTATACTTGTTATTTTGAATAACCCTTACACTTTGACAACTAAACCTATGATCCTCGATCATAAACTATTTTTGAAAATTTCTCGATTACAGGATATTTGATCCAGGATCATATCCTAAAATGATTGAACATGATTTGCTTAACAATTGGAAAATAAAAGGATAAACAAAGGATAACAACACGAGATAAGCCAGAAAGATTAGAGTTATTTTATTAACAAAGGATTTTAAACCCTTTCAAAAGTTGTCTAAATTGCCAACCCACGTTTCTACCAGCAAAACGTGGCCCGTCCACATGGGTTGGCAAAGGGTGTCCATTGTTTATGCGGTCATAGCAGGTGCAGGAAAGTAAAAGCGGCAGGATCACAAAGGCTTCATCCCCCAAACAGAGGATCCCTCCACCATTTGCGATCCTACCTATTGTCCAAAGGATCCAGGATCCTTAACCCTAAAAACTATTGTTTGAGTTACAGACCATAAATTGTTTCAAAACACCAACAACCACAAAAACCACTACCAAACTTTAAAAAATTGGGCTCCGGCCAAGTCTCGAAATATCCATCATCGCCCAATTCAGCAGCTCAAACCTTCGCTGCTCCATCACCACCAGCTCCACTTGCTTCCCCCTGATCCTTGCCAGCATCACCACCTTCAAGCATAGGGATCTCCTCGGCCTCATCATCATCCTCCAACTCTGCTAACCTTGCCTTCCAGCCCTCCACATCCCATGTGCTCTTGTCAAAAGCAGGATCCTGAGCCTCCGCAGCCATCTGCAATTGGATCCTATACATAGCTATTGCGGCGGAGACCTTGGCATCTTGGGTGATCTCCTGCTTCTCACAATCCATGTTGATCAGCATTTGAGCAGCTTCATCCTTGGTAGCCCGGAGTTCCTTTCTCAAGATCAGCTATCTTGAGATCCTTCAGCACGCCCATTTGTTGGAGGTCGGCGATTTGGCGGTCCTGATCCTCAACATGGCCAAGATAGGTTTCTATTTCAGCAAGTTTCTGCAGAAAGGGAAAAGATAAGTTCAGGACCAGGTGATCCTCAAACAAGCAGGATCAACAATCAGGATATACAAGCAAGAGCAATGATCCTTACTTCATTAACATAATCAAGAAACTGTTGGCGGAGCAGGGGAAATCCTTGAAGATCCTCAGAAGCCTTTCTCTTCTTTCCCTTACCCCTAATAGGTGCTTTAGGGGCTGAAGCAGATGGACTAGCAGCAGGGGTCTTCTTCCTTGTAGACTTTACATTAGCAAGATCATCAATACCAAACTTGGAGGCAGACTTGACAGATTTCCCAGCGCCTACACAATCAAAATAAGATAAGTACTTTAACTAATTTAAAAAATCTTACATAGAACTACTTTTTAAATGAGGATACTTACTTGACATTGTGGCAGATGCGGAGGATACTTCTTGTGAATCTTGAATGGCAACTTGAAAACTTCTGGTCTCAGGATCAAACTTTTTGAAGGCTAGAACTCTTTCTCTTGCAGCAGGAGTCAACTTGAGATGAGCAACAGATATGGCTGCACAAAAAACAGAATATTAGTGATCCTCAAGGAACAAGTCTGATGGTGATCCTTCCAGGATCCTCTATCCTACCATGAGTAGCCCACTCCTTGGGCAGATCCTTCCCATTAGGGATGGTATCCCTCCTAACGAAGAAAAATCGTCGCTTCCAATTCATGTCATTCTTGGTGACCTTAAGAACAGGATGATCCTCCCCAGCTTTCCGTTTGAACAAATATCGGCAGGATCCAAACGTTGTGAGATCATACATCTCAGACAGCTCCGCCATTCCCAGGTCGATCCCTTCTTGCTCAATAATCCTTTCAAGGGTATACAAAACCCTCCAGATCATCGGCATGGCTTGGATGTAAGATATGCCGGTCAGGGAAAAGAAAGATTGGGTGAAAGCTGGAAAGGGATACGTATAGCCTATAGTGAACGGAGTAACAGGAAAAGCTACCCAAGTATCGGAGACAAAGTCACTTAAAGCAGTGGGAGTAAAAGATTTAAAGATAGCAGTCGCCGGAAAACAATGACGAATTCTATCAATATGAACATCGGAGAAACAACACCTCTCATGAGGAGAATCCTTGATGATCCCTTGACCCTTTAAGGGACTATTCTTTTTAGGATCCTTATGAGGGGAGTTCCGTAGCAGCATACTTGCAAAATGTTGAAGAGAAACAAAGAAGCAGAAAAACAGAGTAAGAGAAGGAAGAAGGAAGAAGAAAGATACCTGATTGATCTTCGGACGAGATTATAAAGGGAGTTTCTTTGATTTTAAATGCGAATTAATCCTATCTCTATCTCCTATTTATAATGATGATCTGCAGGGCTGTCACTTCTGTGACGTAAGAATCATAACGGCTAGTCCGACTCCAACGGCTAGTTATCCGATTAGCTCGTTGCAGATAAGATCAAGCAAAATATAACTCATTTATTTACAATATCATTCCTTATATTTTGGGGGCAATTGTTAGGGCTGGATTTTTATAACACGTGATCCTCACATGTGATCCTAACCAGTGATCCTTGTTTCTTTGGCAGATAGTGATCCTCGGCAGAGTTCCAGGATCAGGATCACGGACCATCATAGGGATCCTCATGCTAACAGTTGTTTTCATTGAATTTAATGTTATCTTGCAGGAATGTCTAGCAGGATCCGCTCTTAGCATCGCAAACAAGGGACGCGTCTTTACAACTTTGGCATATGCTTAATCAGAGATGAACGTGTAAAGGATATGGAAACTCGGCATGATTTAAGGGCGATAATATAGGCTAGATTTACTTTTGTTTCTAAAGGGGTAATGAGCTGATTGTTAGTCTATTTACCTAAAATAGGTCACTCACACTTGTATATATAACACTCTTCCCCATTCGGAAGACACACAACACATTTCTCACACGCTTAGACACTCGATACTATAGTGATCCTTGTACTCAGCTCATTATCA
Source organism: Helianthus annuus (assembly GCF_002127325.2). Taxonomy (NCBI): domain Eukaryota; kingdom Viridiplantae; phylum Streptophyta; class Magnoliopsida; order Asterales; family Asteraceae; genus Helianthus; species Helianthus annuus. Next base: position 40,611,848 of record NC_035443.2, read on the forward strand.
TCCGAAGTTGTAACCATTTTTTGTTATATTGAAGTTTGGTGATCGGTAGTTGCCATCACCCGAGGTTTTTTATGCCGGAGATCATACATTGATCAAGGGCTTTTTCCTCGTATACATCCTTGTGTCACTTGCATATTTCTTACCAAAGTGATCCTTTACTTTTTCAACAAACCAAGCATCATTCCCCGTTTACTTAGAGTTTGGTTGCATTATCCTTGTGTGATTTTTGACCAAAACAGGAATGCCCTGTGAAAAAGTGACCGCCGACATAGAGCTTGGAGTGTTCTTCGCTGGAGAAGCCATGTGGTTGAAGGTAATGAACCGAAATAAATGAAATGAACAAAATTTCTCAGAATTGAAGCACCAATTGCCCCACGGTGGGCGCCAAACTGTTTTGGTCAAAAATCACTTAAAGATAATGCAACCAAACTTTATGTAAACGGGGAATGATGCTTGGTATGATGAACAAAGTGAAGGATCACTCAAATGTAAAATGCACAAGCGACACAAGGATTTATACGAGGAAAAAGCCCTTGATCAATGAATGATCTCCGGCATAAAAAACCTCGGGTGATGGAAACTACCGATCACCAAACTTCAATATAACAAAAAATGGTTACAACTTCGGATGGTAACGAGCTAGGTACAAGGATCACTATAGTATCGTGTGCTAAAGCATGTGAGAAATGTGTTGTCTCTTCCGAATGTTCAAGAGTGCCTTTTATACAAGTGTGTGTGGTTCTATTTTAGGTAAATCACCTAACTACTAGCTCGTTACCCCTTTAGGAATAGAAGTAAATTTAGCCTAACTAATTGCCCTTGAATTGTGCTAAGTTTCCATATTCTCCATAACGTCTATCTTTGATTGTGCAAGTGCGAAATTAGTGTGACAGATTCCTTGTTAACGTTGCTAAGACCAAGTCCAACTCGTAATTCCTGCAAAACAACATTAAATTCAAAAAGAACAATCGTTAGTATGAGGATCCTTAGGATGTTCCGTGATCCTGATCCTGGAGCTCTTCTGAGGATCACTATCTGCCAAGGAAACAAGGATCACTTGTTAGGATATCATGTAAGGATCATAGGTCATAAAAATCCAGCCCTAACAATAACATCAACACCAGTCCACCCACAAGCTAATGGTCAGGCAGAATTATCCAACAAGATTATCATCAACAACTTGAAAAAGAAGCTTGGGTCCAAGAAAGGAAAATGGGCAGAAGAACTACCTTATGTGCTTTGGGCCGATAGGACAACCCCTAAGAATGCTACAGGCCAAACTCCATTTTCTTTGGTATTTGGGGCAGAATCAGTGATCCCTACAGAAATGGTGGTTCCAACTGCAAGAACAAGTATTCGTGATCCTGAAGAAAATGATGAGAACTTGGTTCAAGACCTGGATACTATAGAAGAAATCAGGGATTTGGCAAGGATAAGGATGGCCAGTTATCAGCAAAGGATAGTTGGAGCCTACAACAAAAATGTCAGGATCAGGAAGTTCCAAGTTGGTGATATGGTACTAAGGAAAGCATTTCAGAATACCACCAATCCTGCTGATGGGAAGTTGGCTCCAAAGTGGGAAGACCCTTACTTGATTGAAGCTGAGGCAGGAAAGGGGGCATATCGATTGCTAACAATGGAAGGTGATTTGCTACCTAGAGCCTGGAATGCTGTCCATTTGAAGAAATACTTCATGTGACAAGGATCCGTGATCCTCACATGATAAGTATCCTTGAAGGATCCTTACAGCACAGATGATCCTTATTTTGGTAACATTTTAATCTTAAACTATTTCATTCTTTTATTTTTCTCATATAAGTATAGGGATCCTGCATCCTTTATCCACCTTTCACTTGATTCTGAGTTTTGAAGGTTCAGGTATCCTTAGCAAAGGGTTGGTTATCCACAGAAGCAACCAATTATTTGAGCTTGACCCCAGTTATTTGGGCTTGACCCCAGTTTCTCCAGTAGTTCATGGTAATGGGACCAATACTCGCTTTAGGGGCTGACAATTCCATTGTACTGGCTATACCTAGGATCCTACGTATAATGGTAGACGTACCATACATCCGTTCCTAAGGTTTCTAACGTTTTCACGTTAGCTAAGGTTTTGGCATTTTCATGTCACTAAGTTTGGATAGTCGCCAGTAAGGGCCATACTCCAGTTTACACACGATCCTTTGGGCTTGTCCCCAGTTATCCTTTGGGCTTGTCCCCAGTTATCCTTTGGGCTTGTCCCCAGTTACTAACTTGTCTTATATATTGGCTTAGTCCCAAGTTATGTTCTATTTCAGGTTTTTGAAGTTAAACAACCAAGGATCCTTGATCCTTACCTCTTACTAAGGTTTGTCTTATGGTTATCCTGATTATAATATTAAGGGTTAGGATCCTAACTTGGATTCTCATGTATGATCCTTAACTATTTTGATTTTATTCATTATTTATCTGAATAACCCTTATCCTTTGACAACTGAACTTATGATTCTTAAACTATATTACTTTTTAGAACTTATCGATTATGGGATATGTGATCCTTGATCATATCCTAAACTTTTTGGGGATATTTTTTAAATTTTTTTCAAAGCTTGATAAGTTTAAACAAAATGAACATTACAATAGTTGGAAAATAAAACATTAACAAGGATAACATCACAGGATAAGTCAAAAGTTAAAGTTTTATTTATTAACAAAATATTTAACCCTTTTGAGGTTGTCAAAATTGCCAACCCACGTTTCTACCAGCAAAACGTGGCCCGTCCACATGGGTTGGCAAAGGGTGTCCATTGTTCATGCGGTCATAGCTAGTGCAGGAAATAAAAGTCGGCAGGATCACAATGGCTTCATCCCCCAAACAGAGGATCCCTCCACCATTTGTAATCCTACCTATTGTCCAAAGGATCATTGATCCTTAAACCTAAAGCTATTGTTCAAAGTACAGACCATCATTGTTTAAAACATCACAACCAAAAAACCACTACCAAATTTAAAAAAATGGGCTCCGGCTATGTCTAGAAGTGTCCTTCATCGCCCATTCATGCAGCCTACACCTTCGCTGCCTCATCATCCCCCCAGCTCCAGTATCCTTCGCCTGATCCTTGCCACTGCCACCAGCTTCGATTGCCAGAACCTCGTCAGCCTCCTCTTCATCATCCTCCAACTCAGCCAGCCTAGCCTTCCAGCCCTCCATGTCCCAGCTGCTCCTATCAAAGGCAGGATCCTGAGCTTCTTGAGCCATCTGTATCTTGGTCTTGTACATGGCAATGGCAGCAGAGACTTTAGCATCCTGTGTGATCTCGTGCTTCTCGTAATCAGCATTGATCAGAACTTTGGCCGTCTCAGTTTTGGCAGCATGGAGGTCTTTTTGGAGGTCAGCAATTTTGAGATCCTTGAGCATCGCAACTTGCTGAAGGTCTGCATACTTCTTGTCCAGCTCTTCAACGTTCCCAACATAGTCTTCAATCTCAGCAAATTTCTACAAAGAAGACAATGCAAAGATTAGAGTCAGGTGATCCTCAAGTGGATAGGATAACTAGGCTAAGTCAGTGATCCTTACATCGTTGAAGTACTCGAGGAATTGATGACGGATCAGAGGTAAGCCTTGAAGGTTGTCAGCTTCAGAGCTCTTTCTTTTCTTGCCACCTCTTCCCTTTGAAGTGGTAGCCTTGGTGATTACGACGGAGGGGCTAGCAGCAGACTTCTTCTTTGAGGATCTGACGTTGTCAAGATCAGTGACACTGAACTTGGAGGCAGACTTTGAGGATTTACCAGCACCTGCACATTCAAAACAGATAAGTATCCTTATCCTATTTTTATTTAACTATTTACTTAAATCTTTAACTATACAAAAAACAGGATACTTACTTGACATAGTGACAGAACCTGAGGATACTTCTTGTGAGTCCTGGGTGTTTGTTTTGAATGACCTTGATGCAGGATCAACTCTTCTGAAAGCAGCAAGCCTTTCCTCGGTGGCAGGTGATGGTATAAGGTGCGAAACAGAGACAACTGTACAACAGAAACAAAAGGGTGTTAGTGATCCTTATACAACAACAAGGTTATCTGGTGATCCTTCTCAGGATCCTCTATCCTACCATGGGTGGTCCACTTCCTTGGCAGATCCTTTCCATCTGGGATAGAATCCCTTCTGACAAAGAAGAATCGCCGTTTCCAGTTTGTTTCATTCTTAGTGGCTTTGAAGATGGGATGTTCTTCACCGGGTTTACGCTCGAATAGATATCGGTGGGATCCAAATGTTGTGAGGTCATACATCTCTACCAATTCCGACATTCCTAGATCGATTCCTTCTTGCTCAATGATCCTCTCAAGGGTATATAAGACCCTCCAGATCATTGGCATAGCTTGAATATAGCAGATGCCGGTGAGGGAGAAGAAAAACTGGGTGAATTCAGGGAAAGGATACGAGTATCCTATTGAGAAAGGAGTGACCGGGAAAGCTACCCAAGTTTCAGAAATGTAATCACTCAGGACGGTGGGGTCAAACGGTTTGAAATAGGTGTTCGCCGGAAAGCAATGCCGGATTCTGTCTATTTGTGGATCAGTGAAGCAGCATCTTTCATTCACCAAATCTTTGATGATCCCCTGGCTCTTAAGAGGACTGTCCTTCTTATGATCCTTAGCAGGATAGGATCTTAACATCATCTTGATTACGAGGAAGGTGAAGAAAGAAGGAGCAGAGAAAGAAAACGTAAAGGAAGCAGAGAAAGAGAAGTACCTGATTGATCTTCGGATATGAATTTAAAGGGAGTTTCTCTTGAATTTAAATGCGAATTGATCCCTATCTCTAACTCCTATTTATAATGATGATTTTGCAGGATAGTCACTTCAGTGACGTCAGGTTTGTAACGGCTAGTCCGTCTTCAACGGCTAGTTATCCGTTAGCTTGTTACGGATAAGAACAAAATACAACTCGTTTATTTACGTAATTACTCCTTATATTTTGGGGGCAATTGTTAGGGAGGATTTCTCAATGACCTGTGATCCTTAATTACTGTTGGGTTTGGTGATCCTTACTTCTGTTTCAGTTAGTGATCCTCAGAAGTGCTTCAGGATCAGGATCATGGATCATCTTAAGGATCCTTATACTAACGATTGTCTACTTTGAATATGGTATTGTTTTGCAGGAGTACCAGCTTGGACTTGGTCTTGGCGACATTCCTGGGGCATATTCCATGTTTATTCCACACGTGCTTAGCTAAAAGTGGACGTTATGGAGTCGTGGAGGACTTGCACCATTTGCGGAATGTTAGTTAGTGTAGATATTTTCCATTTTTAAAAGGGGTAGCGAGCTAATTAGAAAAAACTTGGCTATTTTTGGCTACACACACACTCGTACAACTGCTCTCACCAGCTCTCTGCAATTTACTTGGCGATTATACACATTTTTACACAATACATTATAGTGATCCTTGTACTTAGCTCGCTATCATCCAAAGTTGTAATACATTCATTGTTTAATTTGAGTTGGTGATCGGTAGTTTCCATCACCCGAGGTTTTTTATGCCGGAGATCATTCATTGATCAAGGGCTTTTTCCTCGTATAAATCTTTGTGTCACTTGTTCATTTCATTTCATTTCTGAGTGATCCTTATTGTTGTTCATCAATTCAAGCATCATACCTCACAACAGAAAGTTTGGTTACATTGTCTTAGCTTGATTTTTGACCAAAACAATAGCGTTACACCCTATTCCTGGTATGATCATTCCTTTATAAACCCTATCTAAGTTATTTGAATTTTTGGAACTGTGTTTCACAAAAACTTAAATATCCTGATTAGGATATATTCTTAAAATATATTTTCGAAGTATATTTATAGGATATGTCTCAGGATATTTGGTTGAAATATTCGGGATATAACACTTGGGTTAAAAGCTAAAACTGCTTTCTAATTAATCAAATGTTATCAAGACAAACATTGTAAAATGAAAATGAAATGTCCTTATTTCTTTAAAAACCTTACCTGAATTGTTTGAATTTTGAAAATCCTATTAGATGAAAGTCTTTATAGGATATTACCGAATATATTAGTCAAGATCTTTTCGCAATATTTGGGTAAGACAATGGAAATTGTCACAGTAATTTTTGGATGCTGAAATTTAAACTAAACAATAAGACAACAGCAAATAAGTCGAAAGGAGGTAGTATTATACTAGTTGATAACCAAAGACTTCATCCTAAAACCGAGGACCCATCCACCTTTGGTTATCTAATTGTTTTAATTCAGGGAAAGAAAATTGTTCAAAGGACAAGAAATAAGACTGTTCAAACAAGCATAATCATCAAACTTAAAAGAGATAAATTTTAGGAGGCAACGCCTTCTTCGTTCATCGCATCTTCCGCAGCATCCGCTTCAGGATTAGCTTGAACATCCCCCTCAGCTTCGTCACCAGCGTCAATTGGTTTTTCAACCGCTTTTGAAGACCCTTCGGCTACAGATTTAACGAGATTACCGCTGAGACTCCTTAACTTTGTCTCCCAGGCATCGACATCCCAAGAAGGGCATTCGAAGCCTAGGACCTTGGCTTCGTGGGCCATCTTCAGCCTGGCCTGAAGAAGGGAAGTAACAACAGAACTTTTAAGGCCTTCCCGGTATGTGATCATATCCCGTTCATGTTGAGCATGGGCGGCGTCGAGATGGGCTTGAGCCTCAAGAGTGGCTTTGTTGAGGGCAGCCTGGTGTTCCTGAGTCAAAGCCTTGAACTTGTCCTCGTAATGCCGAGATTTGGCAACAGCAATCATGCCCTGGTCAGAAATGGTAACCTCGGCTTTCTTCAATTTGGACTCGAGCATCTTGTTGAGCCCACAGGATTCTTCGTACAAATGAACCAGACGTTCGAGGCCCTACACCCAAAGACACAGGTATTATGATAAACAGGATATTGGTTTGACATATGTGTGCAGGATATGGAATAAGGCTTTATACCTGGTTAAGAAAGGAGGTCATGAACCCGCTTGCTTCGATAAACCCGTGATTCTCATAGGGAAACGTATCAGAGATGGCAGGTGAATCGGTCTCTTTCCTTTTACGAGAACTTGAACTCCGGGGCTTAGTAGCTGGTGATGGCTTGGGAATGATGATGCCTTGGAGCTGTTGGGCTTAGATGAGGCTGTAGCTTTGGGACTAGGCTCCTTCTTGACCTGGACGTGATCGGAGTAACTGTCTAACTCCTCAAGGTCGAAAACTTCTGGGATTTTGGCCGGTGCTGCATAAAGGGGAAGTTCTAAATCCTTGTTACTCTTTCGTTGTACTACGTTAATCAATTATTTATAAAATGACTCTTACCAGACATATCAGATGACGAATATTGACTGGAACCTGGGAGGTGTGTGGAAAAACTTCTGTCACCTTCCGGTAGCTGGTAAATTGCTTGGATTCTTTTTTCAGATTCTGCAGTAGGAGGGGCTACTTCTTTAAAGTTCACTGCATAAAGACCAAATGAGAAAATATTAGCACAGGATAAAGGCCTGGAAGTATCCGGGGATATTCATAAAACCCTAAACCCTACCGGTGGTTAACCACTCCACCGGAAGGCTAGCACCCTCATAGATGGAGTCTCTCTTGACAAAAAAGAATTTACGTTGCCATCCATCCTCGTTTTTGGTGGCTTTAAGAATGAGGGGTTTGCTGGAAGTTGAAAAGAGCAAGAACCGGCTGGAACCGTGTGATCGGAGGCGGTAGGCAATCGGGATATCCTCGATGCAGAGGTCAGGACAATGAAGGTTTTTAATTTGATTGAGTACGATCAGTACTCTCCAAACCATGGGCATTGTTTGGGCAAAGGAAATACCAGTGGTTCGGAAAAACTGCATCATGAATTCAGGAAATGGGTACCGAAGACCTAGCGAGAAAGGGTAGGCCGGAAAACAAACCCAATCGGCGGAAGAGACATCCGATCGAATTGATCGGTCAAATGGCCTGATAATCGTGTCATCGGGAAAAGCGCCGGAGGCTCTCAACGCTGCGATGTCTGCGTTGTCAAAGGCGCAGATCTCCTTCTCGGGATTTTTGCGAAGGTTTTGCTGGACAAAGGTCTCCAATGGTTCACCGGTTTGAGAGTGGGTTCTGGTAGTCATTGGAAGTAGAATAATGAAGTTAACGGGAAATGAAGAAGGGATGAGTAATTACCTGGAGACTTTGTTGATGATATCTGGTTTTCAAACAAAAAGAGAGAAGATATAGGGGCGTAATAGATATCCATCGAGTAAAAACCGCGTTGGAAGTTACTTAGAACTATCTTGACGGACGTTTCAATTTAATAACCTCGATCCGAGAGATAAAATTTAAAATATATCCGTTGGAATTGGTATACCAACAGATATATTTTAGGGACAATTGTTATGGGTGATTTTCTGCTAATATATCCTGGCTAATATACTGACTGTGTTTCTTTTGTTTGTGACCAGGATACCGGATCAGGATATTGGTAACATCCTGATGTGATATCCTGGTAGTAACCAATTAACCCACGTGCAGGTTGTTGAAATCAGTCTCTAACGGTCAGGTGGACCTCTTCTCCTTGGGACTCGGGCAAACCAGTTAGATAAGAGACGTTGAAGCCGGAAGATGTGGACTACAACGTTCACATATGGAATATTCGCCGGATCCTGGAATAGTAGGATAGTTAGTTGCTTTCTTTTTACTATAAAAGGGGACTGATCGGATCAGATTAGGGACACAACTTTTCGCACACTCTTTCTTTCTACTTGTAAACCATCACTACACACCAACACTTGTACTCAATTCGCATTGTAACACTTAGTTGATCCGCATCATATCCTGCACTGTATCCTGATATTTGAAGTAATAGAATAACAAGGCAGCTACGATTGCCAGCTCCCGAGGTTTTATGCCGGTGATCTAGATTGATCAAGGGCTTTCCTCGTACATCCTGTGTCACCTTTTACATTTTCGCTCATTGTTTAATCATAAATACAGCTCTATATCCTGAGCTGTATCCTGAAACTGTTTTTGCAAACAACTTAACTAACATATTTTAACACAATTCTTCAGCACACTACCTCACTTAAACTAGTTTGATCACTTAATTGCTTCGGTAATTTTTGACCAAAACAGAAGGTATCATCTTAGAATTAGTTTTTGAAGTGTTTGATTATTTAAATTCTATTTTATTTTATTTTCTTTATATATCTTCGTATAGCTAAACATATTTGAGCATGATAAATGTCTGAAAATGCTTCAAGGAGGAAAATATGTGATGCTTTAATCCATGAATCTCTACATGTTTGGCAGATCAAATTCTATACAGCTGGTTCTCAAGCTGAGTTTTCCCGGTAGCTATGTCGAGTGCACAATATAGTTAACAAGAGGTAAGTAATATGTCTTCTAAACTATATAAAAGTCTATATCTATTTGGTTCTATTTTCCCTTCAATTTACAAAGTTGATTCAGATTATACACAATGTTGCACACATAGAGGTGGGAAGATGGGCAGATTGGGTAACGGGTCAAAACAGGCTCAAACCAAAAGTGGTCATTTTATTGTTGATATTTGTGACAAATTTCCTCGCTTTGAATCTTTAGCTCTTTTCTCCATGATTTGGTTTAATTTAGATTTGGGGTTTGCACTTTTGATAAAAAAAATGTTACAGTTTAGTTAGATTTTAAGTATGATTTAAGTTCATAACAAATCAGAGTTATTTGTTATATTGTGTTTTGATCAAGTGAATGAGGCTGTGATCATAAAATGCAGTGAGCAAATCGGAGTTTGTGGATCCTATCTGTATCTTGGCCGGGCAATATATTAGAGGTGCGCAAACCGGGTTTTTTTATTAATCAGATTTTGCTTCAGCTTCCTGCCGTAGCTTTTTTCTCATGGTTTTCAATAGCTTTTTTAGATTTGGGGTTTTGACTTCTGAATAAATTTGTTTTACAGTTTAGTAATTAACAATATAGTTAGATATTAAGAATGAGTAGGTTGTAATTGATGGCACGTAAAAACAAACCCTAAATGAAATAGGCTAAAAGTTGAGTTCATGTTAGTGAATATGATCAACTGATAATATGTTTGAATAAACTACTCTCTCTCTCTCTCTCTATTTATGGAATGGAGATGATGATGACGTTGCTGCTGCTGCTGTTGTTACATTATGTTAGGCAATTCAGTATGTATGTATTTGACACATGCAACTGTGATTGCAGCCATGGCGGATTTCGACAAAACTTATGATAGTTAACAAATCTGAGGCGTTTGGTATATTGTGTTTTGATCAAGTGAATGAGGCTCTGTTGAGAGTGTGAGGGTTTCTTATAATAACCTCCCTTTTGCCATTTGATCTTCTGATCATTTATGAGTTGATGATCTTATATGGACATGTAGATGTTCATGAACCGACGAGGAAGAAAAGCATTTTTGGCTGCATATAACAGGTAACCATACATATATACTAAAGTTATCTCTTAAAAAGTAAGAAAGATGTGGGTTTATGTGATTCTGTTGAAGAAGAACGGCTGGAATCGAAGTTTGCAAAACTGGCTTTATGGGGAGGTGACAAATTGGGCTCGTAACTGTGCTCGTAAGCTTTGGTTCAGTCCTACTGGGTCCAAAAAGTGATATTCCCTGTGTAACAAGTACTGGCATTCTATAAAATGAGTATGGTATCTGTTTTTTTGGCTCCGTGTTTATTAGTTTGCTCATGGATTCCCCGAGTTTGGATTCCGGTTATGCTATCCCGTGTTGGCTTCCGTTTTCTGGATTAAAGCATTGGATACAAAATTGCAAAGTGGTAGTGCTGCTGATTAAGCTTTGTAATGGTTTGATGCTGCGAATTCTTTTTCTGTTGTGGGCTTCCAAATATGATACAGTTCAGAGCAAACCAATCAGGCTGTGCTTTTATTATGGACCAACAGGACAGCAGGTTCTTCTGCAAATATAGTGGCATATCAGTCATTGTCCAGCTGTACAAAGCCAAGAAATACTGCTTTACCAATGTATGTAATGCTGTCAGGGTTTTAGAATGGATGCTGAAGACTAAAAGTTGGGTTGATAAGCCTCTGGGTTTGTAGTCCGGGTCTGTGATCATCTCGATCTGGGTTTTGAGCTCCATGTTTAAATTAAATCGATCTGGGTTTTGAGCTCCATGTTTAAATTAAATTCGGATATCTAATTGAAATAGTTCAAAAATGAAAAATTGTATTTGAAGTTCAGTTTAGATTTTTTTTGAAAGGCGAAGTTACCAAGGTTTGAACCTTTGTCCTGTCACTCTTTACTCCAATGCCTTTGCCATTAAAACCCCTACCCCACCCATGTGTGCGCACACACAATGTATACCTATTAAAATTTAAATTACCTTTAGATGCTTGATGTAATGAGGTCGTATTATAATTAATATAACTAAGTTTCCCGAGCCCGGGAAGCAATCCCGGGTAATAACCTAGTATATATATATATATAGAGAGAGAGAGAGAGAGGCCGGTTATCGTACAATAGGCCTAATCGTACATTACAAACGCTATAACCACAACCGTCAGATCATCTCATTTAAACCCCGTGCTTAACTAATTTACGTCATTAAATTAATCAAATTAAATATATATATATATATATATATATATATGAAACCACCAAGGTTAAAATCGTCCATTGCGAAATCAAAACCCCTGATAATCAGCAAAGAATACTCACAATCATACCGTAAACCCAAATTCAAAACATTGCATTCTTCTTCCCCCAAGTTCCGTTCTACTTACCGGTGCGATTCAACGAAGATTAATGAGTTTTGAGAAACGGAGGAAGGCCAACAACGATAGACCACAGGCAAAGAAGATGAATCCAGGTATTGAATGACATATGCGATTTTATAATGGGGTTTACAGTGGCTTTGATTGACATATGCGAGTTTGTATAGTTAGCTTTGTTTAGTAAGGTTTTTGTCTGAAACCTATGGTTTTATAAGATTACGTATTGTTGTTAACTACGATTTTGTTAGGGTTTATGTATGGTATGGTTTTTTATTAGGTTTTGTATGATTATGTAGTTTTGGTAGTGGTTAGCTGATACATATGCGATATTATATAGGGTTTTATAAGGGTTTTGTATGACATATGCGATTTTATATGATTAGCTTTGTTTGTTAAGGTTTTTTTGTTTAAGGCATGCGATTTTATAAAGTTATTTTGGTCTAGGGCATGCGATTTTATATTATTATGTAGTTTTGGTAGTAGTTAGCTTTTACATGCAAATTTACAAATCATCCATGCGATTTTATATGATTTGTTAGTTTTGGTATATGATTAAATGATACATGCGATTTTATAAATGTTTTTTGTCTGAAGCATGCGATTTATAAGATTAGGTAGTTTTGGTAATGCTTAACTGATACATGCGAATTGATAACTAATTCATGCGATTTTATTAGATTAATGAGTTTTGGTAAATGGTTAAAAAATACATGCGACTTTATAAGGTTTTTGTCTGATAGCATGCGTTTTTGTAGAAATAGAGTCTGATGATGACTTTGAAGATCCCATATCAACATTGAAAAACGTGAACAAAAATAGAAAAAGAAAGGTTGTGGAAGAAAGTTCTGAGGATGATGACTTTGTTGAGCCACTACCAAAAAAGAAGAAAGATGACTAGAGATCTAAGATACAAACAAAAAAAACCTTCAAAAAAGGTGGAACAGGGAAAAAAAACCAAGCCAGCTGGAACCACCTAGAACAGAACCTAGGGCTTTCTTCGAATACAGCAACGAAGCAATACTGTTGAGATGTCAACCTACATCATATATGGATACTGTGAAAAAATTTTCAAAAAAACAGGTTGATGAGGTGAAGAATATGGGTTTTGGGGCTATTCTAGGTATGAATATCAACCATATTTCGACACGTTTGGGATACTGGCTAGCCAGAAACTTTGACGACATGTTCGATATGCTAAACGTAGGTAAACACCAAATAAAAATTACATCGGACACAGTTTATGAGGTATTTGGAATACCAAAGGGGCAAAATCCAGTTGAAATAATAGTCGATAAAAGAAAAGTTAAAAAGGTTGAGAAAATTAAAAAGAGTAAAGAACCAAAAATTGAAAATACTGTTATGGATACATTCATCAGTCAATGGGGGGAAAACGCGAGAATTACCCATGGCTTAATTGCAAATGCAATAGATAATCAAAGAGATGGGGGGAGCTTGTTTAGAATAAATTTCCTGGTGTACTGGATGACGTTTTTTGCGGAGGTTACAAAGGCCACAATTGCAAATGATAGATGTTTGCTTTGTGTAGAGGCTGTTGAGGACATACCGAATCTAGATTGGTGCTCATATCTACTGGACACTTTGCATCGTACACGAGTGGGCTGGAAGAACACAAAAATACAGTTCGTGAGACCTGTTGCCTTTCTTATGGTATGCTTTACTACATTTGATAACATATTTACAAGATTAGTTAGTTTTGTTATATGATTAAATGATACATGCGATTTTATAAATGTTTTTGTTTGAGTATACAATTTATAAGATTAGGCAGTTTTGCTGATGGTTTACTGATACATGCGAAATCATAACTACTTCATGCGATTTTATCAGATTAGTGGTTTTGGTAAATGGTTAAAGAATACATGCGATTTTATACGGTTTTCGTCTGATAGCATGCGATTTTGTAGAAATAGAGTATGATGATGACTTTGAGTATAAAATAAATACACATTTTAAGTAAATATCAACTCCTTTTTATATTTATACAGCTTCTATACACACATGAGTACAACACGAGGCTTCAACTGTTCGCGAAAGTCGTGGAGATACCAGTTATTCGTTATATCACATCTGCGGAGATTGATAAAGTCGAGGAGCATATTTCAGATAACGGACCTCTGTGGACGACAAATGAGAGTGAAAATGAAAATGAACAGGGTCGTTCAGCGAAGGAGTATACAATACGACCCGTTGACACCACAAAAAAACTACAGAAGAAGGACTGCACGTGCAGTAGAAAACGAGGAAGACGCTAACGATAACGAGAACATTGATGATATGATAGCTTTCAGTTTTGACCTCCAGGACATGTCTTAGTTGAACCTTGTGATGGGAGTTGGGACACAGACACAGAAAATGGACTATTGCAACACTCCTGTTCCACTTTCACCATCGATAGTCTACGATTCAGCCCATCAACGAAATCGAGAGGCTTCAAACATCAACAAAAAGGTAAGCCAAAAAAAATATTAATTTCACTTAATCCATTTATTTTTTAACATCTAGATTGATAGTATCTTAACTCGAAAAATATTACAGAACCTATTGAAAAAAATGAGGACCAATGTCAAAAAATACATTGAAATGTTTCAAATTGTTCAAGGGATGAACAACTTAGTTTCAGATGCAAAAACCAAGTGTTTTTTGGATTCGGAGATTATGGAGGCCTGTAAGCAGTGGGATGAGACGCTTCGGAATAATCCCATTTGTGTGCCGCCCGATTCGGTTCAAAAGCCTGGAAGTGCACCGTCTGATGTTGATCAACAGCCTGAAAATGCAAGGCTTCTAACGTTCATCGTGAAGATACTACAAACGAAGAAAGTAGACAGAATGAAGAAGCTCAACAAGTAATATCCAATGTTTTGGAACAAATGGAATCAGAAGGTAAACATGCGATTTCAAATTAACACATGCGATTTTATATAAAAATTGAATTTCCTATACACATGCGATACCTTAAAAATACACATGCGATTTCATGCATACACTTGAAATTTGATTTCACATGCCATGTCATGTATAACATGCGATTTTGATTCTGATGTATTAAAATTCATTAATTTGTATCTATAGGGGTACTGCAGCCAGATGATGAAGGATTGACAAATAAAGATGATGGAGGAGTGACAGACACTCTAATTGCAAACATTCAAACTGTGGAAACGGGTGTATACGCTTACAAACCACCTGTCCAAGGTAAAAAACACTTTATATTAGAAAAAAAAATAAAAGAACAAAATATTATATTTTTTAACTTAATCTGGCCTGGAGAAAGTGGTGAAACCGAAACTGGGATGGAAGGAACAGTGAACTTAGCCGAATCTACACAAAAAATTCCAGAAAAAGTTCAAGAAAAGGAACAAGAACCGGAGAGAAAATACCCAGAAGGACCCCCAACAAACCAATTCAGGTATCGAAGTTGAGAAGGAACCAGAAGTGGTATGCCCTCAGGTGACGGCTGAGGAATTGCAATCAGTTGAGTCGCTTTTGAGCCTGGGACCTAGCCTGGTAGAAAATAAGGGAAAAAAACCAGGTAGGGGAGAAAAAAACACAAAACCAACTCAAGCTGCAAAATAAAAAGCCGGTATAGAAGTTGTACCAAAGGGGTTAAATGAACTCCTTTATAGGACAATAGAAGCCGCCAGGATTCGAAATGAGAAAAGATGTGCAGACCTTGGAGAAGCATTTTGTTCCCCTTTCTGCAATAGAGTGGTAAACATGCACGAAGCACTCTTGAATCAAAAATTGAGTGTGATACGATACACATTATTTACAAATATAGAGTAAGTAAAACAATTATATCAACTAAAAAACATCTATATATATACACTCAAAATATTTAATTATTTAATTTTTGTCCTGGCAGGGCTGTATTTTATCAATAAAAAACTGGGGTTTGCACATTCAAAGGTATCTTTGAAAGCTTCTATACGTAGCATCAAAAGGAATCGATGCATTTGTGGATGTTCTCAACCTTGAAGAGAAGAAGAGGGATAGAAAATCATCACCATACAAACTCTTCTTGTTTAGCACAATGATGGTATGTTAGTCTAAACATTTTGCTTTTGAAATCAAAACAGAAAATGCATATTCAATGATTTCGCATACTGATTATAGGTAAATCGCATGTAGAAGAGTAGATACATTTCCTGTGAAAAAAAAAACAACATTTCGCATACTATATAGATTTCGCATAGAGTATCTAAGCAATTCGCATGTGAAAAAATTTTCACACATTATTTTGCATGTTAGTATTTCGCATGTATAAATACCTTGTAATACATTACTTAACATTGATTCTAATTACATAACATACAGTCGGATATCATGTACAAGGAGACTTACACAGACAACCAACGTCTAAACGTATTTACCTCAAATTTTGAAGACATAATACTGAAATATGAGGTAAAAAAAACTTGATTCGGTTGACTTGGTGTTTATTCCGGTACTTCAAGGTGACCACTTCTATGTCTTGTGCTTCCACTTGAAAACTGGCAAAATTGAGCTGACTGACAATTCAGCAGCTAAACAAGAGTTTAAGGATAGATACAAGGGGCTTCCAGACACACTGGTAATACAAAAACTTCTTCATATACATGTTATATTTATATAAAGCTATTGACACAATGTTGCTATGTTATAGAGAAGGGTATTGGTTTTATACATACAAAAGGCTTTAAAACCAACACCAGCTACAAAAGCACTTGAAACATCGATGATAGAAAGAAAAGTGATGGAATGGAGGACGGAGAATAACAGTGTAGACCGTGGAGTGTTTACGATGCGTCATATGGAAACATACAAGGGGGGGACACCATGGTTGAGTGGGTTTGTGAAAGAAGATGAAGTAAACAATATACAGAATTCACAACTTCATCTCCTGAGGCACAGATATCTAAGTAAGATCATTCTATCCGAATACAATCTGGAGCGTCAACAAATAATTAAAGAGACAAATGCTTTCGATAAAAGGCCGGACAGAGAAAAGTATTTCAAAGATTTGGACAAAATAATCCCAGATAGGTTGAAGGCATTTATTGGAAAGGACAAATAGACTTGTTTGATGTTGAATTTCTGTTGCATATTTAGACTTGTTAGATTACATTAATGTTTTTAATTTCACATGTTTTATGTATAAAATCGCATGTTTGACATCGAATTGCTTATAAAATGCAAAATATGGAAAATAAACATGCGAAATTAAATCACATGCCATAACACAACATGCGAATTATATGGAACATATAAAACTTACATGTTTTATTAAATAAAGCACTAAAATAAACAAGTTCATTCAAAAGATGAAAGGAACTTCATTTTCATCTCCATCGAGCATCTTAAGATAGTTATTGGATCCGCCAACTCTTTCAACTGCTTCTCATCCCTCTCACCCAGATCAACCATGAACATAACAACAATTTCTTGAAGACTACTCACTTGCATCTGAGATAGCAAGTTCACAATTTCTTGTCTTCTCTTCATGTTTTCTGTTACATGAGAAATGTTGGTTTCCAGCATCTCTTGACACGATCGATCCTCTTAACTTTGTTTATGAATCCTTTTTCTCAAAGACTGTTTGATACTCGATTCAGAAGAGGATGTTGGGAGGTCTGCCATTTTTTAATAAGATAAGATATAAGTGGTTTGAAATTGTGATAAAAAGATAAACTTTATAATAAAATAAAAACGCACTGTAAAATTATTGATATCAATTATTGAACTGAATTATTTGATTTGAATTATTGAACTGAATTATAAAACACACTGTGCGAAATTACATATAATTACTTTTAAAGCGTGCGAAATATTGAGCTCAACATGTTAAATACTTTTTAGTGTGCGAAATGACCAACTTAAACATGCGAAATTACTTATAAAGACTTTATTGTGTGCGAAATGTCCAACTTAAACATGCGAAATGATCCAATCTTTAATACCTGCTATATGTTAAAAACAACACATGCGATATTTAAAAAACAACACATGCGATATGTTAAAATCACCAAATAAAACCAGAAACATCTTATCTTCAATCTTGTTACAATCTAATAACATGAAAACACCTTCAAATCAAATAAAACCCATACCTCAACCGTAACCCTCTGATGAAATACCAAAAATAAACATCCTAAATGACGAATCCAGCATTTTCGGTATCGCCAATATATGTTCGGTATAGGAATCAATCAAAAAACCTACAAATCGAATTGATACGAACAATCATTAGATAGACGGTTTTGAAACGAACTCGTAATCTGCTTCCTTGTTGACGGAATTCCCTAATTAGCCCTCAGATGATTGAACATAGTGTCTGATATATCCTTATCTAATTAAATTGAATCAGGGACACGTGTATGGCTGTGGGGATCGCGTACGTAATGTAGGACTAGGGGATTTGTATCCTACACTTCCTCTCTCTCTCTCTCTTTCTATATATATATATATATATATATATATATGTATATATATATATATATATATATATTATGTGGTTAAAAACACAATAGACTGAATATTCTTTCATGAATAATGTACCAACCCATCATGAAAGGTAAAAGAAATATAATAGATTGTTGTTACGTGATATCATAAAAGGGTAAAACGTAAAAGAGAATAAAAAGGCAGAATCTGCAAACAACAAGTTTGGGTATTTATTTATAATAATATGTAGCTAAAACATTTTACAGGATGTAAAGTCGAAAAGTTAAGTAGAAATATATATAAAGGATGTAAAGTCGAAAAGTTAAGCAGAAATATATATATATATATATATATATATATATATATATATATATATATATATATATATATATATATATATATATATATATATATATATATATATATATAGGATAGGAGTTGGCCAGAAAGTCCAAATTTTCTAAAAAGTGTAAAAAGTCATAAAACACCATAATGTCAACCATAAAACACACCAAAAACCCACAAATAATATGATGAAGATTACTAAAACATCATGTATGTGGGTTTTGTGTTGTGTTTTAGATGTTAAGGCGCTGATTGTGGAATGACAAATATTATTGTGTTTTATGTTGTTTAGCATTGTGTGTTTTATATTCATAGTTCTACGATGGTGTGTTTGAAGTTTTTATGGACTATTAGAGTTTGAATATGGTGTTTTAGTAATATTCATTCTATTATTTGTGAGTTTTAGGTGTGTTTTATGCCTGAAATTATTGTGTTTTATGACTTTTTACACTTTTTAGGAAAAACACACTTTCCGTAGGATCCCCACTCTATATATATATATACATATATATATATATATAGGATTAGGTTCAAACGTGAACATTTTCTCCAGCGTGAACTGCATGAACTTATCTGGGCCCTTGATTTTGTAGATGATAGATCTTAGATCAATGGCAGAATTGTAATTAAAGGTTTAATAAATTTAAATTTTAATCAAAAGGGTAAAATAGGGAACTTTCATATTAAAGATATGGAAACTAATTAAATTGTAATCCCCTAAAATCCCTATATCAGTTTCAATATATTCTAACAAACACACACATACACCGCACACACACATATCCCCCAGACGACGGCAGCAGAGCCGGTGACGGCACGGCGGCCGGCCACCGTGGATAGTGGTCCGGCGAGAGCTTACACTGGATGGTGGTCCGGCGACGGCACAACGTGGGACGTGGATATATTCAACAAACACACACATACACCGCACACACATGTTTTACCGGAACCCTAGCGCCGCCGACATATCAGCGCCGCCGGCCACTTCCATCTTCATCACCGTCGGCCACCACCATCTTCATGTTTTACCGGAACCCTAGCGCCGCCGTTGGTTCTTCTGGAGATCAACAGTCGCGGCCTACCACAGGTATGTTCAATGGTTTGTCATGATTGTATATTGGGTTTCACTGTTTTTGATGATCTTTGTGATAGAATCAGGTTAGTGATGAAGGAACTTTATGCTGTAATTTGTTGATTTCACGGTTGTTCTTTGATGCTAAAAGCAATGTCAATTTGAGGAATTCAATACAAGCACGGATTCAGGTAATGTGTGGTTTGATTCTATGCAGAGGTGGCAACATGCCCAGAACTTTTTTGATCCATATGTATTTATCACTAATTAATGTGCCACATATATGGTTTGATTACAGAAATTATATTTTTTTTATAAAGTGATTTATGTGGTTTTTTGCATTACGAGTACAATTGGACGAATTTCGCCGTGATCTTTTGTAACCAACTAGGGGTAGGGGTGTTTAATATTCGGGTAAAACCAAATTCAGAATCGAATTTGTTACAATTACAAACCGAGGTAACAAAATTCAGATTTGGTTAGGTTTCTTTATTTTTTGGTTTAAACAGAATTCACATTAAAGGGTTTTTGGCCTAGCGGAACGACGGTATTTAGGTGTGTAAAATGGTGCCCGTCTCCAAGAGGTACACATGTGTATAGCGTCTGTTTAATATCTCAGTTTTTTTTTATGTGTATTGAATGTATAAAGTTGTTGATGTACACTTGTAAATTATGCAAAGTATGAGTTGCCGAGTTTTTTTGTTCAATTCTTTGATTTTGCTCTGTTTTTAAGGCGATGTACACATGTGTATTCTGATTTTGCTTGTTTTTAAGGCGTTGTACACATGTGTATTCTGATTTTTGCTCTGATTTTAAGGCGCTGTACACATGTGTAATCTGATTTTTGCTCTGGTTTTAAGGCGCTGTACACATGTGTATTATGATTTTGCTCTGTTTTTAAGGCACTGTACACATGTGTATTCTGGTTTTGCTATATTTTTAATGCGATGTACACATGTGTATAGCGTCTGTTTTTGTGATATCTCATTTTTTTGTGTATTGAATGTGTAAAGTTGTTGATGTACACTTGTGAATTATGCAAAGTACTAATTGCTGAGTTTTTTGTGTTATTATAGGAGACGTCGTAAACGAGGAAAGTGGAGATGGAAGGTCGATAAGGATGATTCACGTATGAGGTCGATAAGGATGATTCACGTATGTTTGTTTGCTTGGTCGATAAGGATGATTCAGCATACAACGCGGCGAATAGTTGTAAAAGACTATGTCTTTTTTATTTTTCCAATTATGTTGCATTTATTGTTTTCACGAAACTGGAACTTGTAATTGTATGTTTTTTTTGGTTTGGCAAACATTATGGAAATTGTTATTTGCTTAATATAAAATAGGTTTACAAGTTTTGTTTGTTTATATGTATGTATTATGTAGCTAATTACACATATGTACCATGCTGAGTACACATGTGTACTGTTCAATTCATATCAAAGTACACATGTGTATACCGTTGAAATATGAAGGTTACGTGAATCTTAAAAATCATAATCCGAATTCTGGTGGCGAAATCTAAAAAATAAAAATGAAATAAAAGATAATGTGGATAATGAATTTAAAATAGGAAAGATGTAACTTCATTCAATTATTAAAATAATGATTTAAATATAATTTTTTATATAATTACAATCATACCCTTAACAACTAAAAAGAAAATCAATGGTCCAGACCAGTTCACGCATGGGATTAGGTTTACGCTGGAACCCTACCATATATATATATATATATATATATATAGAGAGAGAGAGAGAGAGGATGGTTCAAATGAAAACCACTTTTATTGTGAAAACTCGAAAACTAACTAAAAAAAGCCTAAAAAACACACCAAAATTTTTTTTTTTCAATTTTTTTATAAAAAATCGCAGGTTTTTGTATATAAAAAAAACTTATTTTCAAAAAAAAAAATTGTATTACACATGTGTATGTGCACTACAAAAAAAAATGTTAAAATTTTTTTTATATACTAAAAGTAGCGAAAATTATTATGCAAAAAAAAATATGGTATATTTTTTTGGCTTTTTTAATTAGTTTTCGAGTTTTCCCAATAACTAGTGGTTTTCATTTGAACATTCCTCTGTATATATATATATATATATATATATATATATGGGTCAAGTTATTCTACTAAGGCTTCTAATTGTAAGAAGTGTAAGAAGGATGTATAGAGTGACAAGTGTCCAATAACCTAAAATTAAACCCACTACATCACCACCCAAAACCTAAACACCCACCCCCACCCCACCCACCACCACCCAAAAACCTAAACCCCCCCCCCCACCCCCTCGGCAAAAAAAAAAAAAAAAAAAAAAATGGTGTGAGTGATGGGGGAGGGGGTGGGGGTTTAGGTTTTTGATGGTGGTGAATGTTTTAAGTTTTTTTTTTTTTTTAGTTGGTTTTTTTAGGTTATTGGACACTTGTCACTTTATAAATCCTTCTTACACTTCTTACAATTAGGATCCTTTGTATTTGATCCTAATCCATATATATATATATATATATATATATATATATATATATATATATATTATATATATATATAAGATTTTACAATCAAACACAACTTATTTAACACCCCTAAGTTTTTAACAACTCACACATACAATATACTCATATTTAAAAAAAAAAAAAATTGTTTACAATAGGATATGTTGGATGCCTTGAAGTATGCTTAATTCAATTATCGATCAACATACTAGAGGATTGACTACGGATTAGGATCAAATATAAAGGATTCTAATTGTAATAAGGGTACAAATGCTTCTAAAAAAACCCACTAAAAAAAAAACCCCACCCCCACCCACCCCTCCCCCATCACCCACCAAAAAAAAAAAAAAAACATTTTTTTTTGCCGAGGGGGTGGGGTTTAGGTTTTTGGATGGGGTGAGTGTCTAGTTTTTTTTAGATTTTTTTTTTTGGGGGGAGGGGGGGGGGGGGTTTAGGTTTTTGGGTGGGGGGTTAGGTTTTTGGGTGGTGGTGGGGTGGGTGTTTAGGTTTTTGGTGGTGATGTAGTGGGTTTAATTTTAGGTTATTGGACACTTGTCACTCTATAAATCCTTCTTACACTTCTTACAATTAGGAGACTTTGTAGAATAACTTAACCCGACTGACTACATTTAAGAGTTCGGTATCATGCGCCACCAGAGAAACATATAATATGTTAAATAGCCTTTGACATTCGTTTTGAATGTTTAAGGTATGTATCTGATCCTCAATGATACCTAAAAGCTTCCTAACTCATGACATAGTAAAAAAAATCTAAATCCATCATTAGTTTGATATAAATTTGCTTTCTTAATCTTCATGTATTATTTTTCCTCTAATTTTGTCACCTAAATGAGTGCGAACAATAATTTTCCATGTATTATTTTTCTTCTAATTCTGTCACGTACATGAGTGCAAACGATAATGCAATGTGTTTGATTGTACTAGGCACGAGTCTGAAAATTGTTCGGAATATGGACAATTAGTTAAATCATTTTGTTTTGTTATACATGATATTTCTATGGACCCATAATGATTTTGGAACCTAAGTTCAAATACGTAAGAATTTGAATTATTAGTAAAATACATATGATGGGAATTTGAAATGGAACGTATAAATATAATTAATATCCACATGGTGTTGAAGATATGAAAATGACTTTACTTAAGTGGGACCTTACCATAGACGCATGGGTTAAGCATACTATTCCTCGTGACTAGAAACCACTTTTTGTTTTTGGACTAAAAACAAAGTTTGTATTTGCACCTCCAATGGAGGTTTTTAGGGCATGATTGGCTAAGATTTTTTAAAGGGTCAAACTATCTACACACCAAATGTGTAGATAGTCACCTTTAAAAGGTATTTTTTGTCTTTATATGTGCACACCTTGCAGTGTCGAACTGTGGCCAAAACGTGGTCTTTTGGTCCAGTTAACCAGACAAAGACTGACGGGTCTGTTGACCGGACCAAAACGCCGAGCTTTGGCCGCGTTTTGGTCCTGTCAACCAGACCATGTGTCAGTCTTTTGTCTGGTTGATAGGACCAAAACGCGGCCAAAGCTCGGCGTTTTAGTCCGGTCAACAGACCCGTCAGTCTTTGTCTGGTTAACCGGACCAAAACGCCGCGTTTTGGCCACAGTTCGACACTGCAGGGTGTGCATATAAGGACAAAAAACACCTTTTTGGCGTGTAAATAGGCAAAATGGTGTGTGGATAGGTACACCCTTATTAAAACAACTTATTGACTTATTGTTTTTTTTTTAAATCAGTATGGAGTGACTTTTTGAAAAAGTCACTTTTCGACTTATTGTTTTTTTTTTTTTTTTGAAAAGTCAGTATGGAGTGACTTTTTGAAAAAGTCACTTTTCCCCTCACATACAACCTGGTTGTCAAACATCATTTTGGAGATTATGACTTTTTAAAAACCAATAAGTCAATAAGTTGTTTCGAAAAGCTTAGCCAAACATGCCCTTAATATCGATTAAAATAAGGGTGTGTGTTTTATAGATAACGATGTCCCTGTTAAATAGAACATATGCACATTCGTACTTTGAAGATACTAATTTGTTTATTTAGAACGCCCAAGTTATTTTTGGCAGGTTGCCATATAACGTTTACTTGTTTAGGAAGAAAGTGAAAGAATTATACAAGCAGTTTGATTTATGCTTTCCTAAATTAATGTTACCTATATATTAAAGTTTTTGGTTCCTAAAGTTGTAAACGCTAGATGCATCTTTATTTATATTCATTTTGCAGTTGTAATTACTCATCACGAGTTTGAGAGGCAAAGCAAGAATAAATTCTGGTTGCAGCTCGTGGATGTAGATTAAACACCGTAAATGTACCACGTAAATCCTTATGTGCTTGTGTTTTACTTTTCTATTGTTAGATTGTGTGTGTATCCGAATCCCTAACAAGTTACCCGAATCTACTGTTAGATTAAACACCACAATCTAAACTTGCTTTTAAGACTATACGAAATGGGGAGGAGGTAAAAATGTGGCGTTATGCGACATGTGTACAACGCGTCAGCACGCGTTAGAAAAGTAACGTGGTATAAAAACGGGAGGAGTGAGAAGGGGCGTGAAAGAGTGGCATGGTGCGACACGTGGCACACAAATTTTATTAATATTTTATATTTAGAAATTATATTAAATTTAAAGTTAATTACATAGTTAGTCCCTCTGGTTTGCACAAAGTAACATACTTAGGTACTAATAGTTTAAAATCACATTCTAGTGTATTAACTTTTCATTTTGTAACGTTTGGAGGTATTAACGTTATTTGTAGGTTTAAAATCACAATCTGTTAGTACCTAAGTATGTTATTTTGTGCAAACCACAAGGACTAACTATGTTAATACCTTAGAAGTTAATACCTTTAAACGTTACAAAATGAAAAGTTAATACCCTAGAAGGTGATTTTAAGCTATTAGTACCTAAATATGTTATTTTGTGCAAAATACAGGGACTAACTATGAAATTAACTCTTAAATCTATTTAGTTTAAAAAAAACATTAATACTAATTAATTAAATAACATAAATAATAAAACATTACATAATTTAAAAATTAAAAACATTACATAACTAAAAAACATATGAAATAAATTAAAAAAATTACATAAATAAAATAATATGTTACATAAACATAATTAATAAAAAATCTAATTTTATCTGCCACATAATCGTTGCCCTTTTTCCAAAAGTAAGTGGAAATGTGTAGAAAGTTGAAAAAAATTTAGATGAATTGTGAGTCTTTGTAAAAAAAATAAATAAATAAAAGAATGAGGTTGTTTATATAGGGGAATTAATTTATTTTAAAAAGTAATTTAAAAAAAAAAAACTTATCATTGACACACAACGGGTACTACCAACGTCCAGTCACGTTGTGCCATATCACCCCACATGTGTTCTCCACGTCGGTGGAAATCCTATCACCTCAAGCCATATGCTGCCCTCCACGACATTGACCGTTCGGTGTGCACGGCGTGGAGTGGCAGCCACGTCAGGTTTTCACACTCACACCGTATAATCTAAAGATATGGCCTGGTCTATTCACACACGCCTTTTGTCTTTTTGCACATCCAAAGCGCCTCGCTTTGACCAAAGCGGGGCGCTTTGGTCTTGGTCAACAGACAAGGACTGACTTCTGTCAGTCCTTGTCTGTTGACCAAGACCAAAGCGCCCCGCTTTGGCCATAGCGAGGCGTTTTGGATGTGTTTTTAAAACAGATTGGTTGTGGGTTGATGTGGGTTAGTTTGGTAGGGATTTTTGGTTGAATTAGTTTGGTAGAGATTTTTGGAGGAAAAAATTTTTATTTTAGTTTTATTACATATTATTCATAGTTGTTTTATAATTACGTCATTATTTTTATAGAATGTGTATAATATAAACCGTTCAAAAAAAAAAAAAAAAAAAAAGTATAATATAAGTTCTTAACGTTGTTTATTTTATTAAATTAAAACGAACACGTTAAATAAAATGTACAGAAAGCCATAAGAATTAAACGTAAACAATCCAGAACCAACGTGATGTAAATAGAAGATTAACTGCAAGATATATATATATATATATATATATATATATATATATATATATATATATATATATATATATATATCAGTTTGTACATACAATACACAACAAAAAGGTACAACTAAGTACATAATACATAACAAAACACTAAACAAACAAAGTAATGTACTAATCCTCGTGCGGTGGAGACGGTGGGAGGGGAAGTGGAGGCAACCCAGTGAGCTCTCGTAGATCAACGAGCGTCTGGACGATCCAGTCAATGCGTGCGCCCTGATGTCTGAGGCGCCGGTCGAAGTCCCGAGCCACCTCACGCGCTGCCGGAGGCAGGTCAGCGTAAACGTGCTGCGGGTACTGTGGCGGCTCAGGAGCTGGCTGAACTGGTGGTACCGGGATCTCCTCGACCTGCTCCTCCTACGCCGGATCCTCGAATATAGGCTGAGCCTGAGGCTGAGCCTGAGGCTGAGCCTCAGGCTGATCGATGCCCAGAGCCTGTAGCTGAGCCTGCCGAGCGACCTGCTGAACATCAGGAGGGGCTAACACTCCAGGCCTCACCTCAATAACAACCGGGATGACCTCCGGCAACACCTCCGGCTGCCAAATCAGCCCGCCAGCACCCCTGAACCTCAGACCGACATCAAAGGTACGGGTGATCTGCATGCTAGATACTGACGCGCGGCCCAACCTGGATGACGGGACCAGATCGGACAGCAGCGGATCATGCTCGGGCACGATCCCTAGCGAGCGTGCAATGGCGGTGATAAATGAGCCAGTGTGCAGCTGCCCGCGGAGCTGCCGGTGGTATGCAGTAGAAAAGTAATCTGCCAGGCTGGCTGCTAGATCGCAGGGCTGGCGGCGTAGTAGGCAGTATAGAAAGAAAAGGTCACTAAGGTTGACCTTCTCCTTGCTGGAACCCCGCGGCACGATAGTCGACGCGATAACATGGTGCAGGTATCGGTGCAAGGGGTCTCTAATGGTGGTGGCCTTTTGCCAGGATTTCCCAAAGGGAGCCCTGGAAATGGCTCTCCAGAAACTGATAAGCGTCTGCCTGTCCATCATCGTAACCGCCTGCGTATATAAATCAGTATCAAGCTCAGGCTCAGTGTACAAACCTGTATGGACAGCAAACTCCCGCACACTCATCTCAAACTCCTGACCGGCGAGACGGAATGTAACCTCGTGGACTGGAAAATCAGGGTCCTCCACGTAATCCGCCGGATGCGGAGCGTATGTAAACGTAGAAAGAAACTCGACCGTAAGCTCAGGGTACGAGTCCTCCATCGCTAACTCAAATAGGCGCGACCAAGGAGTATCTAGTCCAACTATATCACGCGCCCGCTCGACCTCTCCCAAGGTAGTTAGCAGCTCCCAGTCTATCCCCTACATGCTCCCCAATCTCTGTGGTGCGCAACCTAGCGCATCTCCCCCTCGCCCGTGACCCCTGCGGAAACTGCAGGTACGGACATGTCGGCTCTCCCTCGTCCCCCACCTCTCCCTCAGCCTCCATACGCTCAATCTCGTCATCGGAGGAATCCATCCCTGCACGTTGAACAAATAATAATATTAAATAAACAAATAATAATATTAAATAAACAAATAATAATATTAATAAACAAATAATATTATTAAATAAACAAATAAACAAATAATATTAAATAAACAAATAATATTAAACAAATAATATTAAATAAACAAATAATAATATTAAATAAACAAATAATAATATTAAATAAACAAATAATAATATTAAATACACAAATAAAAATATTAAATAAACAAATAATAATATTAAATAAACAAATAATAATATTAAATAAACAAATAATAATATTAAACAAATATTAATAAACAAATAATAATATTAAACAAATATTAATAAACAAATAATATTAATAAACAAATAATATTAATAAACAAATAATAATTAAACAAATAACAAATTAAAAAAAAATAAACATGAACCAAAGCGCCCCGCTTTGGCCTTGGCGCGGCGCTTTGGTTCTTCATTCTGAAGAACAGAACCCAACAGCGATTGATTAAGGCCACAATCAACAAAACAATCAACATGTATGTTATACCGAAACGATTAAGGGTGTTCGATCTTACCTTTTAGCGGTTGAAACCTTGAAAAACTCGAAATCCGGCTCTAGTGTGTGAGATCGCACCTTATGTGTGTGTTTTTGTGTTTGGGTGAAGTGGGGGAGAAGATGCCCCGCTTCAGTGTATAACGAAGGACCGAAGCGCCCCGCTATGGCCATAGCGCGGCGCTTTGGTGTCCAAAACGCAGCGTTATGACCATAGCGGGGCGTTTTGGACCTTTTTTTAAATTTTTTAAAATTGTTTTTAATTCACAAACGCGTCGATAAATAGTCTAAATTTTACGTTTTTTCCATTATACATCATTTTTTAATATATATGGACTATACTGCAAGTTCCGGATCAAATCGGTTACGTGTGATGTCTTTTTCCGTTATCTCGTATCATTTTGGTTTGAAAGCACAAGTACTCCTGTGAGAAGTGTTATGTGTATCAGCCGCCTACCGTACATGAACATGACGTATTTTTTCATTAATTGTAGTATTATGATTTATATTGTCATTTTGGGTCGTACAAGTGCATATTGAATCTGATTGGGTCGTGTCGGTGACATTCGGTTTTTAACGTACAAGTGCGTATTGAATCTGATTGGGTCGTGATGTAACGCGTATATTGAACAAACACAAACGTGATTATTATTAAACACATTTAAGATACATCGTGAACATATGGGGTTACATTAAGGTCAGGGGCACGATACGTAAGCATTTCGTACGCGTTGATCTGATCCCTGTATAATGTATGCCAGGCTGATGCGCGCTCTGTTCTGTTCGCTGTCCAGAGTAGGTTTGGGGGAGGCATTGGATAACAACCTCCAAGCTCTACATGTATGAAATGCCCATCGTCGACGAACACAACCGCAACCACCAGGTGAGGTTCCTCAGCTTCGTTTGGCCCGCCCAGCAGAGGGAAAATTGTATCGCTCCCACGAATGTCGAAGGTGTGAACAATCACACCGTATCGTTGGGCAATAAGAAACCCCGTCTCAGGCATCGACATGTAATTTTCGATACCTGCTCGTCCCACCCCCTTGAACTCGATCCGTGTAACCAGCGCATCATAATGTCCTATGTTTTCCGGATCGAAAACCTGCCTCCAAAGCGATTCGTTCATACGTAACTCCTTTAGAAGTTGTTCCCGGATCATCAAATATGAATTTTGTTTCACTCCTAACCCAACAGCCACCGATCGAAACCCACAATGACCATCTGGTTTCACGTCCTTTATTCTAACGATGTATGGATGGATCACTTTGGGAATCTGAGATACGTAGTTGCGGATCGCTATATCCGTCTTAGGACCAAGCTTGATATTCGGGAAATCAGGGTGTAGGTTGAGCGGTTTGGTATTCTTTTCTCTTCTAGAATCTTTGGCTGATATGTACGAGCTGTGACGGGGAAGATCGTCTGAGGCCTCGACCCAAGTTTCTTCTGACGGAATGTAAGAGCTTTTTCTAGCGGTTTCAACCTTTCTTTCTTCCTGCGTTTTCAATGTTGGGCGACCACGAGTTTTCTTCAGAACAGCAGGAGGTTTTTTGTTATTGTTCCCTGGATTGAGGATTTGCTGAAACTTTTCAAAGAAGCTCCTTTTCACTTGAGGGGGTGTTGGATAGATCTGTTTTTTCAATTTTTCAAATTCCGCGTCTACATCGATATCCTCTATGTTATTCCTTGCAGGCTTGAAGTCAAGCTTCTTCCAAAACACGTCTATGTGTGTGATCCGGATTTGCTGACCTGTGGATGAAAACAAATTAGGTGGCAAAATCATAACGAGAAAGGTCAAAAATATTAATTACCTTTATTTTCCAACTTTTCCAAACGACAGGCACATGGCAAACCACAGCTGGTAAAAAGTTGGCAACCACAGCTTACACCGTAGGCTCTCAACCCGTCTTCCTTACGTGTTAGTTCCATACTCAAAAGCTCAATCGCATATATTGAAACCTTTCTGAGAATATATGCAAGCATGGGCTGATTCTTGTGGTGCGTCATCACTTTTCGGAGGCTTGTTTCAAAGCTACTTCTAATCTCGGCGTATTGTCTATCAACAACATGATCAACATACAGTACAAGTTTATCCAGTGTGTTGCGATGACTTGGAAAGTGACTTTTTAATGTTGCATGCATGCCCTCAACCCTGTTGGTCGTAGTTTGGTGAAAGTTGATAGTTTGGTTAATCCAGCAAGATACAAACTTTTCACGGTACGGATCCAACCAGGATTTCTTCAAATAATCAAAAACCTCTAAAATTAAAAAACGTAAATAGTCAGTTTTTGTTATTATATAAAATTTGAACATAATTATGTAAGAAATACTCACGTTCACGGTCAGCTTCTTTCAGCTGTGCTTCAAGGTTTTCCAAGTTATACCTATATATTTCCTCGGTCGTAGACTCGCACAATGTCCAAAATGTACGTACGAATTCTTTCCACTCCTTGTCAGAGAATTTCTTCTTGCTGTTCTTATTAATATTTTGTTGAATATGGAACCGACAAAGATACTTATGCGCTTTTGGAAAAACTTGTTCACACGCGTTCATTAGCGCAAAATCCCTGTCTGTTAAAATCACGCGCGGTTCCATACATCTTACCAGCATAGACTTGATCCTCTGCAACACCCATAGGTAGTTCTCTGACTTCTCAGCGGAAATTACCGCACAAGCAGCCGTAAACGATTTGTTTGTCGACGTCATGCCTACGACCTGAACAAATGGCAGGTTGTACATGTTCGTTTTGTATGTGGCGTCAATCATTAGCACATGCGGGAAGGCACACTGTCACACCCCCAAAATCCACACGCGGAGTACCACCGCTTGGAGGCGTGACATAACCAGGATCAAGCCACCAATTATATCAAACATAGCATTTAATAATAATCATAGACATAATTGATGTTCAAAACCAAACATTGAATATGTAGCGGAAGCATTAAATGTAAAACCCAAGACATAAGTATCAATGTGTGAATGTAAAAGTGTTTAATAAGCATTCACATGTTCTTGTCCACAACGACCCGCTTCTCCTCTGGTGCAAGCTCCAAGTATACCTAAGGTCCTGCAAGGCATGCAGCAAATAATCAACAAACTAGTTGAGCGAGTTCACAGAAAGTAAGTTCATAACATAGTGCATAAGTTAAACTAGTGGGGGCTTCCCATACTAGTGTGTACTAAAGGTGGGGGCTTCCCAAACCTTGTGTTTATATTACCGGTGGGGGCTTCCCACGTTTATCCTTACTAATGAGGGCTTCTCATTAGTGGTACTTACTAGACTAACTTCCAACCATGTGTTCTTCTTTACCGAGAACAGGAATACGTACTGGGTCACGTAGGCTTTACGTGACGTGCCCTTCCCCGAGGACAGTGGTACGCGAGGGGGCTACGTAGGCTTTACGCAGCGTGTCCTTCCGACCCGGAAGACAGTAGAAGGTATTGGGTTACGTAGGCTTTACGTAACGTGTCCTCCCGACCCGGGAGACAAATGGCAAATACTGGGTTACGTAGGCTTTACGTAACGTGTCCTGACTATCCTGAGGACGATGGTCTATAGTCTAGTGAATGCGTAAGTACGAGTACTCTTTCAATATCAACATATCCAACCCAATTCCCAACCCGGGAATCCATGCCTTGGCTGTGTGAACTCACCTTGGTTTGCTCGGCAGATACACAAATAAAAGACTCTTGAACTAAGGGTGGTCAACCACGTCCTAACAGGGTTACCACACAAGTCAGGTTCGGTTCAAATAGTGCACGTATACATCATGGCAAAACACGTGTGCACGTAAACAGTCAACACATTAAATACACATAAACAGTTTAACCATTCATGGCCCAAATAATTAGCATACGGATAACATTGTGCGATCCAATTCGTGTTGTGCGATCATTAGTAGCCCAGCCGAACATTCCATCCGGCCCAAACAATCAAATAACACATGTACGGCCCAATTAACGTAACAGTCAGCTTGTGCGATCTGTGTAAGCTTGTGCGATCTGACTTTGGGCTTGTTCGGCCCAACAGTTTCATTATCATACACAGCCCAACGGATGATATACTTGTGCGCTCCGATTGGGCTTGTACGGTTGTGGACTCTTGTGCGATTGGACAATTGGACTGCCCGGCCCAATAGGTAGGCCCAGATTAACTTGTGCGACCAGGCCAGTCTTGTACGACCGAGGATTTGTTGTGCGATCAGTGTGGGCTTGTACGGTCCAATCTGTACGTCTGGCCCAATATCCCAGCTTGTGCGATCCAAGGGGATCTTGTGCGACTGTAACTAAGTTCCGGATTTCATGCACTCGGTTACAAGCTAGTTAATAGTTTCCAATTTTTCAATAACAAATTAACAGTTTCTTGTGTTACCAATATTCGATCAAAGCAGGGTTATCTCAACTAATTCACATAAACCCTAATCGAACTCATAATCGTGAGCATCAAACACCATCCTTAACATATATCACATCACAGCCGATCACTAAGTGTTCGGTTCTAACCCTAGGTCATGCAATCCAAATCATAAACAACTCATAATCGAGAACACCTACACATATCCGATTCTAACAAACATGAAGCCGATTACATTTATCATCATTCAATCCGGTTCCTAACATATTATCATGTAACCATTATTGTTCATCATACAATTCTAACCATCATACCAAATCATGGAAATCATAACATCATGTAACACGCATAACTGATGTGTGTAAAATGCAACATATAAAACACATCAATTAAGGCATAAAACTAACCCTTTTTAAGTACTAATGTTGGAAAAAGAGTGTTTTTGTCTTCCTTTTGTATTTTCAGGATGAAATGAGCTCAAAATCACAAAAGAAGCAAAAAGACCACTAATTCTACCATAAATACAAGAAAAGGAACAAAAGTAAACTGCCCGGACCCTCAACGGCATCTCCCAAGACAAAGAGAAGAGAACAGAAGTCTGAACACGCCCCGTGTCCAGTGAACACGGGGGCGTGCCCAGGAAGCAGCAGAAAAGACAAACCAGTAGAAGCTTCCATTGCTCACCACGGGGCCGTGCCCAGCGGACACGGGGGCGTGTTGAAAGTACAGCAGGCGCATTAATTGTAATTCGCAATTACAATTAATGAAGAGAGAGAATGTCAGACGGGCACGGGGCCGTGTCCAGCGGACACGGGGCCGTGTCCAGCGTTCTGTTCAGCCTATAAATAGAGGAGCTTGGCTTCATTCTCTCTCATCCCTTGGCACACCACCTCTCTCACACTTCATCCACCACCCATCACCACCATAACACCATCATCCACCACCATCATCCATTGTCCATCATAGAGTGTGTGAGTCGTCTCGGGATCCAAGATTGATCGTAAGAGTTCTTGACAATCAAGGCCATGTTTGCCTAAGTCTCTTACATCACTTGGTGAAGACAAGTGTTTAGTATAATACTTTTTATTTTTAATCTTTTGCACTTTTTATTTGGTTTTGTATTAATGACTTTAATAACTAGTTACTTATGTTGAAGGTGATCTTTCCTTATCGTTTGTCCGTGGTGTCTTGGCATTATTTTACTGTCTATATAAAATAAAAGATTTTCACCATTCATATCTCCACGGTCTATATGGAGGTATGTTGGCTACCCGGTCGGGAGTTAAGGGAACGGTTTGGTAAAGGTCTTGCCCTTGTTCAGCGTTTAGAGGTCCTGCTTGGGACCTGGGTCAAATTTAATAGGACCGCCCTTCAATGCCCATAGGTATTGGATGGCGGGGATCCAAACTCTTTGACCCCCTCATAAGCTAACTACTATTAATACTATAACCCGGCTATTTAGGACTGTATCCCTGCTGACTCAGACTACTTAGCCGAGGGTAACGTCGCCGCCAAAAGCGGGGCCTACCATAATTTGCATTAATAACTTAATTCATTATCTTTCAATAATCCGACCCTTTAGGATTGTATCCTTGCTGACTCAAACTACTGGGTTGAGGGTAACGTCGCCTTCAAAAGAGGGGCCTACTACAATAACTAAGATAATCTCTTAAACAAGTGCAAAAGTGCGAAAATAATCAAAGGTTATACTAACACACGAGTCGGATCCAAGTGATTCATCTTGTCTATCTGTTTTTATTTTATTTTATTTTTCAGCATTTAGTTAGTTTTTATTTTTCTTAGTTTAAAACATTTTTCTAACTTTTTGATTTGATTAGACGTTGAGGATAAACCGGTATTAAAAGCTCTTGTGTCCTTGGACGACCTCGGTATCTTACCAACACTATACTACGTCCACGATGGGTGCACTTGCCCATATGTGTGTTTAGTGTTAGTAAATATCGTGTTTTATAAATTTAAAACTTGGCTAAAAAGTGTAAAAAGGGCTTAAATATATATTTAAAAACATATATACACTAACACGCATCAATAACACAACCGAAATCATAAACCCAATAGTAATACACTAACCGATTGAAATCAAACAAAGAGAAGGTGAGCCGAATGAATAGCAAGATCTTCGATCCAAAGAGTTGTTCGCCGTAGGGTTAGAGAGGAGGAAGGGGGCACTAGGGTTTTGTGTGTGTAAAGTATGTTGTAACAAATGAGGTGAAATCCCCTCATGTGTGTATGTTTGTTCGTGCAAAAAGAAAGGCAATGGGCCGACCCTTACTTGGGCAGCCCTATTGGTCCGCGTACAAGAATGAGGCCCAAACGGCCATGTGCGAGTGATGTGTATGTTGTGCGGTTTGGTTACCTAGTGTTGTGTGATTCGAGTTATTAACATACGTACATACACAAAGCACACAATAATAAAACATTTATTAAATCCAAACATATAATTTAGTTCACATATGCACATAGCGTTACACAAAGCAAGTCTAAAGTTCGAGTTGTCACATTATCCCCAACTAATTGGAAATTTCGTCCCGAAATTTGGTATGCGCTCACTGAGGAAGCTAGGTAAACTGTATTGTTCACTGATTTTCCTGGGGTGTCACATCCTCCCCCCGTTGATCTGGAATTTCGTCCCGAAATTCCTAAGTAGTAGCTTCAGCCTCAGTAGTGGTTGCATTGGTTTCGAATAACTGGGGGTACTTTTCTGTCATCCTGTCTTCGCGTTCCCAGGTGTACTCTGGGCCACGTTTGGAGTTCCAACGAACTCGAACAAGAGGGATTCTCTTGCTTTTGAGGACCTTCACATCCCGGTCCGTGATTTCTACTGGTTCCTCGACGAACTGCAACCGCTCGTCGATAGTGAGTTCCTTAAAAGGAATGATGAGGTTTTCATCTGATAGGCACTTCTTTAAGTTCGATACATGAAAGACATTGTGAACTGCCCCGAGTTCAGCTGGTAGATTCAACTTGTATGCTACTTTGCCAATCTTTTCTATGATTTCGAATGGTCCGACGTATCGCGGATTCAGTTTGCCCCGTTTGCCAAAACGAACCACACCCTTCCAGGGTGAGACTTTCAATAAAACCCGGTCCCCGACCTGAAATTCCAAAGGCTTTCTACGCTTATCCGCGTAGGCTTTCTGACGGTCGCGTGCTGCCGCCATGCGTTGTCGTATTTGTGCAATCTTTTCTATGGCGTCCACAACAATCTCTGGACCCGTAATCTGACTATCCCCCACCTCTGCCCAACAGAGAGGTGACCGGCATTTACGCCCGTACAATGCCTCAAATGGAGCGGCTTGTATGTTGGTGTGATAACTATTATTATACGAGAACTCCACCAAAGGGAGATGCTTTTCCCAGCCGTTGCCGAAATCGATAACGCATGCCCGAAGCATGTCTTCTAGTGTTTGAATCGTTCGCTCAGACTGCCCATCCGTCTGAGGATGATATGCTGTGCTCATGTCTAATCGTGAGCCGAAGGATTTGTGCATTGCTTGCCAAAGTTCTGACGTGAATCGTGCATCGCGATCCGAAATGATGGATGTGGGCACCCCGTGCCTCGAAACAACTTCTTTTAGATATACATCTGCGAGAGTGGAGAACTTATCCGTTTCCTTTATAGGTAGGAAGTGTGCAGACTTGGTGAGTCGATCCACGATCACCCATATGGTATCATTCCCACGCTGGGATCTAGGTAGGCCTGTAACGAAATCCATGGAAATTTCTTCCCATTTCCATTGCGGTATCTTAGGCTGCTGAAGTAGGCCAGCTGGTTTCTGATATTCAACCTTGACCCTCGCACAGGTCAAGCATTTTCCAACGTACGTAACGATGTGGGCCTTCATACTAGGCCACCAATAAGTAGTGCTAATATCATGGTACATTTTGTCCGCCCCTGGATGTACCGAGTAGCGAGACTTGTGAGCTTCATCCATCACAAGTTCGCGTAGACCGCCATAAAGTGGGACCCAAATACGCCCCGTTACATAGTAAGCGCCGTCTGCCTTCTGTTCCATTTGTTGTCGTGAGCCGCGTAAGGCTTCAGCTTTGACATTTTCGGGTTTCAATGCTTCTACCTGAGCATTTCGTATCTGCGTAGGAAGGCTAGACTGAATCGTAAGCTGTAGCGCTCGCACGCGCTTCGGTAAGGTGTCCTTTCGACTAAAGGCGTCAGCCACAACATTGGCTTTGCCTGGATGGTACTTGATAGCGCATTCGTAATCGTTAAGTAATTCAACCCATCTTCGTTGACGCATGTTCAAGTCCTTCTGCTTAAGGATATGCTCGAGACTCCTGTGATCGGTGTAAATCGTGCACCTGGTACCGTACAGGTAGTGTCGCCATATCTTAAGCGCGAAAACAACAGCTCCCAGCTCTAAATCGTGCGTCGTATAGTTGCGTTCATGAACTTTTAGTTGACGAGAGGCGTAAGCAATAACCTTGTCGCGCTGCATTAACACACATCCAAGTCCCCGAATGGATGCATCACAATAAACCACGAAGTCATCTGTGCCCTCTGGCAAGGAGAGAATAGGTGCACTGCAAAGCCTATCCTTTAGATGCTGAAAAGCAGTCTCCTGGGGCTCTCCCCAACGGTAGGTGACACCCTTCTGTGTCAGTAGCGTAAGCGGCTGCGCAATCTTCGAGAAATCCTTGATAAACCGTCTATAGTAACCTGCCAAACCCAAGAATTGGCGTATTTCCGTTGGCGTTCGCGGTGCAGGCCAGTTCCTGATCGAGTCTACCTTGGATGGATGGACATGGATCCCATCCTTGTTCACCACATGGCCTAAGAAGTGGACTTCACGAAGCCAGAAGTCGCATTTAGAAAACTTAGCGTATAGCTGTTCCTTCCGAAGGAGTTCCAAAATAAGGCGAAGATGCTGCTCGTGTTCCTCCTGACTCCTGGAGTAAATCAGAATGTCGTCGATGAATACTATGACGAACTTGTCAAGATAGGGTTTGCACACCCTGTTCATAAGATCCATAAATACGGCAGGCGCGTTCGTTAACCCGAACGGCATGACAAGAAACTCGTAGTGGCCATAACGAGTTCTGAAGGCTGTCTTGGAGACGTCCTCATCCCGGACTCTCAGCTGATGATACCCCGACCTCAAATCTATCTTCGAATAGTAGCACGACCCTTGCAACTGGTCGAATAAGTCGTCGATGCGCGGAAGAGGATAACGGTTCTTCACCGTCACCTTGTTGAGTTCACGGTAGTCGATGCACATCCTGAACGTACCGTCTTTCTTTTTCACGAAAAGTACTGGAGCTCCCCAAGGCGAAGAGCTTGGACGAATGAAGCCCTTTTCCAAGAGCTCTTGTAGCTGCTTTGACAGTTCCTCCAGTTCTGATGGAGCTAGACGATATGGTGCGCGAGCTATGGGTGCTGCTCCTGGAGCGAGCTCGATTTGAAATTCGACCTGACGATGGGGCGGTAAGCCAGGTAAGTCTTCAGGAAACACCTGAGGGTAATCGCGTACAACTGGAATATCCTCCAGTTTCTTTTCCTTTGCCGATGCGTCCGTAACGAGTGCCAGAATGGCAGTGTGGCCCTTACGTAAGCATTTCTGAGCCTTCAAGAAAGAGATGATGCCAACTACAGCACCACTCTTTTCGCCCTGGACTTCAAGTGGTTCTTGACCAGAACGTGGAATACGAATTATCTTCTCGCTGCATAAGATTTCTGCCTGGTGTTGGGATAGCCAATCCATCCCAATCACGACGTCGAAGCTACCCAAAACTATGGGAATGAGATCAATAGAGAAGACTTGACCAGCTAGGATAAGATTACAACCCTGAACTACGTGCGTGGCTTCTAGACTTTTACCGTTAGCTAACTCTACTACATGTTTGGTGGGTAAAAGTGTTGGTGCACGTTTTAGCAGTTGACACATTTTCACAGACATATAGCTTGTATCCGCACCCGAATCAAACAAAACAGTAACGTAAATATTGTCGAGGAGAAACTTACCCATAACTACGTTGGGATCGTTCACTGCGTCTCCTCTTCCCAAAACGAAAACTCGACCTCTCGCCTCGTTGCCATTATTGTTGTTGTTCCCACCGTTGTTATGCCCATTGCCCTGGTTGTTGTTGTTGTTGCGGTTCTGGTTCTGGTTCAATTGAGGGCAATCGCGTTTGAAATGACCTTCAGCCCCACACTGAAAACATCCCCGGTTTCCACGCTGTGGCTGCTGTTGCTGCTGGTTCTGTGGTGCTGGTAGCTGAGGTTGCTGGTTCTGATTTGCAGGACGAGGGCTCCTACAGTCTTTGGCCTCGTGCCCCATCTTAAGACACCTTTGACAACGACCCTTGTTACACGGGCCATTGTGATGTCTGTGGCAATTGTGGCACTTAGGTTGACTTCCCTGATATCTCCTCTGTCTGTGACCACCAGAGGATTGCTGACTGGGACTCTGATAGTGGTCGATCTTCTGCTGCTGAGCTTGTGGCTGAACAGTCGCTGAACCCCTGCTGGAATCTCCATCCCATTTTCTTTTGCTTTCGCTAGTAGTAACAGGAGTAGCTGCAGGAGTGACTGTAGCAGTAGCGTTGACACGCTTAGGCAGTTTGTTCTGATCCACTGCCTGGTCGGTGATGCGATGAGCGAGACGCTGGATTTCCTGGATGTTATCGAGATTAGCCGAGGTAACATGGCTCTGGATTTCTGGTGCCAATCCCTTGAGATACATCTCAATGCGCTTGTATGGAGGGTCCACCATAGTTGGACACAGCACGGCCAGCTCGTTCGACCGTTTAGTATACGCTTCGATCTCTGACCCAACCATTTTCAGATTATACAGCTCGTCTTCCAACTTGTGAATATCTTCACGCGTACAATACTCACGCTTGATGAGTTCCTTGAAATCGTTCCATGGGGTGGCGTTAGCAGCTGCCAACCCAAGGATTTGCACCTGCGCGTTCCACCAGGTTAGCGCGATTCCTTCCAAGGTGCCAGTGGCAAACTTGACCTTGCGAGCCTCAGGGCACTCGCACATTTCGAATACTGATTCTAGCTTTTCAAACCAATGGAGGAGTCCCACTGCCCCCTCTGTGCCGCTGAAGGTACTTGGACGACAGTCCATGAAGTTCTTGAAAGTGCAGACAGGCTGCTGCGCGTGTTGACCTGCTTGAGCTGCTGCAACTGCCGCAGCAACTTGAGCTTGAACGAGAGCCTCTAGCTGGGCTTGTGTCATGTTAATTCGTCCAGACATGATCTTCATTGTAACAAGTAGCATAGGTAAGAATGGTTCGCGAATAGGGCGATGACAGAAAAGAGTAAGCACGTAGGGATTCTCATGCTATAGTATCATGTGTATCTAAGCGTAATGCGAGCAAAGTTCTAAACAGTTCTAGCAAACAGGCAATAAACATAAACCTTATTACCTAGAATGTCGAGTCTTGCACGTGGAGCGAAGCGCCGTTGTGGATCGTTGAGAGCACTGTACTGGTTATAGTCCGGTTTTAATAAAAACGTTTTCCCATATTAAAACCAAGTTCTCTATAACCAATGGCTCTGATACCAATCTGTCACACCCCCAAAATCCACACGCGGAGTACCACCGCTTGGAGGCGTGACATAACCAGGATCAAGCCACCAATTATATCAAACATAGCATTTAATAATAATCATAGACATAATTGATGTTCAAAACCAAACATTGAATATGTAGCGGAAGCATTAAATGTAAAACCCAAGACATAAGTATCAATGTGTGAATGTAAAAGTGTTTAATAAGCATTCACATGTTCTTGTCCACAACGACCCACTTCTCCTCTGGTGCAAGCTCCAAGTATACCTAAGGTCCTGCAAGGCATGCAGCAAATAATCAACAAACTAGTTGAGCGAGTTCACAGAAAGTAAGTTCATAACATAGTGCATAAGTTAAACTAGTGGGGGCTTCCCATACTAGTGTGTACTAAAGGTGGGGGCTTCCCAAACCTTGTGTTTATATTACCGGTGGGGGCTTCCCACGTTTATCCTTACTAATGAGGGCTTCTCATTAGTGGTACTTACTAGACTAACTTCCAACCATGTGTTCTTCTTTACCGAGAACAGGAATACGTACTGGGTCACGTAGGCTTTACGTGACGTGCCCTTCCCCGAGGACAGTGGTACGCGAGGGGGCTACGTAGGCTTTACGCAGCGTGTCCTTCCGACCCGGAAGACAGTAGAAGGTATTGGGTTACGTAGGCTTTACGTAACGTGTCCTCCCGACCCGGGAGACAAATGGCAAATACTGGGTTACGTAGGCTTTACGTAACGTGTCCTGACTATCCTGAGGACGATGGTCTATAGTCTAGTGAATGCGTAAGTACGAGTACTCTTTCAATATCAACATATCCAACCCAATTCCCAACCCGGGAATCCCATGCCTTGGCTGTGTGAACTCACCTTGGTTTGCTCGGCAGATACACAAATAAAAGACTCTTGAACTAAGGGTGGTCAACCACGTCCTAACAGGGTTACCACACAAGTCAGGTTCGGTTCAAATAGTGCACGTATACATCATGGCAAAACACGTGTGCACGTAAACAGTCAACACATTAAATACACATAAACAGTTTAACCATTCATGGCCCAAATAATTAGCATACGGATAACATTGTGCGATCCAATTCGTGTTGTGCGATCATTAGTAGCCCAGCCCAACATTCCATCCGGCCCAAACAATCAAATAACACATGTACAGCCCAATTAACGTAACAGTCAGCTTGTGCGATCTATGTAAGCTTGTGCGATCTGACTTTGGGCTTGTTCGGCCCAACAGTTTCATTATCATACACAGCCCAACGGATGATATACTTGTGCGCTCCGATTGGGCTTGTACGGTTGTGGACTCTTGTGCGATTGGACAATTGGACTGCCCGGCCCAATAGGTAGGCCCAGATTAACTTGTGCGACCAGGCCAGTCTTGTACGACCGAGGATTTGTTGTGCGATCAGTGTGGGCTTGTACGGTCCAATCTGTACGTCTGGCCCAATATCCCAGCTTGTGCGATCCAAGGGGATCTTGTGCGACTGTAACTAAGTTCCGGATTTCATGCACTCGGTTACAAGCTAGTTAATAGTTTCCAATTTTTCAATAACAAATTAACAGTTTCTTGTGTTACCAATATTCGATCAAAGCAGGATTATCTCAACTAATTCACATAAACCCTAATCGAACTCATAATCGTGAGCATCAAACACCATCCTTAACATATATCACATCACAGCCGATCACTAAGTGTTCGGTTCTAACCCTAGGTCATGCAATCCAAATCATAAACAACTCATAATCGAGAACACCTACACATATCCGATTCTAACAAACATGAAGCCGATTACATTTATCATCATTCAATCCGGTTCCTAACATATTATCATGTAACCATTATTGTTCATCATACAATTCTAACCATCATACCGAATCATGGAAATCATAACATCATGTAACACGCATAACACAACAGAAATCATAAACCCAATAGTAATACACTAACCGATTGAAATCAAACAAAGAGAAGGTGAGCCGAATGAATAGCAAGATCTTCGATCCAAAGAGTTGTTCGCCGTAGGGTTAGAGAGGAGGAAGGGGGCACTAGGGTTTTGTGTGTGTAAAGTATGTTGTAACAAATGAGGTGAAATCCCCTCATGTGTGTATGTTTGTTCGTGCAAAAAGAAAGGCAATGGGCCGGCCCTTACTTGGGCAGCCCTATTGGTCCGCGTACAAGAATGAGGCCCAAACGGCCATGTGCGAGTGATGTGTATGTTGTGCGGTTTGGTTACCTAGTGTTGTGTGATTCGAGTTATTAACATACGTACATACACAAAGCACACAATAATAAAACATTTATTAAATCCAAACATATAATTTAGTTCACATATGCACATAGCGTTACACAAAGCAAGTCTAAAGTTCGAGTTGTCACATTATCCCCAACTAATTGGAAATTTCGTCCCGAAATTTGGTATGCGCTCACTGAGGAAGCTAGGTAAACTGTATTGTTCACTGATTTTCCTGGGGTGTCACACACACCACATAGTGAATGATTTTTCGTGAACAAAGAAGACGTCTTCAACTTCGTTCGATATCTCATTCGTGCGCATGTAATAAGTGTAATTTTTTTCGATAAGAATGTTTTCAAGTTTTTACATCGGAGACTTACCGACATTTTTTTCGGCTTTGATCTTCTGAACAGCGTTGTGTATATCTTTCGGAGTAAGCTTTCTAGCCGGATTGTTTTTTGTCAGCGTTCGCCAGATACTTTTGTTGGGAATATCTTGCTCTGCCAACTCCTTAACCAGTTTTTTGTCCTCCGAAGAAAGCCTTCTCGCATACGTGTGACCCTCGAAGTTTTCAATAGGAGTGTGGTTATGCTTCGCCTTCGTCACCTCGATCCTCCAAACACTTCCGGATGATTCCGAAAACCCGATCATCTCGAACGGGCAGCCTATTTTCTTGCTACCCGTTTTCCTCTGTGTAGCTATACTCTTATGCTCCCCACCAAAAGTACATTGAAACCAAATCTTGTAATTCTCTCCTCTTTTATTCGACCTCTTAGTCACAATGAGGTAACCATTGTCTTTTGTCGTGTCTTGTACCCAACGCACCAACTCTTTACGTGACGAAAAGGTCTGCGTTGTATCAAGCGAAAATGTAACCGGGTAACAACCTTCCTCGTCAACAGACACATCCTCCGGCTCACCATCGTCACCGAGGTTCGAATAGACTTGATGTTCAAAGCTCTGTTGATGTGTGTTGGTGTGTATATAATTTAGATATATAATTAAGCCCTTTTTACACCTTTAGCCAAGTTTTAAATTTATAAAACACGATATTCACTAACACTAAACACACATATGGGCAAGTGCACCCGTCGTGGACGTAGTATACTGTTGGTAAGATACCGAGGTCGTCCAAGGACACAAGAGCTTTTAATACCGGTTTATCCTCAACGTCTAATCAAATCAAAAAGTGAGAAAAATGTTTTTAAACTAAGAAAATAAAAACTAACTAAATGCTGAAAAATAAAATAAAAATAAAAACAGATAGACAAGATGAATCACTTGGCTCCGACTCGTGTATTAGTATAACCTTTGATTATTTTCGCACTTTTGCACTTGTTTAAGAGATTATCTTAGTTATTGTAGTAGGCCCCTCTTTTGAAGGCGACGTTACCCTCAACCCAGTAGTTTGAGTCAGCAAGGATACAATCCTAAAGGGTTGGATTATTGGAAGATAATGAATTAAGTTATTAATGCAAATTATGGTAGGCCCTGCTTTTGGCGGTGACGTTACCCTCGGCTAAGTAGTCTGAGTCAGCAGGGATACAGTCCTAAATAGCCGGGTTATAGTATTAATAGTAGTTAACTTATGAGGGGGTCAAAGAGTTTGGATCCCCGCCATCCAATACCTATGGGCATTGAAGGAGATCCTACTAAATTTGACCCAGGTCCCTTGCAGGACCTCTAAACGCTGAACAAGGGCAAGACCCTTACCAAACTGT
The DNA here is from genome assembly GCF_002127325.2 of Helianthus annuus. Classification (NCBI taxonomy): domain Eukaryota; kingdom Viridiplantae; phylum Streptophyta; class Magnoliopsida; order Asterales; family Asteraceae; genus Helianthus; species Helianthus annuus. The sequence continues at coordinate 40,655,900 of NC_035443.2, forward strand.
TCCCTTAACCCCCGACCAGGTAGCCAACATACCTCCATATAGACCGTGGAGATATGAATGGTGAAAATCTTTTTTTTTTATAGACAGTAAAATAATGCCAAGACACCACGGACAAACGATAAGGAAAGATCACCTTCAACATAAGCAACTAGTTATTAAAGTCATTAATACAAAACCAAATAAAAAGTGCAAAAGATTAAAAATAAAAAGTATTATACTAAACACTTGTCTTCACCAAGTGATGTAAGAGACTTAGGTAAACATGGCCTTGATTGTCAAGAACTCTTACTATCAATCTTGGATCCCGAGACGACTCACACACTCTACGATGGACAATGGATGATGGTGGTGGATGATGGTGTTATGGTGGTGGTGGGTGGTGGATGAAGTGTGAGAGAGGTGGTGTGCCAAGGGATGAGATGGAATGAAACCAAGCACTCCTATTTATAGGCTGAACAGAAGGCTGGGCACGGCCCCGTGTCCGTTGGACACGCCCCCGTGCCCGTCTGACACTCTCTCTCCTCATTAATTGTAATTCGCAATTACAATTAATGCGCCTGCTGTACTTTCACCACGCCCCCGTGCTCACTGGACACGGCCCCGTGGTGGGCAATAGAAGCTTCTACAAGTTTGTCTTTTCTGCTGCTTCTTGGGCACGGCCCCGTGCTGGCTGAGCACGGGGCGTGTTCAGGCTTCTGTTTTCTCTTCTTTGCTTTGGAGGATGCCGTTGAGGGTTCGGGCAGTCTACTTTTATTCCTTTTCTTGTATTTATGTTAGAATTAGTTGTCTTTTTGCTTCTTTTGTGAATTTGAGCTCATTTCATCCTGAAAATACAAAAGGAAGACAAAAACACTCTTTTTACAACATTAGTACTTAAAAAGGGTTAGTTTTATGCCTTAATTGATGTAATTTATATGTTGCATTTTACACACATCAAATACCCCCACACTTGAACTTTTGCTTGTCCTCGAGCAAAACTCTTTAAAATGTGGCTTTCACTCCCAAATGGAATGGGTAGAAGAGAAGGTTTTCGGCTTGTCATAGAGTGTCGGGAATCCAAGATCTTTTTGGGTTTTATTTTTATTTATTTACAATCCTATTCGTTATGATTTATTTAGAACGTTTCATAGGATAAATTACTTATTTGGGCATAACATGCCTTTTTTAAAATTTCATTTATATACAAGTTCACATACCTCACGGGATAAATCACTCAACACTCGGCCGAAGGTGTATTTTTTTAGTGAATCACTCAAGAGCAACATGGAACTTACGCCTTCCATAGGCTTGCCAAGCAATCAATCCTCCTCCTTTTTAACTTTATACCTTTGTAAATATCAAGAGGACTTTTTGGGTGAAGGGTTAGGCTTGAGCTAAAGGTGGGTGGTTGGGTTAGTGGTTAGTAAAAGGGCGAAAAGCGTAAAAAGCGTCGGTTTTCGTAACACACTTTGTTTTTAGTGACTTTTTTATTTTGAAGTATTTCTCCAAACAAGCTCTTGTTTGTATAGCTTTGTTTGTTTTTAACTTCATCATCATATTTTTTTTAGTCACATAAAAGAACGAGCTTGCGAAAAACCGAGCTTGTTACTAAAATAAGGGGTGAAAAATAAAAAGGGTTTTTGGTGGGTAAAAAGGGTTTAGGGTAAAGAAACGAAAGGTTTAGGCTCAAAGGGGTTAACTAGGGGGATTTTGGGTAGGTGGTAAAAAAAATGAAAAATAATGGTGTAGAAAGAAAAATGGTTAGTCCTAATGCCTCCATCATTTACTTACTTGGGTTTAAGTTGGTAAGGATTGGGAATGAATCGTCGTGGCAAGTTCTAGAGTTTGTAAGAACCAAGCGGCTATTCACATAAGAAACGAAAAATGAGCATTTAGTCTAAAGATGTAAATTTGTATGCTCAATAAAGGCTCAAAACTCACTTTTGTGGGAATGGGTTTTTTTAATGTGATCAAGTATATATAATCGAATTTTAACTAGACTTGTTATGCCGTTTCATAATTTTCTTATGTTGGTTCTTGTTATCACGACGCTCTCGGTTGTAAATTTTATAAAAATATAACCTTATTAATCTTGTGATTCCCAACTTAAACTTTAGACAAGTAAGAAAAAAATGAAAATTTTTGAAAAAATTTGGGGTGTTTAGCGGTTCCAATAGAGTTTTGTGTAAGGCTTGTTGTTAGGACTTGCAAAATTTCAAAGTGTTAGCTTCCCCCCCACACTTAAATTACACATTGTCCTCAATGTGTCCCAAAAATGAATTTTTAGGTTGATTGGATGTGTAATGTGGTGTTAGAAAGCAAAGATTTATGTTACTGGCAGTCTGGACACGACCCCGTGGGGACCGGACACGGCCCCGTGTTCAGGTGCCAGTAACAGAAATTAAAGAAATGAGACAGAAGCCTGGACACGGGGGCGTGTCTGGTGGACACGGCCCGTGTCCAGTTACCTGAACTGGGCGTTTTTCTGCAGGTGGCTCAGCACGGAGCCGTGTTGGTTGAGCACGGCCCGTGTTGAGCCTTCTGTGATGGAGATTTATGTCGGGTTGCTCCGTTCTTTGTGCATGGGGCCATTTTTCTCGTTCCCTTTTTCATCCATTACCACCACGAGTGTGTTTTATTTCTGCAAATTAAAACTAAAAGATTAAACTAAACTAAGGATAGTTCCGCGGAATGCCTCCGTGGTGCGCCACGTTTATAAGGGTCCTTGGCTAGACCCAATGCGAGGTTATATGTTTTCTGAGTGGGATGCTTGGCGTCCCATGTAGCACCGTCGGAGAGCATCATCCAAGCTCGAATCAATAACCTTCATGTAGTTGACCGGGTCGTCGTCCTCTATTCTCTTCCCAACTCCGAATTTTACTTCATCATCCACATACCTCAAGGTGAGCGTTCCGTCATTCATATCTACCACCGCTTGGGCGGTGGCAAGAAAGGGTCTTCCTAGTATGAGGGGGACCTCGGTGTCTTCCTCCATATCGAGTATGACAAAGTTGGCTGGATAGACGAATCTGCTTACCTTTACCAAGACATTTTCGATGACACCTTGTGGAAATTTGACGGAGCGATCAGCGAGTTGTATGCTCATTTTTATAGGACTCGTGGTTCCCAAGCCGAGTCGTTTAAACATTGATGATGGCATGAGGTTAATGCTAGCCCCAAGGTCGGCTAGGGCATTACGAACGGGGGATTCCCCTATTGAGCAGGGAATCTTGAAGCTTCCGGGATCGATTTTCTTTTGGGGAAGTTTATTGAGTACGAGGGCAGAGCATTCTTCGCCTAAATTGACTAATTGCAAATTTTCAATTTTCTTTTTATGCGTATGGAAGTCCCTCATGAATTTAGAGTATTTGGGCATTTGGGTTAGGACCTCGATAAAAGGAATATTGACATGCAATTGCTTTAATAGACTTTCGAACTTTGCGAATTGCTCATTGGTCTTTTGATGAATTAACCTACCGGGGTACGGAACTCGAGGAGCTTTGGTAGGCTCTGGGAACGGAGGGGGGTTCTTCTCCTGCAGAGGTGTGGGTACTGTTTCTTCTGTTGGCGGTCGCGCTTCTGCAGGCCCTACGGTGCGGTTTCGTAGTGTGATGAGGTGAACTTGCGCTTTTGGGTTTGTTTCGGTATTGCTAGGTAATGCGCCTTGCGGTCTCTCGGCAAAATTTTGAGCTATTTGATTTAATTGTTTTTCTATGTTTTGAATACTAGCTTGTTGATTTCTAAAATTTGATTCTAATTGTAGAAATCTTTCCGAGTTTTTCTTTTCAGTGTCGGAGATGAGGCGAGATACAGTATCTTCAAGCCTTTCTCGTCCACTTTGTTGTTGAGTGAAATTTTGTGGCTCATTTCTTGGTTGTTGAAAGTTTGTTTGTTGGATTTGTTGGTTACTACTATTGCCGGGTTCTCTCCAACCAAGGTTTGGGTGGTTTCGCCATCCTTGGTTGTAAGTTCCCGTTGGGGGACCCGACGGCCTAGGTCTATTATCAATGTAGTTTACCATTTCTTGTTGATCGTCCGTTTCTTTCATACAACTCCAATTTTCATGTGACCCACCACACCCTTCACAAGCCATAACCGAGACTGTTTTTGTCATTTCCAATTTTTTTTATTTTTGAAGAAAGGGCCTCGATTTGGGCTTGTAAAGAAGTGCTTTCATCGACCTTATGGGCGCCCGGGGCAATAGATTTATTCCCCCGGGGGGTGTGCCATTGAAAATTGGTCTGAGCAATTTCCTCAATTTGATTATATATTTCGTGCGGGCGTCGATTACCTAAAAGTCCCCCGGAGCTAGAATCAAGTGTCTGCCTTGTGTGTGGTAACAATCCATTATAGAAAGTGGATACTTGTTGCCATATCGCAAGGCCGTGATGTGGACACTTGCGTAATAACTCCTTGAACCTTTCCCAAGTTTCATATAAGGATTCCCCGTCCTCTTGTGAATATGTATTAATTTCAGTCATTAATTTAGCAGTTTTAGCGGGAGGGAAATACTTATATAGAAATTTTTGGGCTAGTTCATCCCAGGTGTTTACCGATCCAGCTGGGAGGGCGTTGAGCCAAGCTTTCGCTCGGTCTTTTAGTGAGAAAGGAAACATACGGAGGCGGATGGCGTCATTTGATGCTCCGTTGATCCAAAAGGTATCACATATTTCTAAGAAATTAGTGATATGTAGATGGGGATTCTCGTCCGCAAGCCCATGGAAGGTTGCGGAGTTTTGGAGCATTTGTATCAAATGCGGCCGAAGTTCGAAGTTATTAGCTTCAACATTCGGAGCATTGATAGCGGTGCCTAGGTTACCTACGGTGGGTCGTAGATAATCCATGAGGGTACGTTGGTCAGCCATTGGAGGTGGATCACCCGAAACCTTCCCTTGGTTTTTAGCTTTTAATCTTTTTCTGAGAAAGCGTTCGGGTTCTTCTAGAGGTTCTTTTATGTCCTTATTAGAACTGGAGCTCATACACTATGTAAGATTGGCGTCGGGTTCCAAGTCCTGCAATAAAAACAGAAAAGAATGCTGGTCAGAAGGTTCACCACGGCCCCGTGTTCAGCGAACACGGCCCGTGGTCGGAGTTACAGTTAATGTTTTCCAGACCCCAGTTACTGGAAGTTGGACACGGCCCCGTGTTGCACCGACACGGCCCCATGGTCAGCCTTCTGTAACTTGGAAAACTAAAAACTGCCAGTAACGATGCTGGGCACGGCCCGTGTCCGACCAGGCACGGCCCGTGCTGAGCTCTGCAGAAGCTGAAAAACTAAGAAAATCCTAAAAAATTAAAAAGAAAAATAAAAATATGATTAGGCCGTTGATTCCTAACTTTCTTAAAATCCTTGTGTCCCCGGCAACGGCGCCAAAAACTTGATGTGTGTTGGTGTGTATATAATTTAGATATATAATTAAGCCCTTTTTACACCTTTACCCAAGTTTTAAATTTATAAAACACGATATTCACTAACACTAAACACACATATGGGCAAGTGCACCCATCGTGGACGTAGTATAGTGTTGGTAAGATACCGAGGTCGTCCAAGGACACAAGAGCTTTTAATACCGGTTTATCCTCAACATCTAATCAAATCAAAAAGTGAGAAAAATGTTTTTAAACTAAGAAAATAAAAACTAACTAAATGCTGAAAAATAAAATAAAAATAAAAACAGATAGACAAGATGAATCACTTGGCTCCGACTCGTGTATTAGTATAACCTTTGATTATTTTCGCACTTTTGCACTTGTTTAAGAGATTATCTTAGTTATTTTAGTAGGCCCCTTTTTTGAAGGCGACGTTACCCTCAACCCAGTAGTTTGAGTCAGCAAGGATACAATCCTAAAGGGTTGGATTATTGGAAGATAATGAATTAAGTTATTAATGCAAATTATGGTAGGCCCTGCTTTTGGCGGTGACATTACCCTCGGCTAAGTAGTCTGAGTCAGCAGGGATACAGTCCTAAATAGCCGGGTTATAGTATTAATAGTAGTTAACTTATGAGGGGGTCAAAGAGTTTGGATCCCCGCCATCCAATACCTATGGGCATTGAAGGAGATCCTACTAAATTTGACCCAGGTCCCTTGCAGGACCTCTAAACGCTGAACAAGGGCAAGACCCTTACCAAACCGTTCCCTTAACCCCCGACCAGGTAGCCAACATACCTCCATATAGACCGTGGAGATATGAATGGTGAAAATCTTTTATTTTATATAGACAGTAAAATAATGCCAAGACACCACGGACAAACGATAAGGAAAGATCACCTTCAACATAAGCAACTAGTTATTAAAGTCATTAATACAAAACCAAATAAAAAGTGCAAAAGATTAAAAATAAAAAGTATTATACTAAACACTTGTCTTCACCAAGTGATGTAAGAGACTTAGGCAAACATGGCCTTGATTGTCAAGAACTCTTACTATCAATCTTGGATCCCGAGACGACTCACACACTCTACGATGGACAATGGATGATGGTGGTGGATGATGGTGTTATGGTGGTGGTGGGTGGTGGATGAAGTGTGAGAGAGGTGGTGTGCCAAGGGATGAGATGGAATGAAACCAAGCACTCCTATTTATAGGCTGAACAAAAGGCTGGGCACGGCCCCGTGTCCGCTGGACACGCCCCCGTGCCCGTCTGACACTCTCTCTCCTCATTAATTGTAATTCGCAATTACAATTAATGCGCCTGCTGTACTTTCACCACGCCCCCGTGCTCACTGGACACGGCCCCGTGGTGGGCAATAGAAGCTTCTACAAGTTTGTCTTTTCTGCTGCTTCTTGGGCACGGCCCCGTGCTGGCTGAGCACGGGGCATGTTCAGGCTTCTGTTTTCTCTTCTTTGCTTTGGAGGATGCCGTTGAGGGTTCGGGCAGTCTACTTTTATTCCTTTTCTTGTATTTATGCTAGAATTAGTTGTCTTTTTGCTTCTTTTGTGAATTTGAGCTCATTTCATCCTGAAAATACAAAAGGAACACAAAAACACTATTTTTCCAACATTAGTACTTAAAAAGGGTTAGTTTTATGCCTTAATTGATGTAATTTATATGTTGCATTTTACACACATCATCTGTTCATAACCGTAACTGTGGTTTGGATAACACTCCTGCTGTACAAAGCTTTGATCGCCACCGTAACTGAAATTCGAATAACCTTGTAAGCTCTGTTGACAACCGTAACTGTCGTTTGGATAACACTCCTGCTGTACAAAGCTATAGTCGCCACCGTAACCGAAATTCGAATAATCTTGTTGTGCGTAAGGGTCCTCCACAGGGGTATTCAAATCCAGCTTCACCGTGTTATCACGATAACGAATGCCAGATACAACCTCTGTCTCCCTCAAGTTGGACGACACCGGTTTCTCAAACGAGTCAGAAATAGCGGTCCCCTCGTAAGAATCAGGAACAACTGACTCGTCAGAATATTGACCGAAAAGATAGTTACTTAACCACGACATCGTTTTTTTCAAAACATGTAACTAATAGAGCAAAGAAGATCGACAAAAAACAAATCGAATGATGAATGTCGAGTCTGTGCAGGGATTTAAAGGCAGCATTTGGGGTCGAAGCGCCGCGCTTTGGCCATAGCGCGGCGCTTAGGGTTCATGGGGCAACTGAAACCTCGTACACCTTTATGTCTCTGCATGTCAGTCAGTCATTCAAACCTCGTATCACCTTTTGTCGACCTAAGCGCCCCGCTTTGGCCGTAGCGCGGCGCTTAAGGGTGTGAAAATTATTTTTGACGTGTGTAATTAGCATGTACCAAAGATATACATAAGACTGGAATCCCAACCATTTAAAAGAACAATTTTACTATAGAACAATTTTCTTTTGCTACACCCTACATGTTTAGTTATGATTGCATAACCTTATTCAACTTCCAATGATAAGATTCCTAAGATACGTATTAGACAACCGATGGAGATCTATGCCAGAAGCATCAACTACGATTTATATCTACTATTTATTTGTTGCTAAAAAACTAGGACTTTTAACATAAAATTGTCGTCATATATATTTTTAAATTAAATAAAAAAGGATATAGATACCAATATAATTATATTCTTGTTTCACTCAAAATTTAGCCATTATAAGGATATTCTTGTTTCACTCAAAATCTAATCTAACCTAACTACTATAATAAAAGAATTCAATTTTTTAACACGTGTCATTCATTAAAGTATCTCAAATTTATATTTATTTAAATAAATAATAAATTAATATTAAATCTTATCATACTTTAATAAAATATTATCCTCAAATCTAAATTGTTAATTTAATATATTTTTAAAACAAATAACTCTCTTATCTACTTATCTTATATTAAATATATAAATAATAAATTAATATTAAATGTTATCCTAATTTATTAAATACATAACATTTTTTATTATTTGGTATACAAAATTATGTTTATTCAACTCGAGTAAAACGCGAGGTTTTTAAGGATATATTTTTTTTTTTATTATTTGATAGATTTTTCAACCCGACTATACACGAGTTTTTTTAAAGATACGACGTTTTTAGTATTTAATATACAAAATTACATTTATATAGGATATAATTTTTTATTATTTGGTAGATTTTTCAACCCGACTATACACGGGTTTTTTAAAGATACGACGTTTTTAGAATTTAATATACAAAAATACATTTATTTAATCTGTGTAATACACATGGTTTTTAAAGATCTAACTCTTTTTTATATCTATTCAACACGTGTAATATACGGGGTTTTCAAGGATGTAATTTTTTATTATTTGGTATATTTATTCAACCCGATTATACACGGGTTTTTTTAAAGATACGACATTTTTAGTATTTAGTATACAAAATTACATTTATTTAATCTGTGTAATACACATGGTTTTTAAAGATATAACTTTTTTATATTATTTGATGTATAAAATTACACTTATTTAACCCGTACAATATAAAAGGTTCATAAAGATATAAGTTTTTATTATTTAATATATAAAATTTCATTTATTCAACCCGTGTAATATAAGTAGATTGTTTTATTCCATTTTAGTCCTTTAAGTCTATTTTTTAGCCTTTTTATTGCACCATCATTGTGCAAATAAATACAAGGTAGTCTTTTTATCGAGCCAAAAAATTATATTTAGCTCAACTTTGATGAATACACGTTTTAATAAACGGAAAACAACCAATAAAATACTTTTAGCATCAAATGGAAGGCAAAAAAAGTATAATAATTACAATATATGTTATTCATTTTAATGTAATACATTATTATTTAATGTTAATTTTCTATAAGCAATGTGTACAGGAGGCAAATAACATTCTCATAAGAACAACCTCAATAGGTTTTTCATGATCTCCAAGAACGATGACAAGGCTCGTTTGAGCCATTCTTGACTATTGGGCAAGAATGTTTTTAGGAAACCGTCCATACACATGAATGCCAAGAATGGCTTGGTGGTAAAGTCGGTTTGTTTTTCAATTACATCATATATACATAGAGAGCAATAAGTATTTACGCATAAATAAAATGATGATCAAGTGGTAATATTTTTTGGTGGTTTGAGTCTCTTAATATGTGATTTTATGTTTAGTCTCTTAAATATGTGTTTTTATGTTTATCATCCTGCAACAAAATTTACTTATATTATATTTTTATGAATATTTAATATCTTAAATTTCACTTATATTATCTATCTTGATTGATTGAATATTATTTATCTTGATTGATAAATTTTTATGATTTTATCTTGATACAAATCTAAAACAGAATCCTTGAAAACTTTCATCTCATCCGCCACCCACGTGATTTCCCACGTCTTCTTTCAACGAATTAAAAATTAAAAAAAGGTACAAATATTGTTTTTTTTTCGTATTTTCTTCTAAAATTAAGAATGGAAAAATCATAAGAACTAGTGCTTTTCAATGACGCGCGTTGCGCGAAAGGCATTGGTGTTTTCGACCGACATCATCCTGCAACTCTTCTTTTAACTGTTTCACTTCTTGCAAAGACTGAACGTAGACCCTAACTCTTGTTTCACCACTTAATCACTGTAAAAATTACAGGATTCATGTTTGGGGCATGGGTTGACACATGGACTTCGAGCCTCCCCGCTGGTGAGTGACATGTTGGGTCGGTTAAGAAAAAAAAAAGCCTAAAGCGTTAGGTAGATTTCGAACAGGGTGAGCTTGTCAAACGGCTTCCGCTCCTTGCCCCGGAACTCGATGTTGGCCACCGCCACCCGGTTTTCGTGACTTATATCACCACCCGGGACGCTATCGTAGTAGGCTTTAAAACGGTCGAGCTTCGGTCGTAGCTTGCGCCACTTGTGTTGGCACACGTTTAAATTGTGCCGGTAGCTAGCGAAAGCTTCCGGCCAGCAACGGGTCTCACCGGGTTGGCGGCCCTTCATCGCGTTGTGCCGGTATCAAGTGTGGGTAGCGGGTTCGGGTAGATGGAGTGAAGGGTTGGGGTAGTGATGTGGACAGGCGGTGGGGTTGGGGGGTTTTATAATGACTTGGGTGAACCGTTTGGCCAAGCCAAACGGTTATTTTTTAAAATTTAAACCTAGCCGCTATGGCCTAGCCAACCCAGCCAATGAGAGCCGGCCACGAAGGACCGCTAGGCATGCCCAACGCCCGGGCTGAAACTCCCGCCCAAGGGGCCACGCCGAAACTCAAACCCACCCGGAGTGGTGACTTGGGCATTTGTACCTAAACCACGTCCCAACTATCGCCCCATACCTCATAGTCTAATAAATGAATATAAGGTATTGCTGAATATAAAAAAAATCATATAATAAATAAATTGGCCAAACTGTTATTTTTTTAAAATTTAAACCTGGCCGCTATGACCTAGCCAACCCAGCCAATGAGAGCCGGCCACGGAGGACCGCTAGGCATGCACAACGCCCGGGCTGAAACTCCCGCCCAAGGGGCCACGCCGAAACTCAAACCCACCCGGGGTGGTGACTTGGGCATTTGTACCCAAACCACGTCCCAACTCTTGCCCCATACCTCATAGTCTAATAAATGAATTATAAGGTATTGCTGAATATAAAAAAAAAACATATAATAAATAAATAATTAAAAAAATCATTGAATGAAATACTGTTCATTCAGTTTGTAATTTATCATATAGTAATTAGTAAATACATTACCAAAAGTAATCATTGTATTTTATTAATTTACTAGGTTAGAACCTCGTGTATTACACAGGTTAAATAAATGTAATTTTTTATACTAAATAATAAAAAAATATATCTTTAAAAATCTCGTTTATTACACGGGTTGAATAAATGTAATTTTATATACCAAATAATAAAACAATATATATTTAAAAATCTCGTTAATTACATGGGTTGAATAAATGTAATTTTATATATTATATATTAAATAATAAAAAAAGTTATATTTTTAAGAACCCCGTGTATTGTACGGTTTGAGTAAAAAAAGTTACATTTTTAAGAACCTCGTGTGTATTTTAAAAAACCACGTGTATTACACGACTTGCATAAATGTAATTTTGTATAGTAAAAAATAAAAATGTTATATCTTTAAAAAAACCTCGTTTATTACACGGGTTGAATGAGTCTAATGAAAATTTATATCTTTAAAAAACTAACATTCTCGATGTACGATGGATGGGGTGATTGCGATGATGTTTCTTATAAATGTAACGTAAGCATAGTGATTACCGAATTTGAGTTGAGAGTTGAACACGAAAATAACAGTATAGAACCAATAAACATTGATTAATATTGTTGTTTACCCGTTATAAACATTTTTGAAATAGGTTCTACCCTTAACTACTTTACTTTAGTAAAATAAATAAATCATTTACATTATATTAATTTATATTTAGCGTACATCTTTTGTTAATTTCAGGATAAATAATTTTGAAATCTGATAAATATTTTAAAATATTGTATTATCTCCTATACGAATTGTTTAAATTTATATTAAATTTAGTTTTATAATTATCTTTTAACTGATATTAATTATCTATAAAAAATAAATGGCTTCAATGAATGACATGTGTCCTGTTATTGATTTCTTTTATTATATAGTATAAATAGATTAGTTTAATTGTTTCAAAATCTCACAATAAAAGGAAACCATACGACTATTTCGTGTTAAACTTAGGGGTTGTTTGATAGCCTCTGAATGGTCATTAAGAGGCTAACTCTTAATGGAACCATTAAGAATTTTACCAATGAGAAGGTAGAAGAATGTGACATGTGATGATTTACTATTCAGAGGTTACCTCTTAACCATTCAGACTTGAGGTTACCTCTTATTCATTCAAAGGTTTTAAACCATTAAGAGGTAGCATCTGAATGGTCATTAAGAGGCTACCAAACAGCCCCTTAGGCACTTTTCACTAGCTAGACAATGATGTTGAAATACTATTAATTTTTATGCCGGTTAGTACGGATGAGCATGGTACCAGAGTGGTACTCGTACTGAAAGCAACGGTACCAAAACACGGGGAAAATGGATACCGACATCGGTACTGGTACCAAATATATCGATCGGTATGATAGCGGTACCGAAAAACGAGGAAAATGGGTACATGTACCGAGTATACCGGTATGGTACCAATACCGGTACCGAAAAACAGGGAAAATGAATACCGTATCAAATATACCCGGTACGATACCGGTACCAAATGCTCATCCCTACCTATTAGACTCACAAAGTCGGGGTGTAAACGGGTCACGTTGCTCATGAATTATTTAAGACATCATCATCATCATACTCAGTAGATCCCACCAATAGTAAAGGTAAGGTAGGGTCTTGGGAGGGTAAGATGTAGACAGCCTTACCTCTACCTATTAGAAATTGAGAGACTGCTTCCAGTGAGACCCTCGACTCGATAGTAGTTTTGCGTCAAGCCTTGGACATAAGGCACATAACAGTCAGCAATTAAGACAAAGGTCGATTAGTGCATGTACTCCCTTGTCTTTCGGCTACCATCGCCACCGCATGATGCATGGTTAACCATCCCCCTCTTTTAACGTTATTTTCACGAAATTAGTAAAATAACGTTAAAATTAGTGCACTTTCACTTTTACCCCCCGAGCGCCCACACATATATACATTAATATGCTCATACCGCTAGCGAGGCGTTTCATGAATTACTCAAGACAAACCTGTTAAAAGTTTAAACAAACCTTAGCCTAAAATTAAGCCCGTTTCCCAAACAATCCCAAGCCTCTCTTATCAACCCCGAGTAAACTCCTAAGCTAAACGAACATACTTTTTGTGTAACTTTAATACATATATATCTATAGAGTTATACTATTATATATAAAATATGATAAGCGCTCACTTAGCATGCAAGAAGTACAGGGATCATTACCTCGCATCTTCAAGTGTTTTAATTTAGTTTCTATTCTCTTCAACAGAGGTAAGGTTTGTCTATCCCATTCTCCTAGATTCTATCGTTAACTTTGCTATTTGTGTGATTTACTGGGCATGATTGTTGTCACGCCCCAACCGATGACGGAAACATCGGGGTGCGGCACTGAGCGAAACAGATTGTCAAGAGAAATTCCATAACAACTAAATTACCGGATAGTTAATATTATGTCCCATACCATAACCTATCAAGCAATCAATTATTACAGACATAGATATTATCCAAACAAAACATTGTTCCGACAACTCAGATTTAAATAAATAAACTGTCTTTGTTTCTAGACTCTCCTACTCGATTTCATGAAAGCAAGCAACATCGTAGCATCTCAAACACCTGTCACATACGTTAAAATAAAGTCAATACACATACTGTAAAGGTGAGCATACAAGTTTGATAGTATAATAGAGTTCGAAATCGTTTACGCATAACCAGCATGTAACATGTACTAAGTGAAAGCTAGTAGGTTATCGACAGAGAAATATGCACAGACGTGACTACGAGTTGTAGAATGTGTAACACATATCCCACTGGGACACGTGAAGTAAAGCCCTTAACAACCCCTGTCCACGACAGGTGCTGCGTCCAAACTATAGTATTATCATTGCTAAGGTGTCAGGAAACAATCACTTTGTTAACATAACATACAAGCATTCATCGAATAACACGTAACATGCAATAACGGTCAGCGTATAAATAGTATTTGCGTTGTGTGATCGATGTGATTTGAATATAGAAAACGTATGTAACACCCAAAAGTGCGTAAAACAAAATGGGATCGAGTATACTCAAAGATAGCGTTTAAGCTAACAAACACTGTCTTGGATTGAAAGGAGCGCTGAGAAGTCAGCCTGAACAGTTAACGATAGCATAAGCGAATGAACGGTGCGTAAAACGATGAAAAGTGACCAAGTGTCGAACGGTAATCCGATCGGATGGCAATCCGATCGGATGGTCATTCGATCGGATGTCAATCCGATCGGATGGCCATCGGTTGGATTGACATCTTGTTTGGTAAGGATGTGTTTGTGTATGATGGATTTGAAGTTTTCGTTGTAGCATTTTGAAAACAGAGAAGTATCTCTACCTTTCAGGTCGTTTGATCGAACGGCAGTTCGATCGGGTGGCGATCCGTTCGGCGAGACATTTCTCAGAGAACAAGTTCACAGCAGGATTGTCACTCGATCAGATGGTCTATCGATCAGATGGCAAACCGTTAGAACTGACTATACAGTGAACATGTTGAAAATTGTTAAGTGTTGAACCTCAAGTGCAATCCGATCAGATTGCAACTTGAAGATTTGTTAAGTTTTGAAAATTTTGCGGTTTGATCGAGACGATATGATAACGCATTAAACAACAGAAACCCTATCATGACCCCAATGATCCGATCGAACAGGAATCACCCTAGTCCGGTCAGTTAACTGTTCATGTTTAACCCGGAATTAGTTGTCTCTTAGATAGAAATCAGATCTCAAACCAACACCTCACTAAGAATGAGTAGAAGATCAGAACAAGCTTCGATTCAATCGGTTTTAAGTGCATTGAGTGCAAAAGAGTTGAAAGAAAGTTGGAAAAACCATGTTTCAATCCTTTTAACTTCGAAAATGTTTAGATCTATGCGAAAACATGGTTTAATCATGTGGAAATCCTTCAGATCAGAGTTGTTCTTGGTGGAATAAGGCCAAAACTTGAAGTTCATAAGAACTCCATGATGACGTCACCCTAGAACACCTCAAATCTGCTGATTTCACGGTTAAAACTTAAGATTCAAAGGTGAAAAAGATGAAGAAGTGCGTGTAGATCATAGAAGTATAAGATTTGAGTTGAAAACTTACAAGAATCGCGAGAAATCGAGAGAAAAGAGGGCTTGAACTCTGCTGGTCGAGTGAGGGAGCTGTCACATCACAAATGATGTGACAGAGGGGTATTTATAGGTTGCCAAAAAGGGAAAGGAGGGGCAAGTGTCGGATAGGATGCACCTCGATCGGATAGCACCTTGATCGGATGGCAATCCGATCGGATGGCCATTCGATCGAGTGGCTCCGACGAGTTGTGTTTTGGCGTTTCGTTTCGCTTCGCGTGTTGAGCGTTGTGATGCGTTTGAGCGAGCGTGCGATGCGACAGTATTAAACATTAATTACAAATAACTTAACTGATACTCACTATATCTAACATACAATCATCCGAAGTAAATTGCGTTTAGCGTTTGCGATTGCGATAGAGTTGCTATTGCGTTTCGATTAATCACCATAAAACATAAACATAGATAAACATGCACAAGTAACACATAAATAGCACACACACATGTAAAACAATATCCAGAACGCATAATTCGAGTTGCGAATGCGATTGCGATGCGATTAGCGATAAAGCGATAAAACATGCGGTAAACATCGATTATTCACAGATACTCCACATAATACAACTAAAGCAATTAAAAATAAAAGATTCGCTTACAAGTCAAGAAGCACAAATCAGTAGTTAAGCAAGGGGTAACAGATCGCAATTAGCAATCTTTTCTTCCTTTGACTTTGACTTTGACTTGTACTTTGATTTTCGTAACACGGGGTGTTACAGCCTCCCCTACATATGGGAATTTCGTCCCGAAATTAGGTTTTAGCCGTAACAAACAACTGCGGAACTTCGCCTTCATGTCGCTTTTGAGTTCCCAGGTGAACTCTGCGCCACATTTGCCTTCCCAGCGGACCTTCACAATGGAAATGTGTGAGCGCCTGAGCTGCTTGGTTTCTCGGTCCATGATCTCGACAGGCTTCTCCACGAAGTGTAATGTTTCATCCACTTGTAGATCCTCAAGTGGAACTTGTAAATCATGCTCCGCCAGGCACTTTCTGAGGTTCAAAACGTGGAAAGTCGGGTGGACGTTGCTAAGTTCCTCCGGTAGTTCGAGTCTGTAGGCCACTTTTCCGATCCTTTCCAGAATCTTAAAGGGTCCCACATATCAAGGCGCGAGCTTTCCTTTCTTGCCGAATCTGACCACACCCTTCCAAGGTGATACATTTAGAAGTACGTGGTCGCCAACGTCAAATTCAAGGGGCTTGCGGCGTCTATCGGCGTAACTTTTCTGATGACTCCGAGCTTTCAGCAGATTGTCTCGAATTTAGAGGATTTTGTCAGTCGTTTCTTGCAACAGCTCAGGACTGGTTATTTGCGAGTCTCCGATCTCGTGCCATACAATAGGCGATCGACATCTTCTTCCATATAATGCCTCAAACGATGCCATTTGAATGCTAGAATGGTAACTGTTATTGTACGAGAATTCGACTAAGGGTAAGTATGCGTCCCAATTACCACCGAAATCTATGACACACGAGCGAAGCATGTCTTCAAGGGTACGGATCGTTCTTTCAGTCTGACCGTCTGTTTGGGGATGGAAAGCGGTACTTAGATTAAGTGTAGTGCCGAGAGCAGATTAAAACGTTTCCCATAGACGCGAGGTAAACCGACCATCGCGGTCAGAGATGATGTCGCGAGGCGTCCCATGTCGACAAATGACCTCGTCGGTGTAGATTCGGGCTAATTTTTCTACCTTAAATTCTTCTCGTATCGGCAGAAAGTGAGCAGATTTTGTCAAACAATCAACGACAACCCAGATGCTGTCGTGACCTGACGACGTGCGCGGAAGTTTCGTTATGAAGTCCATAGCTATACTCTCCCATTTCCACATAGGAATCTCGGGTTGGTACGAGTAAGCCAGAGGGTCTTTGGTGTTCGGCCTTGACTTTCGAGCAAGTCAGGCACTTCGAAACGTAGAGAGCGATATCTTTCTTCATGCCCGGCCACCAGTATTTGTAGCGAAGGTCCTGGTACATTTTATCGGCACCGGGATGAATAGAATATCGAGATTTGTGGGCTTCGTCTAGCAGAATCTGTCGTAAGTCGGTGCGCTTGGGAATCCAAATTCGGTCTAGATAATGGAATATCCCATTCGACTTATTTACTAACTGGGCTCCATCGTTCAGAATCCTTTCCTTCTTCAAAGTGTGTTCGGTCAAACAAGCATGTTGGGCGTCACGGATAAGAGTTTCGAGATGGTGCTGGGCGTGAACATTACGAATGCTATGCAAATAGCTTCTTCTGCTGAGGGCGTCGGCAACGACATTTGCTTTGCCAGGATGATAAAGGATCTCACAGTCGTAATCGTTGAGAAGTTCTACCCATCGGCGTTGGCGCATATTCAGTTCTTTTTGGCTGAGGATGTGTTGTAGGCTCTTATGATCTGTGAAGATCGTAAACTTGGTTCCATAAAGGTAGTGTCACCAAATTTTCAATGCAAAAACAACTACGCCTAGCTCGAGGTCGTGGGTTGTATAGTTCTTTTCGTGGATTTTGAGCTGACGAGACGCGTAAGCGATAACCTTGTCTCGTTGCATTAGAACACAACCAAGACCAAGGTTCAAGGCATCGCAGTAGACAAAGAAGTCATCGTTTCCGTCGGGTAAAGCGAGAACAGGAGCATTGCAGAGCATATGCTTGAGAGTTCGAAAGGCAATCTCTTGTTCAGTTCCCCAAACAAAAGGCTTGTCTTTATGCGTGAGAGAAGTAAGCGGCACGACGATTTTAGAGAATCCTTCGATAAATCGACGGTAAAAGTCCGAGAAAAGAACGGACTTCAGACGGGCTGTTAGGTGTAACCCAACTCTTAACAGCTTCGATCTTCGCGGGGTTGACGTGAATACCTTGACTATTGACAATGTGACTGAGGAATTGAACCTCCTCTAGCCAGAATTTGCACTTGGAGAACTTGACATAGTGTCGATTCCCCCTTGGAGTAGCTCGAGAACCAAACGTAGATGTTGCGCGTATTCGGTTTTCGACTTGGAATAGATCAGGATATCATCGATGAACACGATGACGAAGCGGTCGAGAAAAGGTTTACATACGTGATTCATCAGATCCATGAAAACCGCATGTAACACCCCGAAAACGGGTTTGTTAATCAAACCATATTAATACTAAAAGACGGGTAAATTACCATAATGGTAAAAGTAACCCGGTGAATATTAGGATTTTTAAATAAATTAGCCTAATATTAAATAAAAGCTGAAAGGAAGCTTTTAAGAAAATAAAATTTATAGAAACCCGAGTTAATGGGACTTAAAATGAACTGAGTCATAAATTCCCCGAACCCACTAATTTAACTAGGAATGTTTAACCTAGTTAATGAGTGGAAATGGTGTTAGAAATCAGTAGGTTGTAGCCTACTTAATAACTAACCAAACAAGAGGGGCCAAATATGGATAGACTTGAAAGTTAATTAATAAAAAGGGTTTTAAAACAAAACACACACACAAACTGTGTGTTCTGTACGTCGACCAGGAGGTTCCCCAGGAACCTAAACCCTAACCTCATTCAAAACCATCAAATTGAAGGCTCAAACGAAGCTTAAATTCACAATCGAACGTGAATTAACGATCACCCGAACAAGAGGATCATAAGGTATGTAAAATCTTGATGATTCGTGGAGTTGTAAAAATTTGATAATCATCCTAATCGCGAATTAGGCATGGATTAGAGAAGCTATGGCTAGATAAATTATGTATACTTGCTTAGGAACAAAACCCTAAGTGAAAATCATACATAACATGCTATAAATTGAAGGATTTGATGATTTACCACATTAGGTCAAGTGGGTTTTAATCGCAGGAAGAACTTGATGATATAATTATGTTTAGGATCATCATATACGATTGTAATCAAGAAATGCTTGAACAAAATAGTGTGTTCAAGTACATGATCATTACTTACTAGGAATTGGGTTTGTATGATAAAAATGAAAATGATGATATATTCTTGATTAGAATGATGTTTAATATCATCACGTGTTAAAATGATTAAACCGGTAACATAAGAATGATGCTTATCGGATAATTTATAAAGTATATGATCGAATGATAAATTCGACATAAGAAGTATAGGATGGAATAGTCGTAAATGATTATGACTAATCTAACCATCTTACAAATAACAATGATAGTTTGGCGCTTAACAAGCTAGGTGGAAGCTTGGAAATGAAGCGGGTTAAACGAATCAGGAATGAAGGAAAAGCATAATCTGGATGCTAGGTAAGTAAAGCTTACATCTTTTATTTAATACCTATTGGTTTTATAGGTTATGAATAATAAAAAGTTTTGTTTGAAGTATGATGTTCCGACACGACATGTGCGGTTTGGAACAAAATACAATGATAATGAACCATGTTTAATGGTTAAAAAGAGCTAATACGGCTATTTAGTCATGAAATGACTAAAAGATAATGAGTTTTTAATGAGTACCTTATAAGGTAAACCAATACAAATAATAAGGGTAAAACGGTAAATTGGTCACTCGTTGACTAGAACCGTTAGTGTTGAAAGACACTTTATGGCGTAAGTCATAATGGGTCAAAGAGTTAAGAAAATTGTTTATAAGTAAATTGACTGTACGGTGTAAACCGGTGCTAGTCGTGTAGACGAGATTATAATAAATCCATCTCGCAAAGATATATGGCCATTTAGACCAAACGGGTCAAAAGGTGAAATTATCACCCTTTGACAATATCGACTAATGGTTTGTCGAGTTGTATGATTTTAGGAATAAATAGCACATGGATGTTTACATCGCTATTACTTAGCGGCCACTAAGGCAAGGTATTAAAACAGGTCCATATATTGATCCGAGCAGGTATGTATAATGATTCAACTCATCATGTAGGACTTGAGGTTCTATAAGAGTTAGACAAGGTTAAAATATAGATATTCGGTTATCTTTTAGGTAAACCGAATAAATGGAGTTATGATTATGGTGTTTTAGAAACATATTGGTTTCTAAACAAGATTATAGTTAAAAGGTCGGATTTTTGGGTCAAACAAGTATTTAAAAGTCCTTCGTTGTATAAGAAGGATGAAAATTGACCAAAAAGCCCTTATAAGCTAAATTGAACAAACGACCTTTAAAGGTTGTTTGAAAACGAGCTTTATGAGTAAATAAATACTTAGAATAAGTATAGAAAGTGAAAGATGCAAATACTTGGGTCAAATGACTCTATATGAGTCTTTGCCGTAAAACGATGATCCGAGAGGTAAAACTCGGAACATATGGATTTCCACATTAAATCCACCACACATATAGTTGTGGTGGAAGATTACTTGATAAGAAATGTAGGAATACGATGCTAGAAATGAATGAAAGCGATTTTAAGCTTTAAAGTGCTTAAATACCCTTAAAGGGTCAAAATAAGCACCTGAGCGTAAACGGGCTTTAATTATGTAAGAAGCCTGTGATTTGAGACAATATGATAGGAGATATTGAAATTATGAATTTCATGAGTTTAAAGACCAAATAAACATGTTTGTTTGATAAAATCACGAACGGGTCAACATTTGATAAAAAGGGTACTAAGCCGAAGACTTAAAAGTTTGAAATTTTGTTAATCCGGATGTTGGATTTTAACTCCATAAGATGGAGAATTAAATTACGGTCACGTAGGAAAAAGAATCGTGTAAAACGGATCAAAAACGAGAGAGTTATGCTCGTTTCCGTAAAATTGGGGTATGCTGGGAATATGCAGCAGCAGCTGCAAACATTCTGGACAAATTAGGGTGTCGCGCCGCGCGACGGGGGAGGCCTTAGGCCGTCGCGCGACGCCACGGGGTGCCAGATACGCGAAAATTCGTTATTTAACCGTTTATGCATTGCGAACCCATTGAAATGCGTTTTAAGCTACGTATGACTAATCTAACTCATGTTTTTATGAGTTGTAGGTAAAATTCTTGTACCGGAGGACGATCAAGCTCAGCGATGAACCGAACATATAAAGAACAAAGCTTCCGTGAATAGTTTCGTTGTCACGTTTTAAATGACGAATTAAATTACAAAATGTTGAAATGTTTTATTTAGTAAAATGTTTTAACAAACTCGCATTTTTAAGTGTATGTTTAATCTGAAATAAACTATGATAATCGAAATTTATTTGATAATTGTATAAAATGGACTAAGGGTCTTACACCGCAGGTGCGTTGGTTAAACCAAAGGGCATAACAACGAACTCATAGTGGTCGTAACGAGTGCGAAAGGCGGTTTTGGGTATATCCTCCTCTTGAATGTGTAGTTGGTGATAGCCTGAGCGTAGATCGATCTTAGAGAAACATGTAGCACCTTGTAGCTGGTCAAACAAATCATCAATTCGAGGCAGGGGATAGCGATTCTTGATTGTCAGCTTATTCAACTCCCTATAGTCGATGCACATCCGGAACGACCCGCCCTTCTTTTTGACGAAAAGAACTGGTGCGCCCCAAGGAGAAGTGCTAGGGCGAATGAAGCCTTTGTCAAGAAATTCCTGGAGCTGACTCGAGAGTTCACGCATTTCGGACAGAGCGAGTCGATAAGGAGCTCTAGCAACAGGATTGGCTCCAGGAATGAGATCAATACAAAAGTCGATATCACGACTCAGAGGTAAACCAGGTAACTCATCAGGAAATACAATTGGAAACTCACGAACTACAAGCACCTTGTCTATTTCCTTTTCTTTCTTTTCTTTCTCCGCTACTACGATGTTAGCCAAGAAAGCTCTGTATTCCTTGCGGAGATACTTGCTCGCTTGGGTACATGACATAAGTTTGAGACCTTTCGAAGGAGTTTCACCATACACACAAAGTTGATCACCATTAGCGAGCGAGAATCGATTCATCTTATCAAAGCAAACAACTTCAGCATGGTTTTCATGAAGAAAGTCCATGCCTATTATGATGTCAAAACTACCGAGCTGCATCGGAATAAGATCGATAGGGAAAACGTGATTGTTGAGTTCGAGAGTACAATCACGAAGAACAGAATTGACAGCGACAGTTCTTCCGGTGGCAACTTCAACATCGAACGTCGAGGGGAGATGGGCGCGCTTACGATTAAGGAGCTTTTCGAATTCAAACGATACAAAACAGTTATCGGCTCCAGTATCAAACGAACATGAAGCATATATACCATTCAGAAGGAACGTACCGTTAACCACATTGTTGTCTCCTTGAGCCTGGTGGACATTGACGTTGAAAGTACGTCCGCCGGCTGCTGGCTGCTGCTGCTGTTGCTGTTGCTGGGGCTGCTACTGTTGCGGCTCTTGCTTCACCACTCAATTCGGGCACATGTTTGCGAAATGGTTGGGATAACCACACGCAAAGCAAGCTCTAGCGTGGATCGCGGGTGCAGGAGCCGCTTGTTGGCCTTGAGGAGCAAGAAGTAGAGCTTGTTGAGCAGGAGCTTGACCTTGAGCTGGAGCTGGAGCATGAGCTTGACGTGGACCTGTACGGCAGTTGGCGGTGAAGTGGCCATACATGTTGCAATGCACACAGTATCTGCAAGCAATTCCCACTAGATGGTGATAAGTACAAGTAGGGCAAACCGGGTGAGGACCAGTATATGCACGCTTAGCCGGCGGTGCGTTGGTGACCGGTGCCGCTACTTGGCGGTGTTGAGGCTGCGGTTGCGCATGTACTGCTTGGAGTGGAGCGGCAGCGGTGACAGCGCAATTCTTACTACTATTGTTGTTGTTTTTTCTCTTGCGGCGGGAGGACTTTGAATACTGTGGTGCGGTGGCGGCTTCAGCGGTGGGAGCAGTGGTGACTTGGTGAAGATTCTTGTAGGCCTTATCGAAGTAACCAGACTTAACTCGCTTATCGTAGATCTCAGCAGCAAGCAGGTAGGTTTCCTCAATAGTTTTTGTCTTTGCAGCTTGAACGAAATCAGCCACGCAATCCAGAAGAGCACGGATATACTTCTTGATGGTGATTTCAGGCGTAGTAACTTGACCTGGACAGATTATACTCAGCTGCTTGAAGCGAGCAGTTAAACCAGCGTTGTGACCATCCTTCTGCTTGATATGCCAGAACTCGTCCTCCAACTTTTGGCGCTCGTGGGATGGGCAGAACTCTTGCATCATGATGTCCTTTAACTCATCCCATGTCAGCCCGTAAGCTGCATCATTTCCGCGCTTGTTTCTCTCGGCCGTCCACCAATCTAGAGCTCGGGATTGGAAGACGCCGATGGCGTTAAGAGTGCGAAGATTATCAGGACAGCCACTCTGGCGCAGGGTGACTTCGATTGAGTTAAACCATTGAAACATGGTCGTAGGCCCATCTTCGTCGGTAAATTCTTTCAGGCCGCAGGCTTTGAAATGCTTGAAGCTAAAAGTGGCTTTAGGCGAATCAGTCCGGGACTCTTCAGAAGACTTGCTACCGTTTTCATTCAGCTCACTAATGATCTGCGGAATGACTTTCGCAATTTGCTTGGCGACCAAAGAAGCGATATGCTTGTCTTCATGATTTCGGCGAG
Organism: Helianthus annuus; assembly: GCF_002127325.2. Taxonomy (NCBI): domain Eukaryota; kingdom Viridiplantae; phylum Streptophyta; class Magnoliopsida; order Asterales; family Asteraceae; genus Helianthus; species Helianthus annuus. The sequence continues at coordinate 40,679,608 of NC_035443.2, forward strand.
CAGATCGGGAATGAAAGGATCCAAATGACAACATTGTCTGCAACAGACATCGCCATAGGACTCAATCACAATTTCGATTAAGTCGAGTATAAATTCTCACTCCGCTCTAAACTACTTCATATAAAGCTCAGAAACTCAATCAATCATATAAACACATATTCACGTAGGCACATAAACCACAGAAGCACATAAGCACAGAAGCACGTAGTCCACGTAAGCACAGAAACAAGCAATCCACTGTATTTTGCACGTATTCACCTATCCTTCAAAGCTGCGTAAAGCGATCGAGAGTTGCGAGTGCGAATAGCGAGATAGCGAGTAACATAGCATGGATCCACAAATAGTGATTTGTTAACGTTTTGAGATAGATGTGCAGTGCGAGTCGTGTGTGTCGATCAAAGCGAAAGCGAAAAGCGAATAAATCGCTAGAAATCAAAACACATAAACGGATAAAATCACAAGAAACACATAAAATCCACATAAGAGCGACAAATATCAGAGTTAGCGACGGCGAACTCTAGAATCGAAACACATAAAATCAAGAATTAGATTGTCTCGGCTTGATAGACGTTGACTATCCAAAATGATTCGACTATTCACAAGGACTTTTAGTGTACACTTTGGCCTTCTAGACTGTGCTCTCGCCTCAATCTGGGCAACCGGCACGCCTCCTTCCAGTTACAGTGTGACTTCAAGTCGTTGGAGTCCGTCGAGACTTTAGTGAGAGTTTCGTAAAAACCAAAATAGAGCACGGAACAAGCCGTCAAGGTCCGAGTTTCACCCCTGACTTAACAACCTCGTTCCTGTTTTGATGAGATAGAGGGGAAAATCTGCGTTAAAGTACGGATTTCACTCCTGATTCAACGCAAATTCTCCTGTTTATAGATGAAAAATGTGGGTCTAACAAGCGATTCAGTCGAGAGTTTGCGGTTTTCACACCTGATCTCGACCTAATCACTTATTCTTCTTCGAAAAATAGTGTGCAGTGATAGTGTTCAGTGAGTGCGAGCGAGAAATAGTAAGTAAGCTCGTACAAAACCCCTACATGGCATGTACAAGTCGGTCTGTTGGTACTTAGACTATAGACTAGGTCGTTTCTAAGACATCGACCCGGACTAGGTCGAGTCTTGCCTAATTCCCTATAGTTATGGCTCTGATACCAATCTGTCACACCCCAACCGATGACGGAAACATCGGGGCACGGCACTGAGTGAAACAGATTGTCAAGAGAAATTCCATAACAACTAAATTACCGGATAGTTAATATTATGTCCCATACCATAACCTATCAAGCAATCAATTATTACAGACATAGATATTCTCCAAACAAAACATTGTTCCGACAACTCAGATTTAAACAAATAAATTGTCTTTGTTTCTAGACTCTCCTACTCGATTTCATGAAAGCAAGCAACATCCTAGCATCTCAAACACCTGTCACATACATTAAAATAAAGTCAATACACGTAGTGTAAAGGTGAGCATACAAGTTTGATAGTATAATAGAGTTCGAAATCGTTTACGCATAACCAGCATGTAACATGTACTAAGTGAAAGCTAGTAGGTTATCAAAAGAGAAATATGCACAGACGTGACTGCGAGTTGTAGAATGCGCAACACATATACCCACTGGGACACGTGAAGTAAAGCCCTTAACAACCCCTGTCCACGATAGGTGCTGAGTCCAAACTATAGTACTATCGTTGCTAAGGTGTCAGGCAACAATCACTGTGTTAACATAACATACAAGCATTCATCGAATAACACGTAACATGCAATAACGATCAGCGTATAAATAGTATTTGCGTTGTGTGACCGATGTGATTTGAATATAGATAACGTATGTAACACCCAAAAGTGCGTAAAACAAAATGGAATCGAGTATACTCACAGATAGCGTTTAAGCTAATAAACACTGTCTTGAATTGAAGGGAGCGCTGAGAAGTTAGCCTGAACAGTTAACGATAGCATAAGTGAATGAACGTTGCGTAAAACGATGAAAAGTGACCAAGTGTCGAATAGTAATCCGATCGGATGGCAATCCGATCGGATGATCATTCGATCGAATGTCAATCCGTTCGAATGGTCATCCGATGGATGGCCATTTGGTCGGATTGACATCTTGTTTGGTAAGGATGTGTTTGTGTATGATGGCTTTGAAGTTTTCGTTGTAGCATTTTGAAAACAGAGAAGTATCTCTACCTTTCAGGTCGTTCGATCGAACGGCAGTTTGATCGTGTGGCGATCCGTTCGGCGAGACATTTCTTAGAGAACAAGTTCACAGCAGGATTGTCACTCGATCGGATGGTCTATCGATCGGATGGCAATCCGTTAGAACTGACTATACAGTGAACATGTTGAAAATTGTTAAGTGTTGAACCTCAAGTGCAATCCGATCGGATTGCAGTTCGATCGGATGGCAATCTGATCGGACGGCAATCCGATCGGACGGTGATCCGTCCCGCGATCTGACCGTTTTGCAACTTGAAGATTTGTTAAGTTTTGAAAGTTTTGCGGCTTGCTCGAGATGATATGATAACGCATTAAACAATAGAAACCCTATCACGACCCCAGTGATCCGATCGAACAGGAATCACCCTAGTCCAATCAGTTAACTGTTCGTGACGGTTGTTCATGTTTAACCCGGAATTAGTTGTCTCTTAGATAGAAATCAGATCTCGAACCAACACCTCACTAAGAATGAATAGAAGATCAGAACAAGCTTCGATTCTATCGGTTTTGAGTGCATTGAGTGCAAAAGAGTAGAAAGAAAGTTGGAAAAACCATCTTTCAATCCTTTTAACTTCGAAAATGTTTAGATCTATGCGAAAACATGGTTTAATCATGTGGAAATCCTTCAGATTTGAGTTGTTCTTGGTGGAATGAGGCCAAAACTTGAAGTTCATAAGAACTCCATGATGACATCACCCTAGAACACCTCAAATCCGCTGATTTCACGGTTAAAAGTTAAGATTCACAGGTAAAAAAGATGAAGAAGTGCGTGTAGATCATAGAAGTACAAGATTTGAGTTGAAAACTTACAAGAATCGTGAAAAATCGAGAGAAAAGAGGGCTTGAACTCTGCCGGTCGAGTGAGGGAGCTGTCCCATCACAAATGATGTGACGGAGGGGTATTTATAGGTTGCCAAAAAGGGAAAGGAGGGGCAAGTGTCGGATAGGATGCACCTCGATGGGATAGCACCTTGATCGGATGGTAATCCGATCGGATGGCAATCCGAGCGGATGGCAATCCGATCGGATGGCCATTCGATCGAGTGGCTCCGACAAGTTGTGTTTTGGCGTTTCGCTTCGCTTCGCGTGTTGAGCATTGCGATGCGTTTGAGCGAGCGTGCGATGCGACAGAATTAAACATTAATTACAAATAACTTAACTAATACTCGCTATATCTAACATACAATCATCCGAAGTAAATTACGTTTAGCGTTTGCGATTAGACTGCGATTGCAATAGAGTTGTGATTGCGTTTCGATTAATCACCATATAACATAAACATAAATAAACATGTACAAGTAACACATAAATAACACACATACACATAAACCAATATCCAGAACGCATAATTCGAGTTGCGAATGCGATTGCGATGCGATTAGCGATAAAGCGATAAAACATGCGGTAAACATCGATTATTCACAGATACTCCACATAATACAACTAAAGCAATTAAAAATAAAAGATTTGCCTACAAGTCAAGAAGCACAAATCAGTAGTTAAGCAAGGGGTGACAGATCGCAATTAGCAATCTTTTCTTCCTTTGACTTTGAGTTGTACTTTGACTTTCGTAACACGGGGTGTTACAATTGTTGTATGTATAAAACGAAATTACTGGACAAATAAATAAAACTATAAGTGGACATAGAATAGTTAATAAATAATAAAGGCCCCCTTATTTTAACACCCCCTATATCTTATTTTCACACCCCCTGTTGTATACGGACCGTATACAGTTATACGGACCGTATACAGTTATACGGCCCGTATATAATGTTTTTGAATAGGAAAATGCGCAGGGAATGTTTTTTTTATTTTACTATATACGGCCCGTATATAGTTATACGAGCTGTATACAAGTGTATACGATTTGTAAAACGTATACGTGTTGGTGCATCCGTCTGTCGCCTGCGTCTTGTATCAAGTCTTGTGTAGAGATAGTCTAGATTAGGGCACGAAATCCAAGAAATCTGTCATCGGAGGTGATTCCGCTCCAAATGACATGTTGTCATTTGGAGCGAAACCCTATATCTTGCTGATTCCGCCCGTATTGTGTCTAGATCCTGATTTCGCTCCTACGTGTATGTTCTGATTCCGCTCGTAATGCAAGGACTATATATAGGTGTAGTTAGGAGCGAAATCACATAGAGTAGTTGTGTGTATTGTCTTCCGGTGAGCCACGAAGTGCTGCCGAAGTGTTGTCAGGATTGTAAACGCATCAGTGATTAATAAAAACAACAGTTAAAAGTGAATACGGCTGAGATTGCACCAAAGCATTAGTTTCCGCCTCATGTTTTGGGTAAAAACTCTTCTGATAGACTCATTCGGGTCGCAAACTGATCCTACAAGTGGTATCAGAGCTTAGGAGGAAGAGTTCTTGCCATTTCAGTTGTGTTTTCTGATTTTCTACTCCTTCTTCTTCAAATTTAAAATTTTTTTATGGTAAAATTGTCTCAATTTCACGCACAACACTCGCAATCATGTATTGATTAATCCTTGAAAGTTTCGAAGCTAAAATCGATTTAAAAATTGAGTTTTACTTGATTCCGCTCGAGAATGATTGTGCACAGGATGACGTCAGCAGCACTTTTAGCTGATTCCGCTTGGATTGAACTTTGATTCCGCTCGTGAAGTTCAAAAGAGATTCCGCTCCAAACGAACTTCGTGATTTCGCTCCAAACAACAGTTTGATTCCGCTCCAAATTCAAACTGGGTTTCGCTCGAGACTTAGCTGTTGATTCTGCTTCAAACCTAATTTCGCCTGAGACTTGGAATTTGTGAACTTTTGGACAAATTGAACAATGGACAACGAATTTTACAATGCATTTACTAGTCCGATTACAATCACACAAAATGCTTTGCTTGAAAATGAAACCGGGACATCTCAGAAACCGCCTAAGCTCATGGATATTGATGATTACAATGCATGGTCTGAACGGTTTGCAAATTGGGTTGAGGCATATCACTTGGATGCATGGGAACATACTGAAGAACCATATGTAAGACCCACAAGGAATGGTATTCAGCAAACGATTAGAGAAATGAGTGCTGAAGAGAAAAAGAAATATAGAGATGAAAAATCGATGGTGAGTCTGCTTCAGCAAGCAATCAAAGAGGACATTTTGATTTTGCTTCAACATGATGGAACTGCTTATTCGATCTGGACTGAATTGGAAGCAAAATTTGTAGGAAGCGATGATATGCTTAAAAACAAAATGTCACTCATGAAGAAAGCATTTGATCTTTTTTGGGGTTTGAAATCTGAAAATACCAAGCAAATTATTGAAAGATATTGTAACTTGGTGAGAAATATGTCAAAACTTGGTATTAAAAAGGATACTGATGAATTAATTGAAAAACTTGCAGATGCGCTACCACATGAAATCTGGGGAACTTTTCTGATGATGCTGAGAAACAACAGAAAAGAATATAAAAAGTTAACACCGGGAGAGTTCATCAAACACCTGGAAGCTCAAGAGATGGAACAGCGAAAGATTGCCAGGATGAAGAACTATGATGGAGAACAAGACATTGGCTTGTATTTCAAGAGTGGTGTTAGTGAAAAGACAAATTTTTCTCCAAAGATTGAAACAGCATATAATGCAAAAGGTTCTTCTGAAAAACCATCTCAGGGATCAAGCAGCACAACAGGATTTTCTTCATTTCCAACATATGATCCTCAGTTCACTACAACAAAGAGTGGCAAAATTCTTCAATGCAACATTGCTTTAAAGCTTGAAAATGATCAGAATTATACTGAGGAAATTGCTAAAAGCCATATGTCTTTGTTGGTTACAGTGCTTGAATCATATGGTGGATTAGTTGCAGGGAGGATCGGTAATCCAATGCTCACAAAAGAGGATTACGATCAAATCGATGCTGAGGAAATGGAATTGATGGATATTAAATGGTGCATGGCTAGTGTGTTGAGACGGGCTGAAAAGTTTAAACAAATCACAGGCAGAGATGATTTTCGTGAGGCACATGTTTCAACTTTAGGTTTCGATAAGTCTAAAGTTACCTGTTTTCGTTGCAGGGAAAAGGGGCATTTCAAGAGGGAATGCACAAATCGTGAAGCTAGTGGAGCTCAAAACCCTTTCGGAAACAATGATTACCACAAAAAGGCGATTTATCATCAAGTTACACCACAGCTGTATCAACAACAACAGGCACAACATCAAGCACAAATTGCACATGGTAGAATGGAGATTAAAGATTCAAAGACAGCTTGTTTGGGAAAGGATGGTGGTTTCAGTTAGGATAATTACATTCCAACAAATAGCAAAGTGTGTTTGGCAGATCAAGAAGATGAAAAGTTGGCTGAAGGCTTCAATTGGGACAATTTTTGCCCAGATCAAGAATTAATGGCCAAAGAGATGTCAACAGACATGTCGAATGTTAAAGCTTTTATTGCTAATGCTTACGATCTGAAATGGGCAGAAAAAGTCAGAAAGGTCAGGGAAGCTGAAGAAGAAAAATGGAGAAAAATTGAAGAAGAGGAAGAAGAAGAAGAAAGATTAAAAGCTGAAGCTGAAGCCGAGAAAAAGAGAAGAGCTGAATTTTTCAGAACAAACAGAACAGTCAAAGACGTTTCAGAGTTTGAGATGAAAGTTGATACTGAAGCAGTCAAAGTTTCTGAAAACTGTTTGAATTGTGATTCGTTGATTAAGCAAAACAATGAACTGTTGCACAACATTAACAGATTCAAAGAATCATATGATATAATGAACAGAGAGATCAACAAGTACACTGAGTCAAACAGTGAACAAGCTGTAGCAATGAATACACTCAAAGGAGCTTACATAAGACAGTTTGATGATATCAACTTTTACACAAAGAAATGTGCTAATCTGGAATTGAAGCTGGCAACACAAAGAATAGAAACTGAGAGAGTTAGCAATTTATTGCATAGTTACTCATACTCTACTTTTGTTGTTGACAGGATTTATCCAATTGTGGAACAATTGAAGACATTTGAATAAGTGAAGACTTCAGAAGGAAAGAAGTCAGAGACAAGAGAAGAGGACGAAATGGAGATTTCTGGTAAGAAACCGAGTATTGTCTATAACAGATGTCCGCCCCCGGTCGAAAATGGATATTTACCTCAAAATCCAAATTCAGAAAGAGTCAAAAAGGCAATTAACTTACAATGGGAGTCTGGGCCATCAGATAACTTGCCGGAAAATATAGATGTCACGTATACATCATCCGACACTGATCATGAGTCAAAGTTGATAAAAAGTGTGGTCGATCAGGTGTTAGATAAGGATGACAGCGAGGAGTCAAAACCGGAGTCCAAATCTGAGTCAAAGTCTGAATCCGATAAGTCAAATTCAATAATCAAAAAGGACAAACGAGTTTATGATAAAGAATTTTTACTATCAAAATCTAATTTGAATGATGAACCGGTCAAAGTAGCATATACTTTGAAAGATTCTGACAAATTAAATTCTGATGAGAGTTTTCCAATAAGAAGTGTTAGATTTGATATGATAAAAAAGGTTTTCAAAATCACAGAAATTAATATTTCTGAAATAAAAGATTTAAATCTTTCTGGAAAACCTAAACAATACACTTCAAGAGACCAACAAAGAATTAACAAGAAAATGGGTTACAATTGTGGCTATAATTTCCAAAAGAAATCAAACCATAATCGTAATTTCAAAAAGAAAGTTCTTGGATTCATTCAACCTAAAAATTACAAAAATGAAAAAAATTTATAAACCAAAAACTGTATTTGTTTCAGGAAAAACGTCAGAGGCTGAGAAAGAACAAGCATTCAGAAAGCAGACGAACAAAGAATTCCTTGCCAAGAAGCAAGAGGACTTGAAGAAGAAAGTTGTTCAGAAGAAGATAGAAACGAGAACCTGTTTTCAGTGTAAAACTGCTGGTCATGTTGCTAGGAATTGTCCGAAAGCATTCAAACCAAAACAGGAAGTTTCTGGTAAACTAAAAGAGAAAGTGGTTGAGAAAACTGAACTTTTAACCCGAAAATTTACAGGCTTTGAAAATTCAACCTTTGAGAAGGGAGAATGTTCAAAGAATGTTTTAAAAAGAAAAGAAAATTTGAAAAATCAAAAATGGGTTGTTAAAGGTTCAGGTAACAGTTCTGGTGATGAATCTGATTCCACAAAATCAGAGGAGCCACGTGTTGATGGAAAGGTTGAAAAAACAGTTTTGACAGTGGATGATGAGAATTTTCCACCACTGAATGCTAAGAATTTGAAATCTAAAATTGGAAAAGTGGAAATTTCAAATCAATTTTATTCTGACAAGAAGAAATTTGATGTTGAAAAGACTTTCAATGGAAATGTGAAACATATTTTTGGCAAAATGGTCAATGGTAAGGCCAAAAGTGTTAAAGAATTTTATGCTGCCAAAAGAAATGTTCACAAGTCTGTTAAAAGTAAAGATGAAGAAGAGGTTGTTACACCCAAGGAAGGTCAGGCTTGGGTGGATATATTTTTCAAAGAGTAATCACCTGACTTGCCGGAACTCCCAGGATGGTAAGTGTGGAGTAGGAATCGGCACCTTGAGAATTCAGCCAACAGATGATTATTGGTTGAAAAACAGGTTTAAATTGTTTGTCTGTTGTTTCCACAAGTGGTTAATCAAGGTCATTAATTTGAACTTGATTTAACTATCATTCAAAAAAACAATGTGATGATTTGATCCCCAAACCTAAAAGTGGTAAAATCAACGAACTTATTTTCTGGAAAAACCATTCTGATTAAAACAAACTTAAGTGTTTTGAAATCTTAATGGGAAAATAGTTTGTTGTGAGGGGGAGTTCTAATTGTTTATGCCAAGCGGATGGATAATTGAGGTAATTCATATCAGTTGTCATATTTTTGTACAGTTTGTTTTCAATTTCTTTAAATGTTTTTGAATTTTAGGGGGAGTAAGAAATTTTCAGAAAATCCAAAAACATTAGAAAATTTGAAAAAGCCAAAAACATGATAAAATGATAAATGAGTTTTTTTTGTTGCATAAAAGAGCAAATGATATGTTAGATCTGAGTTTCCTTTTGATTGTATTTTTGTTTGTAAAATAAGATGGAAATGAATGAGTGTGCAGCGGAAATTAAGATGCACACAAACTTTGTATACAATCAAATGAGAGTAATACTTTTAATCAAACATCTTTACACAATGAACCGAATGATTGAATTTATTTCAATTACGATTACAATGATGATGAATGAATGCAAGCTCCCCCTCAGCCCGAGCTCAGCAGTTTGTTCGTGCAAAGAAGACGAATGATGTGAAGAGCTAATAGAACAGTACAAAGTACTGTACTATTTATAAGCACTTGTAAACTACTGAGCATCTTTAGCTGACGTCACCATGAAAGTGACATCTAACCTCCTAACAAACTCTAACCTCTGATCTATACAGACACTGCTTGTATTGAACTACTGCTAATACATTCTATTACAAACAGACTTTAGAACTACTGCTGCAACCTTCTACTGCTGTGAACCCAGCAGCACCTATCCGGATCAGCAGTGCTTGACTCAAGGCAGTAGATTGAATCAGCAGGACTTTGAGTCTTCATCAGATCTTTAATTGAGCAGCAGTTATTGGTCAGCAGTTAGTAAGATCATCAGATAGGAGGTCATCAGTTGTTGTAATCACTTTCAAGGGGAGAGGTATGTATATCAACATCTGCTTATTCTGGATCCACTGAGCTGATCCAGTTTTGGCTTTACATTATCTGTTCCTCTGATAGGGTTCAATCCCAACAATCTCCCCCTGGAACAGATAATGCCAAAACTCTTCATTATTGTGGATATTTTATTGCCTCATCAACAGTTCCCTTATTTGACCTTTAAATTGTAATTCAAAGTTCAGGGCATCTGTATCTTCATCATCCCTGCTAAGTGGAAGATCAAGGAGATCCTGCAAATCTTCAAGACTCAGGCCAAGAGCTTGTTCCCTTGATATTATCTTCACTTCTCCACCAGACCTGAGTAAAGTCAATACGCGAGTCTGTTTGTCAGTTGCCCACTTTTGTATTTTTGAGCCTGGTGGGTTTCTTGGGAGATGCTTATTTGCAGAAGTATTTGGAGAGGCTGGCCGGTTCATCACTGGCTGAGCAGTGGGAGCATAATTTTCTTGTTCAAGTTCTTCTTTTAACTTTCTTAACAGGCCTTCTTTTACAACAGCATTGCCAGTAAGAATTTCTTGAACTGTTTCAGCACCTAGCTGGCTTTGACTCCTTCTTTTGTAAAAGGCAGTGCCAGTTGGAGCAGTGGTTTTCCTGATGTGCAGCTTTGTTGGTCTTTTTGAAACCTCTGCTTCAGGATAGTCAGGTTTTTGAGGAATTTTTGGATCTTTCTTTCTTAATTCCTCCAACCTTTTGTAGGTTGACCTGACCAAATCTTCCTTCCATCTAGCAACTTGTCTTTTGGTTCCGAATTCAGCAACCACCAATTCTTCTTTCATTCTTTTTAGTTCCAACTGCTTTTCAGGTACATTCTTTTTAAACCTTGCCCAATCAGGAGGAGTGTGAGTGACTTTCCTTTTTATCATATCTTGAATTCTAGCTGCTTCAGCTTCAAGTTCAGGAACAGTCCACTCTTTGTACATGTGTCTCTCTCCTTTGTATTTCTTGTAAAACATGATGCTTTCAATGTAGTCTTTCTTCAGAGTTTCAGCTGCTCTTTCAGAAATTTGTTGACTAACATTCTTTGCAAAACGTTCCAGGGAATTGACTTGTGTAAGCAGATATTGGTAGTATCTTGAAACTTCCTTGTCAGATTTCCCTTGTGAGTTTCTTTGTGAGATATCCTCTGCTTGTTTGGCCTTTATCTTCAAATATTCATCAATGTTTTTGGGCCATGGATATCCTTTGATTGAGGGCAAACTCCTTTTGGCAGGGTCATCCTCAGTATAGAAGGATTTTATCTCTTCTCTGACAGCTTCTAGTTCAAGAGGAAATTGAACACCTGCAGGAGGTAAAGGTTTGTGCATAGGAACAGAAGAAAGTGGAACTGGTTTTGGTATATTGACAAGAGCTAAAGGTTTTGAAGATGTTTGGGGTGGTGAAGTGACATCATCTTTAGGAGTTAGCCTCCTCCTCTTTATTTGAGGAGGGACTGATGATGTTTTGGATGGAAAGGTGGTTGTAGTAGCAGTGGTTTGTGATAGACTAACAGCTGTTGAAACAACTGGTGTTCCAACCACTATTGTCTTTACAGCAGATGTTTTAACAACTGCTGTCTTCTGCCTTTTGATAGGAGGTGATTGTGATTTTGGTGGTGATGGTGGTAAAGCAGTGGATGTAGTGTGTGTTGAGGTGGTGTGTGTTGGAGTGGGAGCAGTTGTTGAAACTACTGAAGTACCCACATCAGCAGATACAACAGGAGTTACAACAGCTGTTTTAGGTGGCGGTTTTTGAACAGACTTTGAACGCCTGACCGGAATGGATTTGGGTAGCCTTACTTTTCTAGTAGGCTTCTTCTTTTCATCAAAAAGATTTTCATCATCTCTTGACCCTGAAGTACCCTGATCCGGATAATCCACCTTGGCTTTCTTTTTGGCCTCTCTATCCCTTTTTACACAAGCAAGTGCTTCTGCAAGTGCATTTGTAGTCTCATCAATTTTCTTACTACCATCTGGCAAAGGGATCTGCTTGGTCATATTTGAATTTTCTGGTGCAAGGTAAAGACCATCAGTTATTCCCTTTCTTCTCCATTCTTGAATTTTCTCCCCCTTTTTGGCATTATCTTCAGGGAGTTGATCAATGAAAAATACTGGTGGAGGAGCAGTGCCAGTGGTGTGTAGGATCTGAGTTTTGAGAGCCTTTAGATCAGCCTGAGTGTCTTTTAACCTAGACTCCATAGCATTTCTCAGCTGTTGAACATGTTTTTCATGTTGCTGATCTGCCAGTTGTGCTTGATGATGGAGATAAGGTTGAAAGAGATTCCAGAGCTCATTTGTAGCAGGTGCTTGTGGTGGAATAGCAGGGGATTGTACCTTTTGTACCTGTAACAACTGCTGGAGCATAGTTTTGAGCTCAGCAACAGAGTTATCAAGTTTCTCAACACGATCCGTCAATTTCTGGTACTTTAAATCATCACCCAATTTAATGGGATCATCTGATTTCCCACTAACAGTGGTTTTATCAGTGGCAGATGTAGGGAATTTATTCCAAACACTAACCACTAATGCCCCTTTTTCTTGGTACTGGGGTCTTCTTCCTTCAACACTTGACAACCTTTTGATGATGCCAGTTGGATATATAAATCCACTGGTGGTTGGCAGAGGTGCTATGTAAGGAATTGCCTCCAAGGAAGTCTTATTAATGAAACCACTGGTGAAAATGAAGGACAGTACTTTTGGTGAAAGCAACGGATGAAAGCAGTGGAAAGGGGGCAGTGGATGATTTTTACTATCAGTAGATAGCATATCAGTGGATAAGACACTGCTTTTGAACAACAGTGGTTATCAAGGAATGAGAGAACAGAGGTTGCCTTTCAGCAATGAGCAGACTTTTTGAAGTAGAGCAGACTTTTGAACAATCAGTGGTTATGGCAGACTTTTAAGGATTTTAATGAAATTTTCATTTTTAAGCTATTTTTAAGGATGGATTTTTGATTTTCTGAAAACATTTTGTTGCTTTTATTCATAGAAAAACAAGATGTTGCTTGTTATTCCATGTTTAGCATCCCAATCCTAGAGACCAGACTTTCAAAAGTGGTTGTATCAAGTGTTTTTGTGAGCACATCTGCCAGCTGGTCTTTAGTTGGGACATTATGCAGAGAAATCAAACCTTTTTCATAGCAATCCCTCACAAAGTGATGTCTGATGTCGATGTGTTTGGTGGTAGAATGGGAAACTGGATTTTTGATGATATTTTCTGCTGCCTGGCTATCCAGCATAAGTGGTGTCTTTAAGGCGGTGATACCAAAATCCAGTAACTGATTTTGAAGCCACAGGAGTTGGGCTGTACAGCTTGCAGCAGCAATGTATTCAGCCTCAGCAGTGGATGTCGAAACTGCTGCTTGCTTTTTGCTTTGCCAAGAAACTAAGCAATCACCTAGAAACTGGCACCCTCCTGAAGTGGACTTCCTTGTGGTGTGACAACCAGCAAAGTCACTGTCTGAAAAACCTGAAAGCTTGATATTCCCATTAGCTGGATACCAGATACCAAGTGTGGGAGCACCTTTTATGTATCTGAGAATCCTTTTTACAGCAATGAGATTAGATTTTTTGGGAGCTGATTGACTTCTTGCACAGACACATGTTGCAAACATGATGTCTGGTCTAGATGCAGTTAGGTACAATAAAGACCCAATCATGCTTCTATAAAGTGTTTGGTCAATCAGCTCATCCTTTTCATCAGACATGACCAGCTTATTTGTGGCCATGGGTGTGCTGCATGGTTTACAATCATTCATATCAAATTTGGTTAAGAGTTCTTTAGCATATTTGCTTTGATGAATGAAAGTTCCATTTTGCATTTGCTGTACTTGGAGACCAAGAAAGCATTGCAGCTCACCCATTGCACTCATTTCAAACTCAGCTGTCATGAGTTCTCTAAACTCTTCACACATTTTAGTACACGTGCTTCCAAAAATAATGCCATCCACATAAATTTGGACAATCATTAAATCTTTCCCTCCCCATTTAAGAAACAGTGTTTTATCAATGGTACCTCTTTTGAAACCATTTGAGAGAAGAAAGTTGGAAAGAGTTTCATACCAGGCTCTAGGTGCTTGTTTCAGGCCATACAGAGCTTTGTTTAGCCTGTAGACATGATCAGGATAAAATGGATCCTCAAAGCCTGGAGGTTGACATACATATACCTCTTCGTGCAATGTACCATAGAGGAAAGCACTTTTGATATCCATCTGAAACACCTTCATGTTGTGGTTGACAGCAAAGGCCAGGAACAGTCTGATAGCTTCCAATCTTGCAACAGGAGCGAATGTTTCATCATAATCAATCCCCTCTTCCTGTCTGTAACCTTGAACCACAAGCCTGGCTTTGTTCTTGACAACAATGCCCCTTTCATCTGTTTTGTTCTTGAAGACCCACTTTGTGCCAATGGGACTGACCTCTTTTGGCAGTGGTACAAGCTCCCATACTTGTTGTCTCTTGAACTGTTGGAGCTCCTCTTGCATGGCTTCTACCCAACTGTTGTCTTTTAGTGCCTCTTGGTACTGACTGGCTGATGGAGTGATAGAAAACCAGCAAAAAGACAAATGTTTTGGGTTTGGCTTCTTGTGAGCACCCCTTCATTGATGTTGCCAATGATTTGATCAGGTGGATGAGATCTCAAGAAGATTAAACCTCCTTGATATGGTATGATGGCATTTGTTGGTGAAGGCTGCAAATGTGCTAACCACTGCTGGTGACTTTGATGACCCAGCAGTGGCTTCAAAGGGTGGTGGAATGGGTGGTAATGGAGTGGACCACTGCTGACTTTTATCCACTGTTTGAGGACTTTTGTCAGCAGTAGTTGAGGATATGGAAGAAGTGGTGGATGGGCTACTTTGATCAACAACTGTTGATGTAGCAGTGGTTGAGCTTTCACAGATGTTTTGAACAGCTGATGCTTTCCCTTTGGTGGCAGACCTTTGAGGGATGATGACTTCATACCCATAGTCTGGTGTTGTATCCTCTGATGGACCTGCACTGTTAGTCTTGACAACAGTATTTTCAAATGTGAATTTTTCAAGATCAAACAGATCAGCAGGATTTGCTGGGATTTTCATTGATGAAAGTTCATTGAACTTTACATCCAAAGTCTCCTCCACTACCTTGGTCCGTGCATTGAACACTTTGTAGGCCTTGGCAGTGGTTGAGTATCCCAGAAAATAACCACAATCAATTTTGGCTGCAAATTTTGAAATGGAATCTTTTAAGTTCAAAATAAAGCATGGGCAACCAAATACCTTGAAGTATGAGATCAGTGGTTTGATTTTATACAGAATTTCATAGGCAGTGGGGTTGATTAAAACTCTGTTCTGGACATAGCAAGCAGTGTTTACTGCCTCTGCCCAGAAAGTTAATGGCAAACCTGAATCTGCAAGCATGGTTCTGGCAGCCTCAATCAAAGTTCTGTTCTTTCTCTCAACAACCCCATTTTGCTCTGGTGTTCTAGGGATGCTGTACTGCCTTACAATCCCTTTCTTCACACAGAAGGCATCCAACTCCCTATTTTTAAATTCTGTGCCATTGTCACTCCTAAAGCTTTTCACTGGAAGGTCAAATTGCTTTTCAACCTGTGTCACAAAGTCTTGCAATATGCCTGCAGTTTCATCTTTAGAATGCAAAAAGAAAGTCCATGTAAACCTAGAAAAGTCATCAACTATAACTAAACAATATCTTTTCTTTTTGAGGCTCATGACTTGAACTGGGCCAAACAAATCCATGTGCAGCATTTGCAAGCACTGGGTTGTTTTGGACTCCTCAATGGACTTGTAGGAACTTTTATGCTGTTTTCCTTTTAAACAGGAAATGCAATGTTCAGGACATGAAAACAATTTTTGTGGAAGGCCTCTCACCAAACCATTTTTTGAAATTTATGTTATTGTCTTAAGATTTGTGTGTCCCAGTCTTCTATGCCAAAGTTCTATCTCTTTGTTAGAGGCAGCTGAGAACAGACAAGCATCAGCCCTGGGACACTCTTTGGACATGTCAACAACATAAACATTGCCACTTCTTTGAGCAACAAGTTTAGTTTGACCATTTTTAATTATTGCTTCAATCTTTTTGACCATTTCTGGTCCAACAATCCTACAACAATCTTTTGTGAAGAATGACCCAAACCCTTTGTCACTCATTTGAGATACACTCAGAAGGTTGAATTTTAGATTGTCTATTAGATTGACATTTTCAAATTTTACATTGCCAGATTGCACTGTTCCAGACCCCAGAACCTTCCCTTTACTATTATTTCCAAAGGATATATCACCCCCACCATGGATTTTAAAGTCTTTGAGGAGGACTTTACATCCTGTCATGTGCCTGGAGCCTCCACTATCTACATACCATAGACTATCAAAGCATGTAGAAGCTCCCTGCATATGAAGTAAAAGGATTAGTTCATTAAGGACTCCAAAGCCAACAGGGCTTTGGATGGGGTCTCAACAGTGTCTGGTATGGATGCAGTGTGATGGGCAGTGGTTAAGTCAGGGGTTTGGACAGTTTTAGTACTGTTTCTTGCTAACCACTGTTGGGGGTCTTGCCCAATCAACTGCTGGTAACCGAAAGGATGCCTATTCACTCTGGGTTTAGAGGGCTTTTTGTAGACCTCATAAACGTGTGGAATCCTTTGGTAAGACTGTTTTTCCTTGCCCTTTCTGAACTGATTGGCAGGAGGTGCATCAGTAACCTGAACATCTCTTTTGACAGATGTTTGGTTTAGCTGTTTTGTGACAGCTGTTTGAACTGGCACAAACAGTGGTTGTTTCTTTGTGAACTTGACAGATGGTGAAGGTGCTGATGAACTCAAGGATGTTTTAGTCATGTACTCATTCTTCTTTTCATTGAAGTTTTTGAGGTACACACATGCCTGAGTTTTATGGTTTGTTTTACCACGAACACTGCAACTTTCAGCTGAAGTAGTGACACTTGTTTTGGTTAAGTCATAAGCTTTTAAATGGAAACAATCTTTTGTTAGATGGTTCCTCTTCTCACAGAATTCACAAAACAAGTTATCAATTTTCTCTTTCTGCTTCCTCTTTTCAGACTCCTTTGTAGCAGAGGTTTTAACCACTGCTGGAATATCCTTAAGAGGAATGATTTTAGCTTTTGGAGCCTTAACACCATCAGTTGATGTAAAGTCCATTGGCTTGAAATTTTCTAGGATATCACACTCATCAGACCATCTTGGTTTAAATTGATGATTTTCAATCTCCTCAAATGCAGAGGGACCCATTGGTCTGTCAAGTGTGATTTTGTTACCAAGTTTGTCAGTGATTTTCACTTCTTGGCCATCCTTGTTTGTTGGGATGAACTCAGTAGTTACATCAGTGGTTGAAACAGATTTTTCAAAAGCAGTGTTTTCATCATCATGTTTTCTATAACCAACCCCAAATTTTACATTGCTTTTTATCTGTTTCTCAAGCATAACCTCATACCCTTTGCATGATTCCACCCATCTTTCACAAGTGATCTGGGTAGATTCTAACTCCTTTTTGCAAACTTGATATTTTTCTACCATAGTTTGGAGTTGGGTTTTGATTATGCTTTGCTCTTCTTTCAAACTGCTAATCTCTTTTTCTTTTTCAGTTAACTTGTTTTTAAGTTCTTTTAAAGATCTTTCAAATTTGACTTCATCAGTTAAGATTTTGTTCCTAAGGTTTTCATTCACCTCTTTGATGTTAGCAAAAGCAATAATGCAATTGTCAGAACATAGTTTTTCTAGAACTTGAGGTGATACCTTGGCAGCAGCCATCATTGCACAATCACATTTAGGATTTTCTTCCTCATCAGCTCTCTCTTCTTCCTCACCAGCCTTTCCATCTTTCTTGTCTTCTTCAGACCATAGATCTGTCATTGGTTCAATCAGGGTACCTGAACTTTCTCCCAGCAGTACTTCATCAGTCACAGCAGTAACCACTGCTTCAGTCACCTCTTCCACTGTTTCAACCTTCAGCTGTTCCTCCTCAGATTCAACCCCCTCCTGTATTGACTCTAATGCCATCAAACAAAATTCATTGTGAGAAGAATCATTTGAAGCATATAGTGCAAAATTTCCATCATTAAGATTTTCAGGCATACTGCTCCAGTCAACAAACTCTTGACTAAAGAAACTTTGTTGTTCAGGTTGTGTAACTACTGAAGCAGTAGTTTGAGGTGCAGATTGCACTTGTGCCTGGGGAGCAGGGGTTTGAACATATTGGATCTGTGGAGCAGTTGTTTGGACATAATGCACTGGCATGGGGGCAACAGCATAGTGAGCAGTGTTCACATGTGCTGCTGGGGCATATTGGGCATAGTGCACAGTGTTTTGATTTTGAGGTCTAGGATTTGAACTAGGGTGAGTGACTATGGGACCAGTTGTTTGACTCCTACATTCCCTAGCAAAGTGTCCCAACCTGTTACACTTGTAACACTTGATTTTCGATTTATCCAACCCAACCCTTAGGTTCCCATGTAGACCTGGAAATTTTCTCCCAGTTCTCTTATAAAACTTGCTAGTTCTAACACTTAGCAAGGCCAGTTGGTGTAGGATGTCCATTTCCTCTAGGTCAGTGGGGTCGAAATGCTGTAAATCATTGAGTTCAAAGCTTAAATTGTCTGACATTTGGTTTTCATTTGCAGTGAATTCATAACCTGTAGAGTGAGGATCAGGGTTGTTAAAATTTGCACCAACAGTTATGTCAATGAAGTGATCATAACCCTGATCCTTACCACTACCACCAGATTCTTCTTGACCCAGAAGAGCAGTGTTACCGAATGAATAATCATCAACGGTTTTTCCTGACTCTTGTAACTTCCTTTTCTGGTTCAACTCCCTCTCAAAGGTCAGGAGTCGACCATGGAGTTGGGTCAAGGTCAGATCCTTGAACTCAGGTGCCGTTCTGGTGACAATAGCTATTGTGTCCCATTTTCTGGCAGTGATCTGAGGAACCTGCTATTTTGAGTCGAGTTTGTAAACGTGACATTAACAAGCCTCAGTTCACTGATGAGACAACTGAAATGCTCAAATTGTTGAGTCAGTGATTCACCTTTAACATGACAAAATGTTTCATACTGTTGGTTCAGGATTTCCCTATTGTTTTCTATGACTTCTTCGGTACCTCCAAACTGTTCCTTAAGTGTGTCCCACAACTCTTTGGCACTGTTACAATGTAACAGTCCAGCATATATTTCGTTGGGGAGCGCTGATGCAACAATACTAAATGCTTTAGCATCCAGTTCAAATTTTTGATAATCCGTTTCAGTATAATTTTCAACAGGTTTAGGGACTTGTTTTTTAGCATCTTCAGCGCTTGGCACTGTAGGAACATGAGGACCAAAGATAACAGACTTCCAACAACCTGTGCTTTGTTGAGCAAGGATGTGACCCATCCTCCTCTGCTAGATGTTGTACTCATTTCTTTTTAGCATAGGTGGTTTAAAGAGCGAGCCAATGTTGTTTTTATCGTCCTGAGATTGTGACGTCATTCTTGTTGTTTTACAGGTACTGAGAAATCAACTATAATGGTAATTAATCCTTACTCTGTTTTTCAACGATGAACAAACGATCAGTATCAACTGTTTTGAGCTGAACTATATACGTCAAAATGATTGTTAAATCAAATTTGACTGTTCTAGCTCTGATACCAATTGTTAGATCTGAGTTTCCTTTTGATGGTATTTTTGTTTGTAAAATAAGATGGAAATGAATGAGTGTGCAGCGGAAATTAAGATGAACACAAACTTTGTATACAATCAAATGAGAGTAATACTTTTAATCAAACATCTTTACACAATGAACCGAATGATTGAATTTATTTCAATTACGATTACAATGATGATGAATGAATGCAAACTCCCCCTCAGCCCGAGCTCAGCAGTTTGTTCGTGCAAAGAAGACGAATGATGTGAAGAGCTAATAGAACAGTACAAAGTACTGTACTATTTATAAGCACTTGTAAACTACTGAGCATCTTTAGCTGACGTCACCATGAAAGTGACATCTAACCTCCTAACAAACTCTAACCTCTGATCTATACAGACACTGCTTGTATTGAACTACTGCTAATACATTCTATTACAAACAGACTTTAGAACTACTGCTGCAACCTTCTACTGCTGTGAACCCAGCAGCACTTATCCGGACCAGCAGTGCTTGACTCAAGGCAGTAGATTGAATCAGCAGGACTTTGAGTCTTCATCAGATCTTTAATTGAGCAGCAGTTATTGGTCAGCAGTTAGTAAGATCAGCAGATAGGAGGTCATCAGTTGTTGTAATCACTTTCAAGGGGAGAGGTATGTATATCAACATCTGCTTATTCTGGATCCACTGAGCTGATCTAGTTTTGGCTTTACATTATCTGTTCCTCTGATAGGGTTCAATCCCAACATGATAGTACATCAGTGGATTATCACAACACGCTAAAGAATGTAAAGTTAAAAATGTGATAAACAATCTCACTGCGGATGTGTCAGTAGGTTTTTGCACATTTAGTAGATTGTAACGAGATAGAAACCTAAATTAAAAACTTGCTTATCTCGTGGGGAACAACTTCTTGGATATATGGGTAACCCCCGAAATTTCGTTTGAAAGGTCCCTCTTTCTGAGATACTAGGTCTTTATACTTAGTGATATCTGGGGTATTATTCCGGGACTTCTGCTGTATGGAAATACTGACCTAGTCCCCGAATAATACTTTCTGCAAAATGCTTGCATAAGCACTGATGTGCGGGTGTAAACACGTCATATTATGTATGGTTTGTGTAGGTTTTACGCATTAGAGTGTGTTTATTCATAGTGATTTGTATACTTATTGGTTGTCGGGTTTTTCAGGCTTAACAGCGCGTAAATGCAGCACAATGACCATTCAAGCTGGAAAACGGGTATTACAAGGCAATACGGAGTGAGGAAGCGGAAATGCTGGGAAACATACTCCCTCGCGCCACGTGAGGGAGTCTATGTAAGGTGTCGCGTGGCGCGACAGGTGGAAGTCAACGAGCAGTCAAACCATGTTTCTTCGCGCCACGCGAGGGAGTCCATGTGAGCTGTAACGTGGCGCGACAGCGGTACAGCGCGGAAAAGTGTGATTTTAACCTAGTTCGAGAAAAAAACGTGGATCATTCAATACGCAGCCGCCAGAGGACGATTGGGAGCACTTTTGGGCGATTTCTTTTCACCATCTTCCATCTTCCAAGCAACCTGCTCATGTTTAATCAATTTCTGGCAGATTCTGAAGCAACAATGACCATGATGCGCGGCTAATTAGCTTGTAACTTCTACTCGGATGAACTTTTGATTTGTTTTGCGTTGAACTTTGTTTACGGATTCTTGTAACTGGTACAGCTTGACCACTCGTGTTGGATTCTTGGTAAACGTTTATTGTGTTTGAATTATTTGTCGTTTATTAAGCGTATTGGCAACTTTCTTGCGTTGTTAGCGGGTTGGTAAATTGGCGGGTAGTTGACACAATCAAGCGGATTATTAGGTTGCATAGTGAATCTTAAAAATTATCCCTAACAACTAATCAGATTCATTAATTCCGAGGCCATGTCTATGTGGTGTTTTGAATCAGTAAACAGGTTTTGATGTTAAACGGGTAATTGGGATTCCGGGTAGAGGTTGCTTTTTCTCGAAGTGATTACAACTTAATTAATTAGCTTTCTAGTTTGACAATCAAATTCACGAAACCCCCAATCTAGTTAATTTAGTTCTTAGATAGAAACGTAACACTGACCATAAATTCCCCGTGGATACGATACCCTACTTACGCTATCTACGTAGCTTATTTAGGTTTTTGCATGACCCTTACGACAGTCATCAAAATGGCGCCGTTGCCGGGGAATTCGTGCGCTTAGTGTTAGTTTAGTAGTAGTCGTTTCTTTTATTGTTTTTGAAAAAACCATAAAAACCCAAAAATATTTCTTTTTATTTAGTTTTGTCTTGTTCGGTATTACGCTCTGTTTTCTTGTTTACTTGTGTGCAGGTGATCTCTTTTTGCATGCATACTCGGTTTTCAGGAAGATCCTCTCCGCTCTTGTTCGATCCCGAAATTGAAAAGACCGCACGCCAGAATCTGCTTCTTCGTTCAGCTTTGAAAGGAAAAGCAATTCAAGACACCATGAATCCATCAGAAAACCAATCCACTCCACAACAGCAAACACCACAACAAACATCAACTACTGAACTGCCACCAATGCCACCGCCTCCATTCACATCTGAACCACAACAACAGTCTACACCCATTGCACCATCATCAAGCACACCCACCCAACCAACCTCTGCTCCAACTGGAGAATTTCATTTTATTGGTGGGCCACTCTATTCTTTAGAAAGCCGATTACCACAGCCCGATCCTTTACGGACCGTGAGTCAACCAAACCTGGTGCCACACCCGAACCGGTCGGGTGCTATGTTTGAGCACGTGGATCATAGGGCAAGAACAGAGACATGGGATGATGGATACGGAGACGATGAATGGGGGATAAACGATGGGTATATGGGATATCCAGCTGGGTACCAAAATCAGCCAGTTAATCGCAATCAACCGATGTATCAGCAACCAAGACAGCCACGGGGAGTAGATGCTTATCAGACCCCGCCACAGGTTCATAGGGCACCGGTTGCACCTCGACAAAGACAAAGAGATCCTCGTTTCCCGGATCCGAATATTCGAGGGGTTGAGAGCCACTTCAGGCCACATATTGCTGAACATGCATCACCGATAGTGATGCCAGTCGCACCGGGTAATGTAGAACGTTCGTTTGAAGCAAAACCACATATTCTGAACATGCTACCTACCTTTCACGGAAAAGGTAATGAAGAGCCATATGCACACATAGCAGATTTTGAGGTAGTTTGTGGTATGATTGCGGGACACGGTTTCACTCCAGATCAGGTTAAGTTGGTATTGTTTCAGTTTTCATTAAAGGATGCTGCGAGGGATTGGTTTACATCTTTGCCATATGCTAGCATTTATACATGGCAAGAGCTGCAACAACAATTTTTGGATGAGTACTATACCCCGCAAAGAACTAAAACGGGGAGATTAGCAATCAGAGAGTTCCAACAATTACCGGGTGAGCTTCTTTACGAGGCTTGGAAACGGTTCAATCAATTGATCCGTAATTGTCCTCACCACGGTATTCAAAGATGGGAGTTGATCACTGCATTCCACGATGGGATTTCCAATGAGGATAGACGGGATATTAAGGCTATCACTGGGGGTACATTTTTGAAAAATCATGTGGATGTAGATTGGGATTATTTGGATATTGTTGCAGCAGATTCGAAGAGGCAGGCACAGTCGGATAGGAATAAAAAGTATCCAATTGTGGCACCATCAAGTACAGGAGCCTCTAATGCAAGGGTTGCTCAGTTAGAGAGAGAAAAGGAGGCATTGGAACGCCAGTTAGCGAAATTTCGAGGTTTGGGCGAACGGGATGCAGTGCATGCGACGCAAACCTATCCGGTTTGTGATTCGTGTGGAGATTTGGGACATACGGTGGATGCATGTCCGGGTCAGTTTGTAGCGGCTGAGGAGGACGTGAACATGGTTTATGGAGAGCAAAGGAATTATGATATGAATTCAAACACATATCATCCAGGTTTGCGTAATCATCCAAATTTTCGGTATAGTAATACTAATCAATTGAATCCTCATTTTCAGGTACCGAATCAAGGAAGCCAGCCGTACCAGAACCGTCAATCGAATTATAATCAGAATTACCCTCAAGGAAATTACAACAAGGGCAACCAAAGAAGTTATCAACAACAGCAGGAGCAAAGCAAGGCAAATACTTCAAACGAGGAGGTTTCCAATCGGGAGATTATGGAAATGTTGAAGCAAATGAAAAAAGACCAAGAAGTGCAAGCTAAATCTCATCAAGCATTGGAAAAGCAAGTCGCTCAACTGGCGACCGAGATGGCACAAGGGAGAAAAGATTCGAGTCGATTACCTAGTGATACCACGAAGAATCCACAGCATCAAGGGAGTTCGTCTAACGCCAGAGTTAATCAGGTAAGTATTCTTCGTTCTGGGAAAGTTTATGATAATCAGGTTGGGACTCCTCCACAGTTTGTTGAAGGTGTTGTGGAGGAGGTTGATGAGGAAAATGAATCCGACGCGGAACCGGAACCTAGTAGCCCTAAAAAGAATAAAAAAGAAAATCTTGAAAATAATAGGGTGATAGATTCTGAAACGGGTGATAAAAAGGAGAAGGGTATGGAGGGTAATACCGTACCATTTCCTAAGGCTTTAATTAATCCCGAAACAAAAGTTGTTAATAAACGGGGCCCACAACAGGATGAGATGTGGGAAGTTTTTAAACAAGTGAAAATTAATCTCCCGTTATTAGACGCGATCAAGCAGGTTCCGGCGTATGCAAAATATTTGAAAGAGCTTTGCACCCAAAAACGGCACAACAAATTTCCGAAAAAGATAGCTTTAACCGAAAAAGTTAGTGCCGTTTTATCGGGCGATCTTCCACCAAAGCTCCGAGATCCAGGTGCTCCTCTAATCCCCATTCAAGTGGGTGAATTTAAGATGAGTCGAGCCTTGCTGGATTTGGGAGCAAGTGTTAGCATCTTACCGGGAAGTTTATACGATCAATACGACTTCGGACCATTGAAACAAGCCGACACCACCGTGGTGTTGGCCGACTTGACGTTAAAACTACCCCGGGGGATCTTACGTGATGTCATTGTCAAAGTTGACGAGTTTTATTACCCAGTTGACTTCTTGGTTTTAGACTATGTGCAAATTGAAAATACTAAACAACCTAATGTCATACTTGGTAGACCATTTTTAGCAACCGCTAATGCACTAATCGACTGTAGAAATGGTACGGTTGACATCACGTTTGGAAATCGTAAGGTCCGATTAAATGCTTTTGCCCGTGCATCTGATTCTCTAGTCAATGATGAATGCTTTATGGCGGACATTATTGACGGGTGTTATCCTCACGAAAGTGGGGAATGCACTAGAGAGACGTGTTTTGTTTGTGACAGGGAGTTGGCAGAAATAGAGGTGGAATTGGAATATGCGGAAGAAGAGTTGGAGGTGATGGCCGCTACGGAATTGAAGCCGACTTGGACACATCAAGTCGAGAATTTACCGGATCATATTGACACTCAATTGAAGCCATCACTTGAGTCACCTCCACAAGTCGAGTTGAAGACATTACCAAAGCATTTGAAGTACGCTTTTGTGGGAGACAACAACACCCTACCGGTAATTATTGCTTCCAATTTGTCACTTGAACAGGAAAAAGCTTTGATGGAAGTGTTGATAGCCAACCGGGCTGCAATTGGGTGGACAATCGCTGATCTCAAGGGGATTAGTCCATCCATTGTTATGCACAAGATCATCACGGAGGAGGGAGCAAAACCGGCTCGAGATGCTCAACGAAGACTGAACCCAAACATGCGGGAAATTGTGAAAAAGGAAGTTTTAAAGTGGCTGGATGCAGGGATCATCTATCCCATATCGGACAGTACTTGGGTGAGTCCGACACAGACGGTGCCTAAAAAGGCGGGCATCCAGATTGTTACAGGTGAAGACGGTAAGGAAGTGGCCACCCGGCCGGTAACCGGGTGGAGAATTTGCATAGATTATAGAAAGTTGAATGCTGCAACTTCAAAGGATCACTTCCCACTTCCTTTTATTGATCAGATTGTGGAAAAGCTCGCAGGTCAGAAATTTTACTGTTTTCTTGATGGTTATTCAGGTTATAATCAGATTGCTATTCATCCTGATGATCAACAAAAGACTACGTTTACCTGTCCTTACGGTACTTTTGCGTTTAGGCGAATGCCGTTTGGACTGTGTAATGCCCCGGCCACCTTCCAAAGGTGTATGATGAGTATCTTTTCAGATATGGTCGGGGAGTCTTTGGAAATTTTTATGGATGATTTTTCAATCTTTGGCACATCTTTTGAGGCCTGTTTGGAACAATTGTCACGAGTGCTAAAAAGATGTGTTGAAACAAACCTGGTATTAAGTTGGGAAAAGAGCCATTTTATGGTTCAGGAAGGCATCGTGTTGGGACACGTTGTCTCGAGTAAGGGGATTGAAGTGGACCACGCAAAAATTCAAGTAATTTCGACCTTACCACCACCCACAAGTGTCAAAGGCGTCCGTTCCTTTCTTGGACACGCCGGTTTTTACAGACGGTTCATTAAAAATTTTTCAGTTATCACAAAACCGTTGTGTAATCTCTTGTTAAAAGATGTCCCATTTGTTTTTGACAAGCATTGTAAAAGATCTTTTGAGACACTAAAACAAAAGTTAGTTGAAGCACCCATCCTACAATCCCCTGATTGGTCACTTCCGTTTGAAATAATGTGCGATGCTAGTGACTATGCAGTAGGTGCAGTTTTGGGACAGAGAGTTGACAAGAAACCGGTGGCAATCTATTATGCGAGCAAGACTCTCGCGGATGCTCAGTTGAATTACACGACCACGGAAAAGGAGCTACTTGCTGTTGTCTATGCCTTAGACAAGTTTAGATCTTATATTTGTGGTAGTAAAGTAATTGTGTTTTCTGATCATTCTGCCATCAGGTATCTTATGGAGAAAAAGGATGCAAAGCCGAGGCTTATCAGGTGGATCCTCTTATTGCAAGAATTTGACTTGGAGATACGAGATAAGAAGGGAAGCGAAAATGTGGTGGCGGACCACCTGTCACGAGTGGTGAACGAGATCGAAGGACCTGAACACGATATTCTGGAAACTTTTCCAGATGAGCATTTACTTACTATTGATACGCAACCATGGTTTGCTAACTTTGCTAATTATGCTCATTCAGGTATCATTCCGGACCATTGGTCGAGATCTAGGAAGGCGCACTTTCTTTCACAAGCAAAGCAGTATATATGGGATGAACCGGATCTGTTTAAAGTTGGAGCTGATCAGATTATCCGGAAGTGTGTTGAGGATGAAGAAATTCAATCAGTTCTGTCATTAGTGCACGAGTCCGCATGTGGTGGACATTTCAGTGGACAGAAAACAGCACGAAAAGTGCTATCGTGTGGGCTATATTGGCCTACGGTGTTTAGGGATTCGTTTGAATACGCTAAGAACTGTTTACGATGTCAACAGATGGGTAGCATTTCGAAACGGGATGAGATGCCCATGCAGCCAATCCTCGTTGTCGATATCTTCGACGTATGGGGAATTGACTTTATGGGCCCATTCCCGAATTCGTTTGGAAATCTTTACATCTTGGTGGCAGTGGATTATGTGTCCAAATGGGTTGAGGCCATTGCCACCAAGACTAATGACCATAAGGTTGTTTGCAAGTTCGTTCAATCGAACATTTTTTTGAGATTTGGTGTCCCTCGTGTGATCATCAGTGATGGGGGGTCTCATTTCAAGAATTTCAACTTTGGCAAACTCCTTAAGAGATATGGTGTTGATCATCGAATTGCCACTCCGTATCATCCTCAAACGAGTGGGCAAGTCGAAGTTTCTAATCGGCAAATTAAAGAAATTTTACAAAAAACTGTGCGAGCCGACCGCAAGGATTGGTCCAATAAATTGGACGACGCTTTGTGGGCGTATCGTACAGCGTACAAAACACCGATTAGAACAACACCGTATCGATTGGTCTATGGGAAAGGATGTCACTTACCGGTTGAAATTGCACATCGTGCATTTTGGGCAGTTAAACAGATTAACATTGATTATGATACTGCAGGTAAGGAGAGACAATTGACATTGGGTGAACTGGAAGAGATTAGGAATGAAGCGTACGACTGTGCTGCTGCATATAAGGATAAGATGAAGAAAGTACACGACGCGAAGATTAAACCGAAAGTGTTTGAAGTTGGCCAGCTTGTGTGGTTATACAATTCCAGGTTGAAACTGTTCCCTGGGAAGCTGAAGAGTAAGTGGACAGGGCCTTATCGTGTGACGAAGGTCGGAAAACACGGTGATTTTGAGGTTGAGGACTTTGATGATCATATCCGCCAGATGGTGAACGGCCACAGACTGAAGCCGTACTTTAATGCTCGAGAAATTAACGGTCCTGGGAAGAACGTGGAGGTGCTATACGTGAGCACAGTCCGCGAGGATGTTGAGTAATCGCACAGGTACGATCTGGCTGAAGATCTAAAACTTAGCGCTCTTAGGAGGCAGCCTAAGTCTCATTTGTAATTATTTCTCTTGCTTTCGTAGTTAGTTAGACTGTTTTTAGTGAGTTTTTGAGTATAACCGTGCCGTTAATCAAGTGTGGGGATGCTCGGGTGGTTTGGTTAAGCTGTAGTGCAGTTGGGGGCAACGCACATTCGTTTGGGGGTAGGACAAGGTGATTTTCGGGTGGAAAAATCAGTTTTTGGGGCATTTTTGCACAATTTTCGGTTGTTTTCGGGTTGTTCACGGAGTATTGCAGGGATATGAGATGATTTGGAAAAAGAAAACTATCAGAAAAGGAGCCTCAGGTATGTTGCTATTACTAAATCTTCATAAAAACTCGTTTGGGGGTGAAAGAAGGAAAACAAGAAAATTAAAAAAAAATTTTCTAAGGCATGAAGCCATAAAAAAGAGCACACCCGCTGGAAAACGTATTTCTTCGCGCCACGCGAAGGGTTGACGTTTCTGGCGCGCCACGCGAGGGGTCGCGTTTCCGGCCCCAATTTGTTTGACCTAAAGGTCCGTTCTTTTCTCACAATTCACTCATTCCCTTGTCGTTCTCTCTCACCTTTCCCCCATCCACCGATAACCACCACCACGTTCCTCCCCCATAACCACCGGCGACCATCTTCACCTCCATCTCCGACCGATACCCCCCCTCACTTCAGCCGACCATCTTCACCTCCATCTCCTTCCTCGACGACCGGCCACCACCTACCACTCATCATCATCGATTACCCTCGCCGGCGACCACCACACCACCGTCGATCATAAATCCACCCCGGCTGACCACCGTCGGAACTTTCAACCTCGGAGCAGCGACCAGATTTGTTCGATTACAAGCATCATAATTTCTCTATTTTTCAGTTTGAAAGGAATCCAGGTATGAAGCATTATTATTTTTTTTATGATTATGCAAAAATCTTCATGATGGGTTCTTGAATTTTTGGGAAATTAATTGGTAGGGTTGTTAAGTGGGTGTTGAAATTGTCTATTGAAAGAGTGTGTTGAGTGGAAAAAGATGGGTCAGGAACAACATGTTAGGTTGACTCAATTCACATGATGAGAACTTTTGGGATGTCACTGAAAACAGGTAGTGAATGTTATGGTAAGGGGTTTGGTTTTGAGTCAAGGAATGTGTCGAAAAGCGAAAAATTTAGGAGTGCGTTGAATTGTAGTATAGTTTGAGATATGTGTGTAACGAGAGTGAATGGCATAGGTTGTGGTGTTTAAGGCGAATCTGGAAGTAGGTGAATTTTGTGATATAATTTTGTCACTACGGTTGGTTAACATGGGTAGTATTTGACTTAGTTGCAAGGTTGTGCATAGGTGATAAGGTGAGCGTAGTTAGCAAGTGAATTGTGGATAGCAAGCGAGTGTGAGCATAATATTATAGAAAAGGCTTATAAGCGGATAAATGGTATGTGTCTTTGTTTGGAAAATAAAGTGTGGAAAAAGGTTCGATGAAGTCGATGTGCTATTCGGTACATGTTTGGTAGGCGTTGAGGTATTAGGAGCGGTTAGGGCGATGAGTAGTGTCAAGGCAAATAAGTGAGCGCGGAGTCAAGCTAGGTGGTTTCGTCAGGGCATAGCGTGTATACATGTATATTAATATATAAAAAAAAAGAAGAAAACTATTGTTTGTTATCGACGTCGTAACCGCGAAGGAAATGCTATACGGTTACGAATGTCATCGGCACTAGAATAACTTGAATTTTTGCATGTTTTCAGGATGTCGGACGAAGGTGCATCAAGCGCAGGAGGAAAACGCAAGCGCAAGGCAACGAAAAAGAATCAACCGGTCCAATATAGGATGCCAGAGGAGCGTCCGGAACCTAATGCAGTGGCAGTGCCTCTTGATCAACGGGAGCTGCGAACTCACACATTGTTACAGTTCATGTTGGGCACCGAGGAATATGAGAGATGCGAAAAGTTTTTGGAAATGGAGTTATTTCAGCACAGGACAGTAAATTCGGGAATGATTGATGCTATGGGTCAGCGAGAGAGATTGGAAGGATTGTTGGGACGTAGATGGTTAGAGGCGATACGGTGCGCAGAGCCGCAATATGCAGAACTCACTGTTGAGTTTCATTCGACTTTTAAGTACTCGCCTGAGTGGTTCATGCAACCATATACGGTTCAGTTTATGTTGGGGCGTCGACCGTTTAGGATGAGTGTTCCCCAGTTCGCAGAGGCGATTGGGTTGTACACTAGGGAGGAGTCAAGCGTAGTGGATTTTAGGAGGTCGTTACGGGGAGTTACAATTAATCAAGAGGATTATCATGTGACGGAAGCAGAGTTAGCTGAGTTTTGGCTGACGATAGCGGACTCAGAATGGTCGACACGTGCGGTGGCATCTTCGATTCGGGACCCGTTTGTTAGATATATTCATAGGATCATCGCATGCACAGTCATGGGTAGGAAGGGTGGAGAAGATAAGGTGAGTCAGAATGATCTGTTCTGTTTGTATTGCATTATGACTAGGAAAGAAGTGAATTTGGCGACGGTGATGCTGACATCATTCGCACGGGGTCGTCGAAAGGGTGGTCAAGCTAGGCTGCCGTTGGGTACTTATGTGACGAGGTTGG
Source organism: Helianthus annuus (assembly GCF_002127325.2). Taxonomy (NCBI): domain Eukaryota; kingdom Viridiplantae; phylum Streptophyta; class Magnoliopsida; order Asterales; family Asteraceae; genus Helianthus; species Helianthus annuus. The sequence continues at coordinate 40,710,196 of NC_035443.2, forward strand.
CAAGGCATCTGGGGGTTACTGATGTATATGAGGAGCGTTTGCTGACTCCTGGTCCAGTTACAGTGGAGTTTGGGATTGAAGAGCTGCGTCGAGCGCAGATGATCTGTTTGGATGAGCCGCTTCGTTGGGAGGCGGTAAAGCAGGGTCCTCCTCACAGACAGAGAGTGCGTTTGCAGTCTGAGCGTCCCCCGTCTGCGCACCCTCGCGCGCAACGTCAGGTACGTGCGCCTGTATCAGCACCAGTGACACTGGAGTCATTGAGGGATATGTTGCTGGTTCAAAATGACGTCTTGAGATATATTATGGAGCGTCAGCACATAGAGGTCCCGGATTGGTTTCTACCACCACAGCAGGCTGCTGGGGGTGATGAGGAGTCTGGAGGAGATGACGAGTAGATGGTTCTAGCAGTATCAGCGCCGGTGATTTTAGTGATCTTTTGTATTTTTCCCTTTTATTTTGTTTTTAGATGATGATGGTCTGTACTTAACTTGATATTTGACACATTGGGGAAAATTGTAAGGGTAACCGGTTGGGCTGATACATATATATATATATATATATATATTATGCTATGATTATGTTGGTGATGTTGCTAGAATTAATCATGAGTGGTATTTGGCCGGGAACTGTGGTTGGAGTATTAATGCGCTTTGGAAGGCATGGAACTAGACAGATGCAGAGCGGCACGGAAACCAGGGGAGTCTGTTCCATTTGTTGTTGTTGTAATTTTTAGTTTTATTTCCATTTTTATTTTCAGTTTGTTTGAGTCATAGTTTCCTTCTTCATTGAGGACAATGAAGGGAATAAGTGTGGGGAGGGGGAAACTAGTGTCTAGTTTAGGTCGTCGTGTCATTGTGTCGTTTAAAAAAAAATAAAAAATAAAAAAAAATAAAAAAAATAAAAAAAAAAGAAAAAAAATTGAAAAAATAGAAAATGTCCCGTAAAGGTTGTCGCATAAAATGGAAAATGATAGGTGTAATTAAATCAATGGCTTTTCGATTACTATATATATAAGATAATAAATAATCGGCTACACGTCTAATTTAGGATATGTGGGTAGGCCCAGCCGGTTGAAAGGTTCCTTAGGCTTGATATAAAATAACTTAAAATAGGAGTCTTATGGGTTCCCGCCTTAGGAGCTATAGTGAAACTGAAACTGTGGAAGGTATAAGAGGTACGTCATAAGTAAGAAACTTATAAGTTTCTCCGATTAAACTGGCACACCTGTTTCTTTTTGTGAAAACAAATCCGAAACAGTGTGGCGCCCGAAAAAAAAAAAGAAATAAAAAAAAACATGTATATTTTCCACCCTCAGCAAGTTGATGAAACAATAAAATTGATAGTCACTGCTGTTGTAACAAAAGATCCTCTAAAGGGGACACACCGAAAAGTCAAAGCCGTCATCTCTCTGCGTATATGGAAGTATCGACCTGAGCTTTCACGACCCTCGCAATTTAACTCCTTTACAGATATCATCTGTGGTATACTCACCTGTAAGACTGAATATTGGGATCTGGATACGGGAGTATATACAAGAAGTGGGACACACGAATAAGTTTAAGTCCGTAAGACATTAATCACGTATCTCGGAACAGTTGAAATTTGTGTGAGAATTTAAGAGGACCAGTATACTGACAATCTAAGTGAATTGTTTAGAACTTAAAATGAAATCAAGCTTAACGGTGTTAGTGATTTGTCTTAAAAAACTGATATGATCCTCTTGCACGACCTCACAAAAATATTATTTGTAAATAGTTTCTTTACTGCATTTATTTTCTTGTAAAATCCAAAAAGATTTTCGACAACTGGTGCTGAAAAACTGATGTTCAAAATTCCAAGTGCTAAACTTGACGAACAGGTTTGGGAGAGAGTGTACAAAGATGTTATGTTTACAAGAGGTTTTCAGAAGTCAAATCATTTTGAATATGTTCTGAAAAAGTTTCTAAAGTTAAAGGTTTAATTTTTGAAAAAACTTATGTGTTGGGTAGAGATGTGCAGGATAAGAGCTAGGAAAAGATCATGAATTTGTGATTTCCAGACTACGATCCCAGCAGATTGAGAGGGGGAGTCTAAAGACAAAATTGAGGAAGCAGTTAGAGCCAGTGCTGTTTCTGGAACTGCATTCATGCTTAAAAGATTGAAGAGAAAAGACAGAGCGTGAGGATTCTTGCAATGACAAATACTTCGGAGAAGAATGAAGACTGATAAAGACTGAAGGTTGACAACCGAAGACTCGACACTGAAGACTCCGTCAACAACCGAGGGGGAGTTTGTTGGTGCATCCGTCTGTCGCCTGCGTCTTGTATCGAGTCTTGTGTAGAGATAGTCTAGATTAGGGCACGGAATCCAAGAAATCTGTCATTGGAGGTGATTCCGCTCCAAATGACATGTTGTCATTGTTGTCATTTGGAGCGAAACCCTATATCTTGCTGATTCCGCCCGTATTGTGTCTAGATCCTGATTTCGCTCCTACGTGTATGTTCTGATTCCGCTCGTAATGCAAGGACTATATATAGGTGTAGTTAGGAGCGAAATCACATAGAGTAGTTGTGTGTGTTGTCTTCCGGTGAGCCACGAAGTGCTGCCGAAGTGTTGTTAGGATTGTTAACGCATCAGTGATTAATAAAAACAACAGTTAAAAGTGAATACGGTTGAGATTGCACCAAAGCATTAGTTTCCGCCTCTTGTTTTGGGTAAAAACTCTTCTGATAGACTCATTCGGGTCGCAAACCGATCCTACAATACGGCTCAATGGATTTATTTTGTGAGGTTTTTGATGTTACCAAATGTATACGGGCCGTATAACTGTATACGGGTCGTATATAATGATGTTTTTTCCCGTAAAAACACAATCATTTTAGGGTTTCTAAACTCTTCATCACCTTTAGCAATGTCGATAAACGTTGATCGGAATACGCCGCTTAAATCGAAGCACAAGTAAAGTAACGTTACCGATCAGTCCGTTGATGGAAACCTTAGAGATCGCAGAGATCTTCGTGTTAGTTATTTATCGATTCTGCTAGTTATCGGTGGGGATGGGTACAGAAACCACCAAGGGTGATTATGGATTGGTTACAGAAACCACTAGCTGAAGAACCCGACACGTCTTCTATGATGATCCGAAACATTCCGAATAACTAGCAGAAGAACCCGACACAAACAAATTCTCCACAGTTTGTTATTCAGATCTCTATTCGGTCATCTTTCCAAACTACAACACACGATAACTTTAAACTTTATATTGTGTGATTTGACCAGGAAATGATTGGAGGTGATTGCTACTTTATATTGTTCCAAATGCACGCCTAAATTCATCTTTTTTACTCTTTTCTTCGATTTCAACCAATCTTTTCCTTTTCCTTCAATTTCTAGAACATTCTCCGTAACACGAAGACGTGTCGGGTTCTTCTACTAGTGGTATTTTAATGAACTATTGAAGATTGAATGTGCAAACCGCAACCGTTTTTTACTACGTAAACGGTGGCTATGCGAAATACAAACCGCAATCGTTTGTGACTATGGGAAACACAAGTTTTCGTTTTGAGCTTGATGGATGTCCGTTATCTCAGTTGAGGCATGCATTATTTAAATCTGAATATAACTAGATGTTACGTGTAACTTCATTAAACCAAGAACAAAGCCTATTTCAAAACACATGTAGATGAAGTCAAATGTGATCAAACTTAGATATCAGACGTAAATCTTGAAGCAAATATGTGGTTCCCAATTGGTTACAGAAACCACTAGCAGAAGAACCCGACAAGTCTTCTATCTAGTCTAAAACTTGAAAATGGATATGATCGTGTCAAGATCTTTATCTATCATGTCATCGACCAACTGCTCGAAATCTCTTTCGTTTCTCATGTTACGGAGAATGTTCTCGAAATTGAAGGAAAAGGAAAAATGGTTGCTGATGTTTGAGAATTAAACGCATGTACGTGACAAAACAAGGATCGTTCTAATAGATTAAAAGAAAGGGCTTACGGTGTTTTGGTAGGTTGAAAGAGGTGAATGGTCTTGAAAGATTTGTTGAAATCGAAGAAAAGAGTAACTAGCAGAAGACGTGTCAGGTTCTTCTGCTAGTTATTCGGAATGTTTCGAATCATCACAGAAGACGTGTCGGGTTTGTATTTCCCATAGCCACCGTTTCTGTACACAAAATGGATGCGGTTTGCATATTCAATCTTCCTTACTTCATTAAAATTACAACACACGATAAGTTTACACTTTATAGTGTGTGATTTGACCGGTTGTCAAATTCGTTGCGTACTTAAAGGTCTCTCTAAAATGCTTGGAAAATTGCATCAACTCTCCTATATTCTCCAGACGCTTAGTTGTTATGAATGACAACTTGAGGGGTCTAGTTAACTTTCAGATTCAGATTCAGGAAGCAGATGATTTGTCAAAAGACATGGTCAATGTAGTAAAATGTGAGCTTTTACACCAACCATATCGAGATACTTTCTTTCTTATTGGCCATTATTCGACCGAGTAATCAGTTGTATTTTTTTACAGACATGTCGTGCATTGTTTAAATCAGAATCAGGTTCTCAAAACAAGGATCGTTCTAATAGATTAAGGGAATAAACCCTCGTTTCTTCATCTTCATCTTCAAGAACAATGATGAATAGATGATGTTTTTTTTTCGCAGAACCGTTGGTATACGTCGACCACAACGAGAACAGTGCAGCGACAGTTGAGTCTCCTCCTTCGTTCCCGATGCAACAACCCTCGTGTCACAGCCGCAACTTACAAAGGGGAGGTGGTGAGTGAGTTATGAGAAAAGAGGTGGTGGTAGACGGCGACAACAGGTAGGGGCACGGGTCAAGCCGGCGATGGCAATGAGTGAAGGGATGAGTTAGGGTTTTTTGAGAGGAGAGAGAAAGAGTAGAAATAAGAGATGCTTGGAGAGACATAATCATGGTGGATTGCAGTGGTTTGGGTCTAGGGTTGTCAGAGAGAGAAAATGAGGGGGAGAGAGTCTGAGACCATGGTCTAGGGTTCTCAAAACAAGGATCGTTCTAATAGATTAAAGAGAATAAACCATTTTTTACCCATAGTATACGGGCCGTATAATATTATACGGCCCGTATACAATCATCATATACATTGTATACGATCTGGTAAATTTTTTTCACTTAGTGTATACGGGCCGTATAACAGTATACGGCCCGTATTCTTAGGGTAAAAAATGGTTTATTCTCTTTAATCTATTAGAACGATCCAACAAACGAAAGGGATTTCGAGCAGTTGGTATTAAACCAATCATTTGTTGATGTATATAATAGAGTAACCCTCACTCTCAGTCATAACTATAGAGAGAGTTAGGTTTTCAACAAATCGTTCTGAAGTTATTCGGAATGTGTATTTGCTTACTCTGGAATTGGAGAACCGTTGTTTATCTTGAAATATTTGTTGAAATCGAAGAAAAGAGTAACTAGCAGAAGACGTGTTGGGTTCTTCTGCTAGTTATTCGGAATGTTTCGAATCATCACAGAAGACGTGTCGGGTTTGTATTTCCCAATGCTTCTCTAAAAAAATTGTTTCTTTCCTTTTCATGAGGTAAAACCGGTTTGAACATCAAGGGTTGTTTTTCATCCTGTGTGAGCATTGGAAGCCCGACAAACAGTCTTACAATTACATCTTCAATGAGGACCGCATTGTTAGTTTTAATGATGATTCGAAACATTCCGAATAACTAGCAGAAGAACCCGACACATCTTCTATGAGGATTCGAAACATTCACGAACCACAATGGACTCAGACTCATACTACTCATCCTCCCCTGTTTTCCCAACGACTCAAGATAAAGCAGTTGGTTTGTGTTCATATCAACGTTGTTTATCACCCTGTGAGAGCGTTGGAAGCCCGACCACTAGCAGAAGAACCCGACACGTCTTCTATGATGATTCGAAACATTCACGAACCACAATGGATTTAGACTCATTGTTGCAAATTTGGTTTCTTCGGTACAGGCTGATCAACCGTTCGGAGAAGAGTATGTTGATATAGGAGGGTTGATGCAATTTTCCAACTCATCTTTAGTGGTTTCTGTAAGGATGCATTTCACGGTAAACGATGCAGCTGATGAAACCGAAGCTGTTATTTCGGTTGTTCAGTAATTCCGAGACGATTCAAGTGAGTCATCAGAAACCAGTTTTTCTTTTCCTTCAATTTCGAGAACATTCTCCCTGTGTATGTGCTTGTGCTGTAGAATCCGGTGATGAATTTGTGTACACAACTGAACGTTCATTACTGATCTGGAATTGGAGAACCGTTGTGTATTTGCTTACTCTGGAATTGGAGAACCGTTGTTTATCTGAATCAGGTTCTCAAACAAACACTACTAAAGATGAGTTGGTAGTGAACCAACATTCTTTCAAACATTCTAAAACCTTCCTGGAAACCGGTGTATGTGCTTGTGCTGTAGAAACCGGTGGTGAATTTGCGTACACAACTGAATTTTAGGTTCAGTGCACAAAAAGTTTCTTACGAAATGTACGTGACAAAACAAGGATGTTGGGAATTAAACGCATGTACGTGACAAAACAAGGATCGTTCTAATAGATTAAAGAGAATAAACCAAGTACAAATCATGTGCTTTCTGAATCTGAATGTTAACTTTGACTCATAAACCCTTGAATCCCAACGCTTCTCTAAAAAATTTGTTTCTTTCCTTTTCATGAGGTAAAACCGGTTTCAACATCAAGGGTTGTTTTTCACAATGTGTGAGCATTGGAAACCCGACAAACAGTCTTGCAATTACGTCTTCAATCAAGACCGCATTGTTAATTTTACTGATGATTCGAAACATTCCTAATAACTAGCAGAAGAACCCGACACGTCTTCTATGATGATTCGAAGCATTCACGAACCACAATGGACTCAGACTCATACTACTCACCCTCCCCTGAGGAAAAGTTTTCCCGACGACTCAAAGATAAAACAATGGACTCATACTTATTGTTGCGCATTTGGTTTCTTCGGTACAGGCTGATGAAACCGAAGCTGTTATTTCGGTTGTTCAGTACTTTCGAGACGATTCAAGTGAGTTCTATGAAGCAAGTGTCTGTCTATTCAATTGAGAGGGAAACACAAGTTTTCTTTTTGAGCTTGATGGATGTCCGTTATCTCAACGCTTCTCCTTACAACTCTCATCAAATGCCTCACCCTTCCTTTTATTCTGTAAATATTAAATAAAGAATAACACCATGCCCGTAACCCCGCGTTGATAGCTTTCGTTTTATTACAGTCATACAACGCGACTTTTTGTTCTTCAATCTTTGTTACTTGTTAATGTTTTATTTTTTTCTACTTTTAGAAAGGTTTGACCACCTCACGACTGTAAAATGTCTTGTGTGATTGACACCTTAAATCCCTTAAATACTTTGAGAAAAATCTAATTTTCGAAGAATACGGGCCGTATAACAGTATACGGCCCCGTATACAGCGTTTGTATACATTGTATACGACCAGGTAAATTATTTACACATGGTGTATACGAGCCGGCTCGTATACATCATGTATAAATAAGTTTTTTCCATATGTTAATATTAGGACCCATAATAAAACTACTCAAAAGCTAGTTTGAACTCAAACAATAAGTTAAATGAGCCATCTTAAGCTTAAGATGGCATAGACTCACCTAAACTTATTTTAACAATAAATAAAGCGGGAAACTTTAAAAAAATCAAAACCATTTTAATAAACACAATTGATTTGATGAAATTGTTTATTGTATAAGGAAATAACACTAGTAAAAAAATGAAAAGTGAGAGGGACAGGGTAAGGTACGGTGGACATCAGGATAATGACAGGTCTACGGGGCTTAGCGTGGGGTCGCTCTCACCCTCGATTCTTTTTCATTCTTTCTTTCTTAACAACCTTTTTGCTGCATTCTTTCTTTACCCCACCCTCTACTACTTTTATATTTCATTTTAGCCCCTCTTTTATATCTCACTTTCCAAAACAGTCCCTACTTTTTAATCACTTTCCAATTAACCACCTCCTCCTACAAAGTGTCACACTCGATCTTTCTTATTCGTTTCTTTTTTCAGGATAAATAAAATGTCTGACTTTTTATTTATTTTTATTTTTTATTTTTTTTCAAAAATAAAAAAAAATCGATGACCTTCTTATAGCCTTACGCATTTAGATCCTTTATGTATATATGAGATTGGTACTGAAAATGAGTAAAAACACAAAAGCCGGATATCGTACCAATTATTGTAGTATGGTTGTACATCAACAATGGTGCCAGTAGCGCAAAAGTACCAAAAAATACCGAAACCTAAAGCATACAAATTGATATTGATATTCGGACCAATCTTATTCGATCGGTATCAATTTTTACAGTACAGTACCGCTACTTAGTAAAAAGATGCGTATCTCTACTTTTATGTAACTTAGTATTGGATTATATTAAATAACTTGATGTATAGCATTTTAATGTAACTTAATTAATATAAGAATATATTATATACCTTGATGTATAGTATTTTATTTACCTATATGTTAATAACACAATGAAAGAAACAGTAAAGCCAGGCAATCACACATTTGTGTAACACAAGGTTAAATTCAAGGAAAGTTTACACGTCTGTATGCGGTCCCTTTTAAGTTTCTTTTCTATGTCGGTGCTTCACCCTTAACTCTCCCCTTCATCCTTTTGTTCATCATCGACTGATTTCGTACGAAGATGGTGAAGAGATATTTCTGATTCGTTACACTGAATTGATGAATCTAGAGTCTTATCATATATTAGAGGTTTGGATATCCAGAAATTTATTTTCCTTGTATATTTATTAAAATTAATCAAAATTCAGTAACAATGAGACACACACAGGTAAATTATTAATGCAAATATTCCATTTCATGTAATGTTATGAGAATAAAACAACTTCAAAATCCACTCATTTCCTTTGCTTTTTTTTTTTTTTTTGTAAAGAATTTCCTTTGCTTTTAGGAATACAATGTTATCAATTCGAAAATATGTGATGTCATTATTATATATATAATTTATGTACTTCTTAGCTAAAGTGATTTTTGTATTTTGTGAACTATTTTTTTCATCTTTTCTTTTTCTTTTCTATTGTTTGTTTTTCTTTTTTAAGTTTCAATCGAACCTAGTGTTGTATATGTAACAAAATAAACGGTCTAATACTATCCAAACAACGTCAATACCGAAATTGAAATTCGTTTTTATTGTTTCGATCGATGTAAACACATCTTGGTATTTTTTTTGATCATATCATGACTTTTTTTTGTTTCTCTTTTGGTAAGTGTCGGTATCTTAATGAACCGAACCAATATCAAACAAATTCCTGCCATTAACGTTATTTTTGCTCTTGAGTCTACGTTTCCATTAAAAATTGGGCCAGCCCGCCACAGAGCACGGGTGTAACCCACTACTTTTATAAAAATATACAAATTTTCACTTTACTTTCATATAAAAATATAACATACAATAAATAGCCGATGTTAAATGCACCGGTCATTTCTACCTAAATCTGTCGCTCCTATAATGCAAATGAGACAAAGTTTTAAAAGGTAATAATAATAAAGTTCAAAAAGTCATGGAGGATCAAAACTTCCTTCTTATTAGATTTTTATTTGAACAAGCATCACATTCAATAATGTTAGTGGTGTGCTCAACATGGCTCTTATATGTTTCATGACTTATGCCTCTTTCTAACTTTAGTTTCTTTCTCCCTTCAGCACATGTCTACATTCACATGATCATATTTGCTATCTTTTAAGTACTTTTAAGTAATGGTATGAAGAGTCTTTCAGGACGGCACCTCTGGTAAAATTTTATTAAAAAATGAACCTACACGTACAAAAGAATATTAAGTTTCCACGAAACATATCTCCCGAGTGAAAAATGCCGGAGCCCTTTTGTCATTTGAAGTTGTGGTAGTCGATCATTTTTCCTTTACACACAAGTCAATTTATAAAAATGCAAGATTAGTTCATTTGTTTAAAATTTACAATACAAATAAGCCTAGTAAAGTGATGTAAGACCCATCCAATTATGTGGTTCATCTTAATTAATATTGTACAAAGCATCTTCATCCGATATTAACAACCTGTGAGGATGTCTAGATAAGTTATAATATCCACTATATAAGGTTATATTTATCAACCTAATTAACATAAAACTATGAGTTTGTTAGTCATTATTGGTTAAAATTTTTATAGTAGGTAGTTGATTATTGATATTGTAAGTTGATTGAGGTTTTGTTCAGAGAAACCATAAAGCATGAAAGTTACATCTCATCATATAGTTGAGAACATTAAAGAAATACATAGATCATTATAAGAAATACATAGATCATTATAAGAAATACATAATTTCTCTATGATTACAAAATGAGAACATTAAATGCAAACATTGCTTATGAGTTATCATACGTTCACAATCTATATATCCTCCTAAACTCGTAAGAAATCGGTAAAATTACAAGCATAAGAAGCATGGTCAATCATAGAGTTAGACCATGCATTGACCGCTACGTGTATTGTTCAAAGCTCAGAACAAGCGGGTAAATAAGTCCTACGGTTACACTTTGGTGATCAGATCGTGCATGACCGTTTGAAATCCAAACTTAATTAAGTACCATGAATGATGTCATGAAATGATCATAGTTATTTAGATCATTTTAAGCCATATTATGACTCATAGTGAAGGATTTAATGTTTTTAATGAGCTGTTATTGGGCAATGAGAGTAAGTTTTGAGTATACGCGAAACCTTCAAATTTCCCTACTTTGTTACTCTTAAATTTTACAATATCATAAGTTTCGATTCATTGTTACTCTCTCACAATATCATGAATATATATTATACCAGTGACAATAGATGGTTGATCTTTTATGGTTAATCTATAGAAATATATATAGCATTTATAAAACTTACATAGAGAAAAGCACACTAAGCTAACCTAATATTTACTTATTTTCACGATGGAAAACGTGTCATATAAACACTACTCGTGACATGCATGGAATATAAAATTGGCTTTATTTTTGGGACCAGATTATTATAATAACGATCTCTATTTTATAATTCCTTAATTGCACACGTGTGTGTGTATATATGAATTATTATCAGAAAAAAAGCCTTAACTTCTAGGTTAAGGAATGGTAAAAAATACATTCTTTTGCTCCCACCATTTTATAAATTACAATTAATGATGACCCTCACTTTCCGAGATTAAAATTAAGGGAAAAAAATCAAAATGATACACAATTCATTTTGGTTACCTTTTGAAGTTCCCAGAATGAACGAACAAGTTGGATTTATGTTTTTATATGATAAGACCTACAATTTAAGCTCTAGTGTTTTTCAAAAGGAATTTTAAAAGGCCACCTTAACAAACCTACTTTCCATATCAAGTCCATAGTCATTCAACAAATACGAGATGAAATTTGTATACCTTCTCCTCCTAAAGAACTGCAGGGATTATTCATTGATTTACATAAACGACGATCCCATGTTGCTTCGAATACCAAACACATTCGTCAAGATGAATCCATTTTGTAAGTTAAGCCTTCCAAGCAAACGGTATACATGACTTACCATTTGCACATGCAAATGTTAGGAGGCATATTTGGGCACGTAAAAGGAAACAAGATCGAGTAGCTGTCACATGTCCTAATCGACATACATAACTACCCCGAGGATGAGCAATAACAATACTGTGGTCATCATGGTGTATGGCTGAAGGGGTATGATCTCAAATCCTGCGGTAACTATTCAGGTCGTGCGTGAGACCATACTCATATTAGACTGATTTGGTAGCTTTCCCAATCTCGCGCCGGCTAATCAGGTGTAATCAAGGTCGCGCGCGAGGTCAGGATTAACACAGGATCAGACTTGACACTTAACTCCTTGGTAAAAACCTTGACTTCCTAGACCTTGCACCAGCTACACGGGATATCCCCGGGGTCGCGCAGAGGTAGGAAGCACAGGTAAACCTAGGACAAGTACCAAAGGAACAAGTGGCAGAGCAATGGACCAATAAGCGTCCAACAGGTTGTATCGATGAACAATCGTACAAGGGACAAAAAAAGTACACAAGGACTAGAGGTGCAAATGAGCCGAGCCGAGCCCGAGCTTGACCAGGCTCGAGCTCGAGCTCGATTAAGTTATGAGAGCTCGGGCTCGAGCTCGGCTCGATTCGATTCGAGCTTTGTTTTCAAGGCTCAAGCTCGGCTCGTTTGTATTTTATCAAGCTCGAGCTCGGCTCGGGCTCGGCTCGTTTATTATCTATTAATTAATATTAAATAAAAAGAATATAAATAATAGATTTTTTAGGCTCGCGAGCTCGATAAGTGAAGCTCGGGCTCGGACTCGTTTACTAAATAAGCTTACTTTTAGGTTCGAGGTCGGCTTGTAAACAAGTTTGAATAAGCTCGGCTCGTTTACACTAAGGCTCGACGAGCCTAACGAGCTTCACATGCGAGGCTCGAGCTCGGGCTCGATAAACAAACAAGCCTTATTTTAGGCACAAGCTCGGCTCAGGCTCGATAAGGCTCGGCTCGTTTCGAGCTTTTTCTCGAGCCGATCTCGAGTAGCTCGCGAGCCGCTCGGCTTGTTTGCACCTGATCGGAGTGTCGCGCTTCGGTCAAAGATAAAATTTATATACCCAAATTACCCTTAACAAATAGCTAGTGGTAGTGAGGGGTCGAACCACGAAGAGTATGTGGTTTGTGTACGGATTCGATTGAATTATAAATGTTGTCACTATTATGAAGCTTGCTAAGATATATTTTTGTATTTTTGTTTAATTGAATGATGTAGATTAGAATCACTAGAATGATTTGATGGATTAACTACTAGTGATTAACAAATCGCAAGAATTGAAAATGATTGATTGAACAATAATAAGAAAATAAGGTTCACAACCGGTTTCAACTAATGCAAGACTTAGGGTTACTATGTATTTTAATTAGCTTTACTTGAAATAGTTCATTAACGGGTCGCAATCACAAAGCTTAGGTGTCAATCGCTATCAACGTCGTAAACAACGGACCATGATACACTTCGTTACTTTGGACTAGCAAATCCTACCAAAAGACAAGGCATAAATACGTGTATTCATTTCACAAAGTCAAATTTAATCATTCACTCGATAGTTTGCAAATTCAATACCAACGTAGGACAATTGTCTAAGATTCAAATGCAATTCAAGTTGTCACAAAACAATTAACAACACATAATAAACCCTAAATCTTACAAAAGTCTACAACGGGGTGAAACCTCCAAGGAATTAGCCGAGCATGATCGAAGAAACTTGATCACCGGATGTTGAAAGCTTGAATTGGATCATCGTGAAGCGTGGAGATGAATTGATGGATGAAGGTTAGGGGTTTTGGGTCAGTGATGATGGTGAATGGGTGAATGGTTTTTATGGATTGATGGATTGTTTGAGCTAGGGTTTTGAATGAAGAAGATGATGGTGATTTTTCCTTGATTCGGGATGTCGGAATGATGGTAGATGGAATGGTAGGTGAAGAATGATGAATAATGGCTCCCAAGATGAATTCAAATCTCCAAAATAAGTGTAACTGTCGAATAATAGTCAACAACCACTTTCTAATTCGTTCCTACACCAATTAACAACAAACAGCGTGTGACCAAGATTGAGGGACCGTCGCCGACGGCCTGAAGCCCCGTCGGCGACGATGCATGCTTTTACTCATTCATCCGACGCTTAATCTTGCTGTCTACGGACATTCTGGCGACGCAAACATACAATGACCGTCGGCGAATGCCCAGAAACTGTCTTTTCTGTTTTTCGTGTTCCTTGTCCCCGGTTGACCCGTTTCGCTTCCCGGTGGTTCGTTTTTCATCCCGGTGACCCGTAAAGCTCCCGAAAAGCTCATTTAACTCCGCTAGACCTGCAAAATACATATCTAATCAAAAGTAGGCCATTCGAAACTAAAACTTATGTAATAACATCAAATTAAGCAATTACAAGCACCGGTTTTCGACCACATATCACATCCCCACACTTGTCTTTTGCTTGCCCTCAAGCAAATCTGTTTTTCACTTTCACGTGGGTCGAACAATGAATATACTCCCCATCCCCGAGACGAAGGTTAAGGTCCAATGTCATGCTAAAGTTCAAACTCTTTACAATTTTCAATATATCTAACGGTAATGTGATTTCACATACACAAATGGTTACCCAAGATTAACCCGCCCGTGAAACCAATAATTCAAGCATATCCCTCACAATGTTCTCTCCACTCGGCTTGTAAATTGGTTAATATTTATAATGTATTAGCACTTCAAAGAATATTCACTCAAAACCGATTAGAACATATACCCGCATAACCTTGCAACTCAATCATTCTCCACCATTGATCACGAATACTAAGCACAAGTCATAAGGTCTTTGTAAAGGTTGTAACGGGGCTAGGCTAAGGGTAGGAAATAGGATATTTTAGAGTGGCTAAGGCGATGAAAATTCGATTTTTATTACAAACCACTAATCTAAACAAAACTAAATATAAACATCAACTATAAGGCAACAACTTTCACCCTTTTATTCGACAACTACTAACACTTCTTTTTGTGTTTTTTCTCAATGCTTTTTCAACTCTTTTTCATAACATTTTCTGATTTTTTTATGTAAACAATCAAAAGCAACTATACAAATATGATTCCTATAATCGAATTTTCATCACACAGGTTTAAAAGAAAAGGTTTAACGGTTATGGGCTATAGGGTAGTCAAACGAAAGGTTTAGGCTCAAAATGGGCGACTAGGGGATTTATTTGGGTAAGGATAGATATATGGTTTTAAGAGAAAAGGTTTACCTAATGCCTTAATCATTCTCGTGCTTGTATTCGGTCTATAGTTTCAAACGTATCAAAAGTTGCAAGTTCTACAATATATGACTAATGGTCCACTCAAACAAAGAACATCGGTATGTAATCTATGATATAAAAGTGGCTCAAAACCTCACATATCTAAAAGGGTATGGTATGTGACATGCATAAAATACTAGTTTCTTAAGCGGATTATTCCCAAATAACCACCCGCTAAATACTCGTCATGCTATTAACTTGAACTTGACCATGACAAAAGACCGAATGGGTTGTGACATCCCTCGTTGACTTAGTTACTTGTGCTTTTAAGATCGCTTTTGAAACAAGAAATTTTGAAAATTTTTTGAAATTTTCCCCCATCCCCATACTTGAGGTAAACATTGTCCTCAATGTGTAGTGTTTAAATGAACGGGTCAAAAACGAAAATTTTTACTACTCCCCCATCCCCACTCTTGAAGTACATATTGTCCTCAATGTGTGAAAACTAGAGTATTAAACGCACAAGGGATGTGACACGGCTAATTCCCCCAAAATTTCACCCCGGAAAAATAGTATACAATTTACATTCCACTTATTTGCTAACTAAAAATCAAAAGTAAAAAGAAACTTATGCACCTGATTTCTGAGCTCATTCTGTAACACCTCGAATTTTTGTGTCCAATGATGTGTTAACACGTGTCATTTGTTTACACGTGGCATCTATAATAAAATAAAGGACTAATTTTGACAAACCTTGAAAGTGTATAAATTCGAGGGTTATAAATGTCAACAAGGGTAAATATACTGTATAGTATCCCTAAATAATGCTTAAACCTTCAAACGAATAAATTATAGATCGTACAAAAACAAAACGCGGAAGAAAGTGAGAGATTACAAACTACAGGGGTTAACTGTGTCAACATGTTTAATAATACCTCTGAGTGACCCTTTAACGTTCCAAATACTTTGTAACGGTATTATACCCTCACTAAAATAATATATATGAATTTCGCGAAGTTTCGATATGAAACGGGAAAGTTACGATCGAATTCGTAGAAGGAGGGTTAAAAGCGTCAACAGTGAAAGTTAAGGCTTTCCAATATAATTAATAAATAAACCGGGGACTTAATAATGCGGGTAAATAACACGAGGCCCCTATCGGTAAATAACCGAGGGCCAAACCGCAAAGTTACCCCTTCAAAACCGAAAGGTCAGGCGAATCATTACGAAAGATTTCGTTATTAATGGCAGGATTCTGTAATCATTACAAAAAGATTTAAAAATCCTGAAATCTTAACCTTAGGCGGCCCGCGTGAAGGTTAAGGATTAGTTGAGGCGGGCCGCGAGCCTCCTTTGTTTCGCGTCTGTTATTTGATCTTTAGGCGACCCGCATTAAAATGCATGGGAACTCCCATGCGGGCCGCGTAAAGTGCCCAGATGCAGAATATTGATGTTTTCTTGACTTTTGGAGTCTTGAACGATCAAAAACCAACAAATGGAGCATGGGCACCCTATGCTCAACCCATAACACTTAGGGGACACCTACCATCACCTCTGGTCTGATTGTAGTGCTTGTAATGATCAATGAGGCTTGACATTGGCTATAAATAGCACACCTTAGTTCATAACCATTCACACAACTCAAACTCACCTTTCTGATCATTCTAAAAGCTCCCAAGTGTTTCTTCTCTGCTCCATATTCAAGTACTAACTTCTGTAAGTTACCTTGATCATCCATAGTTCAGTTTATGCTTAGTTTTTAGCTAAAAACCAAACCGTCGTAACTACGGTTTGACTTTACAATAAATCAGTAATGGTTCAGTCTTATGACGAATCAAAAGTGGTTATGAGTTGGTATTTATGTGGGTAATAAACCTCTAAAATGGTTCCCCCTGATCACCACTCTAACTATGTCAAATGTCGAGTCAAACGTGCGGTTAAAAAGTCAACAGAAAGCTATTTTAGCGATTTATGCATAATCTGTAATGTATATGTTATGGAACCTGTTTTGACAATCATAAAACATGATAATAAGTATATAAACCTGTTTGCGCTCGTTTGAATCGATCATTTGCTATATAGAACCGGTTCGGAGCCGAAAGTCGCATAAGTTTGACTTTTGCTTTGACTTCAGTTCTGACCCGTTTTAGTGAGGTATAAATATACCTTAGGACTCTCTTAGGACCAGGTCACATGTTGGTATAAACCTCTGTGGTCGGTTCATGAGTTATCCGAGTCTTTTGCGCAATTCCGTCATTTGCCTAAAAGTTGACCGTAACGGCCTCTTAAAATTTAAACGAGTATTTCGGACACGTGAACGGACCAAAACCTTGCTTATTAAATTATAAGCATGTCCTTAAAGTTTCACGTCAATTCGAGGTCTAGAATGAGAGTTATGCTAAAAGGCGCACTTTTAAGAAAGTTTTGTAATTAACGGCGCAATTAGCATAACACCCATCTAACCCAAGTTTTCGTCACCAAAACTTTTACCCACTGTGGTAAAATAATATTTTGGGAATTTTAAAGATTTTTAATAATTTTTACCTTGCTCATAACCTGCGGTTATGGCTACGGTTCGGTAAATACCGAATATGCCCTTTTTGGCCAAAACGGGAGTTCTACAAGGTCTTTTGACCCGATTCCAGTTGCCACTGGTTTTAAATAATAAATAAAGTATTTTAAGCTTTATAAGCTGTTCGGGAAACTCAGATTTCCTGTAGAACTCGAAAAGCCCTTTTAAAGTCTTTAAATTGACCAAAAAGCCCCTACGGGGCATAATATTAACTTAAACTCGTTACGGGCATTACGGAAGGTATCCTACTGATACCAAAATACTTTTAAGGCATATTGACTTAGGAAATAAGCGTAGGACACTTATGGTTAACCGTTTCGCCTATTTGCGCACACGGTACGGCTCATGAAACTAGTTTTCATGCAATAGCCGATATGGGTCAAATTATATTATTTAAACCCCAAAATCCAGAGTATGAACTATAAACCCATATAAAACAAGTCTCTGAACTTGTTGGGTCCAAATCATACTCCATTCTCGGTTTTCGCCTTTTTCGTGCGAATTAACCATATCTATATATCGGAATCAACCGGTTTAAGCTACGGCTAATACAAGGACCGTTAGGATTCTAAGAGGTTAATTAAAACCTTCGTTCCAGATTAGGAGCCCCAGTAAAAGCTATCGGTGACTTGATCTAAATTAAGGATTAATACTTGCAAAGGTAAATACTTTAACTTATTTCCCCTGTATGGGCTTGGGTTACGGTATATTAATACCGCTTGATTGAGCATTATATAATTCCATCGCTGAGGTGGTTAATTGATTAAATATGATCGGCTCATTTAAACAGTTTTGTTGCTTATAAGCCTTTGGGGGGTTTAATGACCGTTGTCCCGGATATCCTTGGCATCATTTTACGAAATGGCCACGACCATCGACATCCCGGTGTAGGCGTACACCCGGTATAAAGTGTCGACATTAAAATTAAAAGACGTAGCCGTTGGTTTTTGTACTACGGTTTTACGCAAACGTGGTGTGTCTATAAATCTTTAACCCGGCACGACCCGGGCTACTGAACGCATAAAAGAACATGTAAAACGTTCACAAGATCATTATGAATTTTCCCAAGTTATAAAAGAGTTTGTGCCTTGTGCATTCAAATCAATTTTAATAAACATTTTCAAATGTGTCAGTTGAATGTATTTACCAGTGTAAACTGACGTATTTTCCCCAAAAAGATTAAGTGCAGGTACCTAAACGTAATTGGCTGGTATTAGCTCCCTAGCGTCGGGATAAGCCTCGCAAGCTTGATTGAAGTATCTGATGGAATAATACTTTATCTTTATTTACGATCCACTGTGGATATTCAACTTCTGTAATACATTTTGATATTACAATCAGAGGTTGAAATTTATATATTTATCTTATGCTTCCGCTGTGCATTATATAATTGTGTGGTTTGACTATATTGTTGCCAACATCGTCACGGTAATCCCCCACCGGGCCCACCGGTGAGACACGTGGAAATCGGGGTGTGACAGGTTGGTATCAGAGCCAACATTGAGTGAATTAAACACTATCCTAATGTGTTTAATCTCAGTGACACAATTGCACATACTTGAGTCTAGACAAGAACTTAGGACAAATTCGGATTAATACTCCTTTTTGTCTTTATTTTTCGATTTGATTTTTAATAAGTTTTGGAGCAGGAAAATGCCACCTGTTATATTCCGAGGAAGAGGAAGGGGACGTAGAGGCCGAGGAGAAATCGTGACACATCACGATCAAGAAGCTGGACCATCTGGTACAAGACATCCTTCGATGACAAGGAGCGAAGAGCCACAACGACGAAGAGATCTTTACGAACCCGCGAGGCATTCCACTTCGCACAGCTCGACGCCGTCCTACCGGCACTCCTTTGGGCCAGATTCAGAAAATAATCCCAACAACCCACAACCTTCCTTCATACCTCTACAACGTTCGGTTTCGCACCGGAATTATGACGACCCTACTCCATACTACGTAGCTCAGTTTAATCCGGCTGACTACATACAGGAACCTTCAGGTTTTGTTCCACTAGGGCCACAAGACCACTTTTCTAAAGATCCCATGGAGGAAGATGAGGATCCAACTGAACCAGCTCGTGGTACGCCCACTCATCCGATAGAAGTATCTGATGGATCTTCATATCATGGTCCGCAGTATCAAGGCCCAGACAGCTTTATGGCCTTGTTTGACCGACATGAGTGGTACAACACACCATCTCATCAGACATCGCAACCGAGACATCGACTGGATCCATCTGAGGATTCACGCTTTGAGGCAGTTACGCCACCACCTCCGCCACCGGCACAACCAGTAATACCTGATCCGCCGAGGCGTAGGAGGACAAATGCTCGTATGTCTACACGAGGAGGAGGGGGTATCCATTTCAGCACTCCTCGACATTCTAGTAGTAGCCACTACCCGCCGCTACAAGAAGAAGGACCTTCAAGTCCTATACAAGAAGCGAACTCCGCACCAGCTGCACGAAATTCGCCACCATTTGGGTATGACCAACCCATACCAGCTTATACGGGTCCAACGGCTTACAACCCGTTTGAACCATCACAAGCACAATACAACTACGGCTATGAGCGCGACCCATATGTGGTGTCGGCTAGATATAATGCGCGCTACCCTGACGGAGCACATGGAAACATGGGACCACCGGATTACTCAGCTCATGGGTATCCAATACCTCCCAGACCTCCCGTTCCGCATCAAGCGCCACAACCACGATTTTCTCCTCCTGAACAGGAAGAAATACTCCATCGACTAGATCGTGTGGAGAGAGAGTTCAAGGAAGAAAAGAAAAGCCACCGAGGATTTCTCAAGGGCTTGGCAAATCTACTAAAGGGCAAAAAGAAGAAACGTGACCATTAGCCCTTAATAGCTGTACTACTGTAATTTCTACTTTAAAATAAGTCCCTGTGTGGACAACTTATCATATTTCAGTCCCTATGTGGACTTATCTTTCGTCCTTGCACGGACACCTATCTTGTATTAGTCCCTGCGTGGACTTGTCACTTATTTTAAGACCTCCCTGGAGGTATGTATTATTTGAAAGACCCGTTTAGGGCAATATGTAATTGTATTTGAGATTTTGGAATGTATGTTATGAGTTTTGTTTTAATATATATAAAAATAAATCAAAACCATTCCTTTTTATTGATCTGCCTAAATAAAGAATCTTAAGGGGGGTGAAACCTAGCTTGGGGTCTTTTAAGATCAGTCAAGATGGTACGACCTAGCTGAAAAGATTCTGATTCCCTGTTAACCTCTGTACGCATGTTAACATTCATGGCAGATGTGATTCGTTAAAATCACGCACGTCATTCTTATACAAAAATCCTTTAAGGATTTCAAAACCCAACTAAATGATATATAAATCGTGGGTTAAATCACCAATGAAGGTGATCAATATTATTAAGACATCCATTAGTGATGCATTGCCTACGGGCCAACATATTAAAGCATCCATTAGTGATGCAGTGCCTACGGGCCAGAATTATTAAAACATCCATTTAGTGATGCAGTGCCTACGGGCCAGTATTATTAAAACATCCATTAGTGATGTAGTGCCTACGGGCCAGTATTATTAAAACATCCATTAGTGATGTGGTGCCTACGGGCCAATATTATTAAAACATCCGTTAGTGGTGTAGTGCCTACGGGCCAGTACTGTAAAACATCCATTTAGTGATGTAGTGCCTACGGGCCAACCATATTAAGACATCCATTAGAGGTGTAGTGCCTATGGGCCATAATAATTGTCTTATAAAGACAAAAGGCAGTGGTAGTCTATGACTCTCTGTCAGAAAGAGATAAAAGAACTACGGTTCAACTCTCTATGCCTTTGATTCTCTGAAATCTCGGCTAACATTATAAAAACATCATCATGATTAGGCTTTATGCCGCCAGTACTATTTATATAGTTAAAATAGGATATATTCAAATCCTAACATTTAATGAAATAAAAAGTTAACCAAATATGGTCTCTGTACCATGGTTGACAAATTGTCATAAAAGACAATCATATAATAATCTCCTAAATTAAAATTTTGTTATCTTCTGTAACAGATTCAAGTTACAATGGCGGATCCCAATGGAGAGAACAGCCACACAAACGAAGATGACTATGACAATGCGTCAGTGCATTTGACAGGCGCACAACTGAAGGCTCTGATCAACAATGCTGTCCAGGCAGCTATTGATCGTCAACATACTGAGTCTCAAGGCAGAACTGTGTCAAAACCACCCTCTAAACCAAAGACACACTCCAAACCACCCTCTGAACCCAAGAAAGATGACGACAAGCACTCGTCTACTGAGCACAGCGTTCATCGCGATCGAGAATATACTGATGCGTCTAGTGCTAAGGGTTGCACCTACAAATACTTTGTATCATGTAAGCCCCGTGAATTTACAGGGGAGAAAGGTGCGGTTGACTGTATCACCTGGCTAGACGAGATGGACACGATAGTGGACATCAGCGGGTGCGCTGAGAGGGACGTGGTTAAGTTTGTGTCCCAGTCATTCAAGGGCGAGGCCCTGGCATGGTGGAGAGCTCTGGTGCAGGCTTCAGGTAAGTCTGCCTTGTACAAAATGTCATGGGGGGAGTTTATTACCCTCATAAAAGAAAACTACTGCCCTCAGCACGAGGTTGAGAAGATTGAGGCTGATTTTGTCTCACTAGTGATGACAAACCTGGATTGTCAGGCATATCTGACAAGTTTTAACACTATGTCACGCCTGGTGCCATATCTAGTGACACCAGAACCTAGAAGGATTGCCCGATTCATTGGGGGCTTAGAACCGGCAATCAAGGCCAGTGTGAAGGCCTCTAGGCCGACGACCTTCAGGTCAGTTACTGACCTCTCCTTGTCTCTTACACTTGATGTTGTCCGTCTGAGGACACAAAGGAGCAAGGAGGCTGAAAAGCGAAAACGTGAGGATGATACCTCACGAAAGTCTGGGAAAAAGCACCGTGGAAACGGTGAGGGCAAGAGAGGGTCGGAGGCAAAGAAAGAGGGGCAAGCTGATGGAAGACCTCACTGCAAGGTCTGCAAGAAACCTCACTCCGGGAAGTGTAGGTTTGCGTCTGGTTCACAGTCGCAACAAAAGACTCCATCCTGTGGGCTATGCAAGTCCAAGGATCATAAGACAGTGGAGTGCAAAAAGATAAAGGATGCAACCTGCTTTAATTGTAACGAAAAGGGGCACATAAAGAGTAATTGCCCGAAGTATGCCAAGAAGGCGGAAGAGACGAAGAAGTCGAATGCGAGAGTTTTTCGCTTGGATGCAAAGGAAGCGGTTAAGGACGACAATGTGCTTACAGGTACTTTTCTCGTAAATAATATATTTGCAAGAGTACTGTTCGATTCTGGCGCTGATAAATCCTTTGTAGACCAGAAATTTTGCCAACTACTAAATATGCCTATCAAAACCCTTGACGTGAAATACGAAGTAGAGTTAGCAGACGGCACGATAGAAACCGTCTCTACTGTTCTAGAAGGATGTGAAATGTCCATTAGGAACCATTCTTTTCCTTTATCTCTACTTCCTTTCAAACTTGCGGGTTTTGACATCGTGCTAGGCATGGACTGGTTATCCCATAACCAGGCCCAAATCATTTGCGGCAAGAGGCAAATAGTATTAAAAACTCCGAGTGGTGAATCTCTTACCATTCGAGGTGATACGCATTACGGATTGCCCGAAGACGTATCTATGCTGAAAGCTTCAAGGTGTTTGAACAGAGGCTGTGTAATTTACATGGCTCAAGTAATAATAGAAGAACCAAAGCCGAAGATCGAGGATCTTTCCGTCATTTCTGAATACCCCGAGGTTTTTCCTGAAGAACTACCTGGTTTGCCACCAAATAGACAAGTGGAGTTCAGAATTGACATCATTCCTGGAGCAGCTCCGATAGAAAGAGCACCTTACAGATTAGCTCCGACGGAAATGAAAGAACTGAGAACCCAGTTGGATGAACTGCTGGTGAAAGGTTTTATCAAACCTAGTTCATCCCCCTGGGGAGCTCCTGTCCTATTTGTTAAGAAGAAGGACGGATCGATGCGGTTGTGCATCGACTACCGAGAGCTAAATAAAGTCACCATAAAGAATAGATATCCTTTACCAAGGATCGATGATCTATTCGATCAGCTGCAAGGAGCAAGCTACTTCTCCAAGATCGACTTAAGGTCGGGTTATCATCAACTAAGGGTCAGAGATGAAGATGTACACAAGACTGCATTTAGGACTCGCTATGGTCATTACGAGTTCCTAGTGATGCCTTTTGGGCTCACAAATGCACCGGCTGCGTTCATGGATCTTATGAATCGCGTTTGCAAGCCATACTTGGACAAATTCGTCATAGTCTTCATAGACGATATCCTGATCTATTCTAAAAGCCAAGATGACCACGAGAAGCACCTCCGTTGCATTCTCGAATTACTACAGCGTGAGAAACTCTACGCCAAATTCTCGAAGTGTGAATTCTGGCTAAGAGAGGTTCAATTTTTAGGACACGTTGTGAGTGAGCGTGGTATCCAAGTGGATCCCGCTAAGGTAGAGGCAGTCATGAACTGGCAAGAGCCAAAGACGCCTACCGAAATCCGTAGTTTCCTGGGGTTAGCAGGATACTACCGGAGATTTATTGAAAATTTTTCGAGGATTGCTGCGCCTTTGACTTCCTTGACCAAGAAGAAAGAAAAGTACATTTGGGGCCCAAAGCAGCAAGAGTCCTTTGAAATACTGAAGCAGAAGCTAAGTAACGCACCTGTGTTGACCTTACCTGAGGGTACAGATGAATTCGTAGTTTACTGCGATGCATCACACACGGGCATGGGGTGTGTGCTTATGCAGAAGGGCAAGGTGATTGCCTATGCTTCAAGGCAATTAAAGGTGCATGAAAAGAATTACACCACCCACGACTTGGAGTTGGGTGCCGTTGTATTTGCACTGAAGTTGTGGAGGCATTACCTTTATGGTATTAAATTTGTGATTTATTCTGATCACAAAAGCCTCCAGCACCTGTTCAACCAGAAAGAGTTGAACATGAGACAGCGCCGTTGGATGGAAACCCTGAATGATTATGACTGCGAAATCAGGTACCATCCCGGCAAGGCGAATGTAGTCGCCGATGCCTTGAGCAGAAAGGAAAGGGTAAAACCCATTCGAATCAATGCCAAGAGCATTGAAGTTAAGAATAATTTGATGGAAAGGATAGTAGCTGCGCAGCGTGAGGCTGTGTTGGAAGCTAATTATCCAAATGAAAAGCTGGGAGTAACTGAGGAGCAGTTGACTCTTAGCAAGGATGGAATTCTTAGGCTGAACGGACGTATATGGGTTCCGATTTATGGAGGACTACGAGATGTTGTTCTCCAGGAAGCCCATAGTTCCAAATACTCAGTCCATCCTGGTGCTGATAAAATGTACCAAGACTTAAAGGCAAATTATTGTTGGATAGGCTTGAAAAAGTCTGTTGCCGCCCATGTAGCAAAGTGCTTGACTTGTGCTCAAGTCAAAGCCGAGCACCAGAAGCCGTCTGGCTTGCTACAACAGCCTGAACTTCCCGAGTCGAAGTGGGAATGCGTAACTATGGACTTCATAACCAAGTTACCCAAGACCAGGAAAGGAAACGATACAATATGGGTCATAGTTGATAGGCTGACTAAATCAGCTCACTTTCTACCCATCAAGGAGACGTATAGCTCCGATATGTTAGCCCAACTTTATGTTGATAAGATTGTAGCCTTACACGGCATACCTGTGTCTATTATCTCCGACAGGGATACTAGATACACATCTCATTTCTGGAAAAGTTTCCAGCAATCTTTGGGCACGCGTTTAAACTTTAGTACGGCTTACCATCCCCAGACGGACGGCCAAAGTGAGCGTACTATCCAAACGCTAGAAGACATGCTTCGTGCATGTGCGATCGATCTAGGTGGTAATTGGGATAAAAACCTACCCCTGATCGAATTCTCCTACAATAATAGCTACCACACCAGCATAAAGGCTGCGCCTTTTGAGGCATTATATGGTAGGAAATGCAGATCGCCTGTTTGTTGGGCGGAAGTAGGAGAGGTCCAATTATCGGGACCAGAGATTGTTTTCCAGACAACGGACAAGATTGTCCAGATCCGGGAACGTCTCAAGGCTGCCCGCGATAGGCAGAAGAGCTACGCTGATCCAAAGCGTAAGGATTTTCACTTCGAAGTGGGTGAAAAGGTATTACTTAAGGTGTCACCCTGGAAGGGGGTGATGCGTTTCGGCAAGAAGGGCAAGCTGAGTCCGAGATACATAGGACCTTTTGAGGTCATTGAACGAGTCGGATCAGTTGCCTATAAACTGAACTTTGAAACAAGAAATTTTGAAAATTTTTTGAAATTTTCCCCCATCCCCATACTTGAGGTAAACATTGTCCTCAATGTGTAGTGTTTAAATGAACGGGTCAAAAACGAAAATTTTTACTACTCCCCCATCCCCACTCTTGAAGTACATATTGTCCTCAATGTGTGAAAACTAGAGTATTAAACGCACAAGGGATGTGACACGGCTAATTCCCCCAAAATTTCACCCCGGAAAAATAGTATACAATTTACATTCCACTTATTTGCTAACTAAAAATCAAAAGTAAAAAGAAACTTATGCACCTGATTTCTGAGCTCATTCTGTAACACCTCGAATTTTTGTGTCCAATGATGTGTTAACACGTGTCATTTGTTTACACGTGGCATCTATAATAAAATAAAGGACTAATTTTGACAAACCTTGAAAGTGTATAAATTCGAGGGTTATAAATGTCAACAAGGGTAAATATACTGTATAGTATCCCTAAATAATGCTTAAACCTTCAAACGAATAAATTATAGATCGTACAAAAACAAAACGCGGAAGAAAGTGAGAGATTACAAACTACAGGGGTTAACTGTGTCAACATGTTTAATAATACCTCTGAGTGACCCTTTAACGTTCCAAAGACTTTGTAACGGTATTATACCCTCACTAAAATAATATATATGAATTTCGCGAAGTTTCGATATGAAACGGGAAAGTTACGATCGAATTCGTAGAAGGAGGGTTAAAAGCGTCAACAGTGAAAGTTAAGGCTTTCCAATATAATTAATAAATAAACCGGGGACTTAATAATGCGGGTAAATAACACGAGGCCCCTATCGGTAAATAACCGAGGGCCAAACCGCAAAGTTACCCCTTCAAAACCGAAAGGTCAGGCGAATCATTACGAAAGATTTCGTTATTAATGGCAGGATTCTGTAATCATTACAAAAAGATTTAAAAATCCTGAAATCTTAACCTTAGGCGGCCCGCGTGAAGGTTAAGGATTAGTTGAGGCGGGCCGCGAGCCTCCTTTGTTTCGCGTCTGTTATTTGATCTTTAGGCGACCCGCATTAAAATGCATGGGAACTCCCATGCGGGCCGCGTAAAGTGCCCAGATGCAGAATATTGATGTTTTCTTGACTTTTGGAGTCTTGAACGATCAAAAACCAACAAATGGAGCATGGGCACCCTATGCTCAACCCATAACACTTAGGGGACACCTACCATCACCTCTGGTCTGATTGTAGTGCTTGTAATGATCAATGAGGCTTGACATTGGCTATAAATAGCACACCTTAGTTCATAACCATTCACACAACTCAAACTCACCTTTCTGATCATTCTAAAAGCTCCCAAGTGTTTCTTCTCTGCTCCATATTCAAGTACTAACTTCTGTAAGTTACCTTGATCATCCATAGTTCAGTTTATGCTTAGTTTTTAGCTAAAAACCAAACCGTCGTAACTACGGTTTGACTTTACAATAAATCAGTAATGGTTCAGTCTTATGACGAATCAAAAGTGGTTATGAGTTGGTATTTATGTGGGTAATAAACCTCTAAAATGGTTCCCCCTGATCACCACTCTAACTATGTCAAATGTCGAGTCAAACGTGCGGTTAAAAAGTCAACAGAAAGCTATTTTAGCGATTTATGCATAATCTGTAATGTATATGTTATGGAACCTGTTTTGACAATCATAAAACATGATAATAAGTATATAAACCTGTTTGCGCTCGTTTGAATCGATCATTTGCTATATAGAACCGGTTCGGAGCCGAAAGTCGCATAAGTTTGACTTTTGCTTTGACTTCAGTTCTGACCCGTTTTAGTGAGGTATAAATATACCTTAGGACTCTCTTAGGACCAGGTCACATGTTGGTATAAACCTCTGTGGTCGGTTCATGAGTTATCCGAGTCTTTTGCGCAATTCCGTCATTTGCCTAAAAGTTGACCGTAACGGCCTCTTAAAATTTAAACGAGTATTTCGGACACGTGAACGGACCAAAACCTTGCTTATTAAATTATAAGCATGTCCTTAAAGTTTCACGTCAATTCGAGGTCTAGAATGAGAGTTATGCTAAAAGGCGCACTTTTAAGAAAGTTTTGTAATTAACGGCGCAATTAGCATAACACCCATCTAACCCAAGTTTTCGTCACCAAAACTTTTACCCACTGTGGTAAAATAATATTTTGGGAATTTTAAAGATTTTTAATAATTTTTACCTTGCTCATAACCTGCGGTTATGGCTACGGTTCGGTAAATACCGAATATGCCCTTTTTGGCCAAAACGGGAGTTCTACAAGGTCTTTTGACCCGATTCCAGTTGCCACTGGTTTTAAATAATAAATAAAGTATTTTAAGCTTTATAAGCTGTTCGGGAAACTCAGATTTCCTGTAGAACTCGAAAAGCCCTTTTAAAGTCTTTAAATTGACCAAAAAGCCCCTACGGGGCATAATATTAACTTAAACTCGTTACGGGCATTACGGAAGGTATCCTACTGATACCAAAATACTTTTAAGGCATATTGACTTAGGAAATAAGCGTAGGACACTTATGGTTAACCGTTTCGCCTATTTGCGCACACGGTACGGCTCATGAAACTAGTTTTCATGCAATAGCCGATATGGGTCAAATTATATTATTTAAACCCCAAAATCCAGAGTATGAACTATAAACCCATATAAAACAAGTCTCTGAACTTGTTGGGTCCAAATCATACTCCATTCTCGGTTTTCGCCTTTTTCGTGCGAATTAACCATATCTATATATCGGAATCAACCGGTTTAAGCTACGGCTAATACAAGGACCGTTAGGATTCTAAGAGGTTAATTAAAACCTTCGTTCCAGATTAGGAGCCCCAGTAAAAGCTATCGGTGACTTGATCTAAATTAAGGATTAATACTTGCAAAGGTAAATACTTTAACTTATTTCCCCTGTATGGGCTTGGGTTACGGTATATTAATACCGCTTGATTGAGCATTATATAATTCCATCGCTGAGGTGGTTAATTGATTAAATATGATCGGCTCATTTAAACAGTTTTGTTGCTTATAAGCCTTTGGGGGGTTTAATGACCGTTGTCCCGGATATCCTTGGCATCATTTTACGAAATGGCCACGACCATCGACATCCCGGTGTAGGCGTACACCCGGTATAAAGTGTCGACATTAAAATTAAAAGACGTAACCGTTGGTTTTTGTACTACGGTTTTACGCAAACGTGGTGTGTCTATAAATCTTTAACCCGGCACGACCCGGGCTACTGAACGCATAAAAGAACATGTAAAACGTTCACAAGATCATTATGAATTTTCCCAAGTTATAAAAGAGTTTGTGCCTTGTGCATTCAAATCAATTTTAATAAACATTTTCAAATGTGTCAGTTGAATGTATTTACCAGTGTAAACTGACGTATTTTCCCCAAAAAGATTAAGTGCAGGTACCTAAACGTAATTGGCTGGTATTAGCTCCCTAGCGTCGGGATAAGCCTCGCAAGCTTGATTGCAGTATCTGATGGAATAATACTTTATCTTTATTTACGATCCACTGTGGATATTCAACTTCTGTAATACATTTTGATATTACAATCAGAGGTTGAAATTTATATATTTATCTTATGCTTCCGCTGTGCATTATATAATTGTGTGGTTTGACTATATTGTTGCCAACATCGTCACGGTAATCCCCCACCGGGCCCACCGGTGAGACACGTGGAAATCGGGGTGTGACACATTCCTCGTGTGCTCCTCTTCTCTTCATGAAAGTGGTTGTCCCACGAACCCAATGTACCTACAAATCTTAACCCTTGTGTAGAAGCACGCTTCTCACAACCATCAAAATTTGTTAGTTACCTAGTTCTACCACTTTTATGAAATTATTACCAAGTCATACTTTATCTTACTTTGATTTATGTGGAAAATAATTTACAACAACAACAAACCTAACTCACTTTCGTATGAATCACGGTTGCATTTAGCGTATGTAACAAGCCCTTTTAAACCTCCCGATAGCTCAGGAGGACGAGTAGGTCTCGTGAGGGTTATATAGAGAACACACCCACAACGTTCATTTAACTAGGCAAAAATTTAAATAAAACAAAACGAAAATAACGAAAACAAAATAATATACAACAACAAAAAAAAACATACCTTGCCTCTACCGCTGATATCTCTTGTTAGGGTTCACTGGCGGGTTCGGCTGGTATGGATAACCGGTGAGGGCCTCAAACATATCCCTGTAGTTATCTAGTGGGCTCGACTCTCCTTGAGGTGGCGGTTAGTAAGGAATCGGAATGAAACTTGAGCCGACTGCCTTGGGCCAATGAGGGGTTGGATCGGATGGGCCTTTCGGATGAGGAAGGTTGGGGTAATCGGTCCACCCCGAATGTTCGGCAAAAGGAAGACCGGCTTGATAATCTCTTTGATGGCGCTCTTGATCATGGAGCACCTTGGCGTTATTAATCGCCATTTGGTTAGAGAAACCCAACGCTCCCCATCGGCGTTGGTCCAATTCCCTTTGTGCGTTTTGGCGCCTAGCCTCCTCTTCTTCCCATGCCCGTCTGTGGGCCCTTTCTTCCTCTTGCAACTGTAACAAGCGTTCCATTTGTGACTGTTGTAACGCCTGTTGCAGTTGTTGTTCCTCTATCTGCTTTTCCACCCTCTCGCGAAAGGATGCTTGGAAACCCCATTGTTCCTGCGAGTACGCCCCTTGCGCCTCTTCCCAAGCCTTCCTGCTCGTGTGGTACTCCCTCCCCTCACCAATACCTGCCGATACATTGTCGTAAACCGCTTGTTGCCCGCGGGTCCACAACCGGTATGACGGTATCTGCCGTTGGTTCACAAAGTCTGCTACATCGGCAGAAATCTCCCGATGCTTCCTCCTATACCTTTGCCTCGGTCCCCGCGGACCAGAAGGATCCGTCTCCTCCTCAACATCAGGCATCTCCTCATCGCCTTCTTCTTCGTCACCCTCTTCATCACCGTTTCTCTGTTCATTGAATCGGTAACTATCTCCTTGTTCATCTTCAACCGTGTAAAGATGACTTAAGCTTTCACAGTTATCTTCCAATGTCGCCTCATATTGGCGAAGCTGAACTGATCGATGGTCTTAGACACCCACAGTGACTCCTGAGGCAATGCATTCTGCTGCAGAATCATTGCGCTAATCAACCTCGCATAAGGGATCATCTTCCGCTTGAATGATTCCCTTGTATCCCATGTATTGATCATCACAATTTGACTCCATGATAACTTGGGCGTCCCATACAACAACGCATGCAAAACCCGACAGTCGGGTGCCTTTACTTTATCGCGGTCCCCAAACCGTACCATAACATTCTCTAACGAAATGCCTTGAAGTATTTTGCCCTCTAAAGACAAGTCGTTTCTTGAATCTCCTGCACCCCCAGAACCTGGCAGTGTGTCCTCTAACAGTCTCAACGGATCAACGTCGTTTCTTTTATTGTCCAAAAACTGATCATACCCGTAGTAGTCATAAGCTTCAACCCCAAGCGAGTCAAATCTCGCAATAGAATTAATATGCTCGAATGACATGATCATTTGGTTCTTGCCAATGTTGCCGATCAACTGCCACCTATGAGCCGGCCTATCAGAATGTTCAAAACGGAGAGTAGATAGCCATTCACAGACAGCCCCCAAATATACTCGGGTGGTGATATCCTCGCACCAGTCAATCACTCGCTCCCAACCAATCTTTTCGAACTTTTGAACTATGCCGATCTTTCGGAACTCCTCGACATCTACCGTACGCTCACATACTGCCCTTTCAGGTACGGGTTTTGAAATACCCGTAACCATCTTCATTTTCCACATCTTAGCTTCTAGTCTCTTGTTTTGGTACCGGGAAAGAGCCTTTGTTTTTTCATCCTTCCATACCGAAGCCGACCTACTATTTTTCGCCTCCTCCCAATCCCAATCTTGTCTAAAAAGTTGCCCATCACCTTCCTCTACATTGCTTAGTTGCTCCCAACGCCTTTGATATATCCCTGAGCCTGAACCGGCTCCCGGAGATGAACCTTGACCGGAAGTTTTTGCTTTCTTGCTTCCTCGGAACATGGCTACAATCAAAAGACAAAGACAACAACAATTAGTATACCCCAAGCTTTCAAACAATCTCAAACTTTGAACATAATATGCAATGTTGAATTTCAATCAAAATTTAGATGTAAAATCGCCTTTTTAAACTTCCAAAGTCGCTCATTTTATCATCTATATCAATTAAAAATGTTTAATCATAAAATTTCTCAAAAGATCATGGTTTCAACAACATTCAACATCACCACTATGTTCAATCATGCAAAAATCTAGTGTAATCACATCACCAAGACTAAAGCATGCCCAAATCCCACCCGAATCAAGCAAACATTCTTAAACTTATGCTAAAACATCCTACATTATGATAAACAACCTACTCTTAAACAATTTGCTTAAAATTTCGGAAGAAATCAACAATACATGGAAATCATGCATAAATTTACTGAAAGTTCGTACCTTTGATGTTGAATAACAAGAAGAACAAAGGAAAAGTGCAAAGCAAATGACTTGGATGAACACTCTTTAAAACCCTAAAAACTCACGCCCAGAAATCTTGCAAACGAGCAAGAATTAATGGAAACCGTTATGGGGGTTTTGTTCCTCTCGGAAAATCACTCAAGTTAGGCTCAAGAATCACTCGATTTGGTGGAGATTTGAAGAAGTTATGAGTGAAAGAAGATTAGGGTTCTAGAGAAAAGCTTTGGGGAAGATGAAGTGTAGAGAGAGAGATAAGAAACATAGGGACTGACTAAATGGGGTTGAATGAAAGTAATAGATGTTTGGTAAAGATTTCGGGTCACTTGAGTGGTCAAAATTTGGTCTGGTCAAGTGTTGATACCTGAAAATGGGTGTTTGGGTTCGAGTTACAAGCCAAAAAATTAATCAGCGTCGGCTGCAAATGCAAGCACCGTCGGCGACGGTTATATGGTCCGTTGGCGACGGCATCAAGAAAGTGTGGGTGTGGCCGACGGCCTAACTCGCTGTCTACGGAGATTAGTGGGCGACGGAGGTGATGCAGGCACCGTAGGCGACGAGGGGATCAAAAATAGGAGGAATTTTGTGAACTTTTTCTAAAGGAACTATGTACATTAAAAATTCCTAAAAATTATTAAAAATCTTTTTGTGATTTTTTATAAGTTAAATTTTTGAAAACATGAAAACCGTTAACGGCCCTACCACCCCCCGAAAAATCGTGTATTGTCCTCGATACACCTAACAAAGTCTAAAAACATACCTTACATCTTCAAAACTCGTTCGTGATATCCGAACTTCACACAATCAAGAAGGTTAGTAGGAAACGAAAACGATTAACACTAAAAACATTCAAACAATGAAATAAAATGTACATAACTTTACAAAACTTATTATCGGTCCTTTCAGTTGACCTCATAAGTTGGCACACTTACCATGAAGTTTACCAACTCCACATTCTCATCCTTTTTCTCATTGTTACCATCAAGGAACGGTTTAAGGCGATGCCCATTAACCGTTTGCTTCGACTCGTCCTTTGGGTCCTTGATCGTAACATCTCCAAGCTTCCCGACCCGTGTAATTACGTACGGGCCCATCCATTTGCTTTTGAGCTTACCGGGAAAGTATTTAATCCGTGAATTATAGAGCCAAACCTTTTGACCCACTTCAAATTCCTTCGGCTTCAACTTCGCATCGTGTGCCCTCTTCATATCATCTTTGTATTTCGAGGCACACTCATACGCTTCTTCCCTAAGCTCCTCCAATTCGCAAAGCTTTAATTTCCGCTCTTTACCTGCATCATCGTATTTCATGTTAACTTCTTTAATAGCCCACCAAGCACGATGCACAAGCTCAACCGGCAAGTGACAATTCCGCCCATAAACTAAACGATAAGGAGTGGTTCCAATAGGTGTTTTATGAGCCGTTCTATAAGCCCATAAAGCATCATTCAACTTCGTCGACCAATCCTTACGGTCCGGTCGAACGGTCTTTTGCAAAATTTCTTTTATTTGCCTATTAGAAACTTCCACTTGACCGCTTGTTTGTGGGTGGTAAGGGGTAGCAATTCGATGGTCAACACCATACCGTTTCAATAGTTTGCCAAAATTAAAATTCTTGAAGTGAGATCCCCTATCACTAATGATCACCCGGGGAACCCCAAATCTAGAGATTATATTCGTTTGTACAAAATTACAAACAACGGTATGGTCATTCGTCTTGGTAGCAATCGCTTCGACCCACTTGGATACATAATCGACCGCCACCAAGATGTATAAATTGCCATGCGAATTAGGGAATGGACCCATGAAATCGATCCCCCACACATCAAAAATATCTACAATGAGGATCGGTTGCATGGGCATTTCATCCCTTTTTGATATACTCCCTAACTTTTGACACTCTACACAATTTTTAGCGAAATTAAAAGCATCCTTAAAAATAGTCGGCCAATAAAGACCGCTATTGAGCACTTTGTGCCCTGTTCTGTGACCACTGAAATGGCCCCCACAAGCAAATGAATGCAAGTGCATCATGATGCTAGGAATCTCCTCGTCGGGTATGCATCTTCGAACGACTTGATCCGGACAAAACTTGAATAAGTCCGGTTCTTCCAACATGTAGTATTTGATTTGAGATAGTAAGTGCAACCTCTTCCTTCTATCCCAATGAGCCGGCAAATCACCTGTAACCAAATAGTTGACAATATTAGCATACCATGGTATTATTTTAACTTTTAAAATTTGCTCATCGGGAAAATTCTCATTGATCTCTTCACGGGAGAATCCTCTACACTCAACCGAGACAAGTGGTCTGCAACCACATTCTCACTCCCTTTCTTGTCTCGAATCTCTAAGTCAAACTCTTGTAGCAGGAGAACCCATCGGATTAGCCTCGGCTTCGCATCCTTCTTGTCCATGAGATACCTAACTGCAGAATGGTCAGAATAAACAATGATCTTAGTACCCCATATGTAAGCACGAAACTTATCCAATGCATATACCACTGCAAGTAGCTCTTTCTCGGTAGTTGTATAATTTAATTGTGCATCCGAGAGAGTCTTACTTGCATAGTAGATGGCAACCGGTTTCTTGTCTACCCTTTGACCCAACACGGCCCCCACCGCATAATCACTTGCATCACACATAATTTCGAATGGTAAAGACCAATTCGGTGATTGCAAGATTGGGGCCTCAACCAACTTTTTCTTCAAAATGTTAAAGGCATTTTGACAATCTTTATCGAATTCAAACGGTTGATCTTTTAGCAATAATTTACATAGAGGTTTGGTTGTATCACTAAAACCTTTTATAAATCTTCTATAAAACCCCGCGTGACGCAAAACTGATCTAATACCTTTAACATTCGTGGGATAGGGTAAAGTAGATATGACTTGCACTTTTGCACGGTCAACCTCTATCCCACGACTCGACACTACATGCCCCAATACAATCCCTTCTTGAACCATAAAATGGCTCTTTTCCCAACTCAAAACAAGATTTTTCTCAACACATCTTTTCAAAACCTTTTCGAGTTGGTCAAGGCATGTATCAAATGATGACCCAAATATTGAGAAATCATCCATGAAGATTTCCAAAGACTCCCCCACCATATCTGAAAAGATACTCATCATACACCTTTGAAAGGTGGCGGGGGCATTACAAAGTCCAAATGGCATTCGCCTAAATGCAAAGGTACCGTATGGACAAGTAAAGGTAGTCTTTGCTTGGTCTTCCGGATGTATAGCAATTTGATTGTATCCGGAATAACCATCCAGAAAACAATAAAATTTTTGTCCGACGAATTTCTCAACTCTTTGGTCAATAAATGGCAAAGGGAAATGATCTTTGGAAGTTGCAGCATTTAACTTCCTGTAATCAATACAAATACGCCACCCGGTTACCGGCCGAGTGGCGACCTCTTCACATGCGTCATTTGTGACGACTTGAATACCCGCCTTTTTCGGAACTGTTTGTGTCAGGCTCACCCATTGGCTATCCGAGATAGGGTATATAATACCCACATCTAGCCACTTCAATACTTCCTTCTTCACCACTTCTCGCATATTCGGATTTAGCCTTCTTTGTGTGTCGCGGGAAGGATTCATACCATCTTCCGTGATGATCTTGTGCATCACCACCAAGGGACTAATTCCCTTCAAATCTGTAATGGTCCACTCGATAGCGGCTCTATGGATGACCAATACTTTCATCAACTTCTCTTCTTGCTCCCTAGTGAAATTAGATGCAATAATAACCGGGAGCGTGCTACCTTCACCCACATAAGCATATTTAAGATGCTTGGGTAGCAGCTTCAACTCTAGCACCGGAGGCTCTTCCAATGACGGCTTCAACTTTGTGTCGATGCTTTCCGGAAGACTTTCCACTTCATGTGTCCAAGTGGGCCTTCCTTCTTTTGCCGCCATAACCTCCAACTCTTTCATCTCTTCATCCATGCTCCGATTTGTTTCTCCTTGTAACCTGTCAAACATGAAACATTCCTCTATTGTGTTTTCCTCTTCGACACTAGTGTTGCATAGAGGTATACACTCGTCAACGATGTCCGCCATGTAGCATTCATCACCAACTAGAGGATCCATTAATCTTGAAAAGACATTTAACCGCAACCGACGGTTACCAAAAGTCATGTCGACCGTGCCCGATTTGCAATTAATTTGGGCATTCGATGTTGCCAAAAATGGTCGACCAAGGATCACTGTTGGTTGCTTGGTTCAGTCCAAAGAAACATAATCTAACACAAGAAAGTCCACCGGATAGTAAAAGTCCTCGACCTTGACTATTACATCCGTGACTATCCCACGGGGTAGTTTAGGGGTCAAATCGGCTAACACCACGGTCGTGTTAGACACTTGAAGTGGACCAAAATCATATTGGTCATATAAACTACCCGGCAAGATACTCACACTTGCCCCAAGATCCAAAAGTGCCCGTGTCATTTTGAATTCACCAACTTGTATAGAAATAATGGGCGCTCCCGGATCTTGAAGTTTTGGTGGAAGTGCACCCGAAAGAATTGAACTCACATTTTCAGTTAAATCAAGTTTCTTAGGAAACTTGTGAGACCTCTTTTGAGTACATAAATCCTTCAAGTATTTAGCATATGAAGGTATTTGCTTAATGGCATCTAAGAGTGGTAAGTTAATTTTAACTTGTTTAAAAATTTCCCACATCTCTTCTTGTCACAACCCCCGATCCCTGATCCCGGGAACGGGCGGCCGCGAACCAGTTTCGGTGGTATCACGTTTATTTATCCAATTTGGCAGCAGAAATTTTCATCAGGACCGTAGTTAGGAAATATTAAATCAGAGTAAACCACCACATTTTATAAGATTAAACACATGGGTAAAACCCAAGTTTTCAGTATACACACTTTTATAGGAATAAATCCTATATTATTTAACAAAACATTTATTTTATTATTAGGTAACTTTATTGCCATTTTTCCAAGCCTTCAGTGCTGTCCAGCTGGCTTCTAATTGGCTTTCACATTTGGTTACCTGAAACGCGTTTTAAAAACATTTTGTCAGTGGAAAATACTGGTGAGTGAATCCCAATTTAATCAAATTTAAATAAAATCATTTCACAGTGAACAGTATTGAGGGCGATCCCGCAATTATATTTGTTTCCAAGTTATATCAATTATCACCCGTCGGTACTGTCAGACCTCACTTGTGGAAATGTTACTCCTTAACCAGGTGGTAACAAATTTTGTATACAAAACCCCAACATACCCACGATAATTGTATTCTTACAAATACTCAATAACTGTTATTCGCATGGAAAGGTATTTAAGGTTTTGTAACAAGAAGTGGATCAACTCACAAAAATGAGTTCATAAAAAGAAGGATCACTCACATTGCTGTCTTAGGGTTTTCAGTAATGATTTCCTGAGAATAATCTATAATTTACACAAATGCACGTGTGTTAGTATAATAACCCATTTTAACATTAGTAATACCCTCCCCGAGACGACATTCCAACGACTACGTCGGGCAGAACCACGACAGCCGTTACGGAACCCTAGATCAATCGGGCAGAGTATCTAATACGTATCTAGGGGTTATAATACTTACAACTGAGCAGAACCTCACTATTTAGGGGGTATTGGATTCGGGTATAATGCCCACTATATGAAAATTTGAGAGAGAAAGAACGATTTTGAACGAATTGTCGACTGAAGCCGATGGCCTCTATTTATAGGGTCTGATCTTGACTCTCTCGCGGCCCGCGTAACATGAGCACAGGGCCTACGCGGCCCGCGTTGACCTCCGGTCAATGCGTAGCTTAGCTAGGTCACTATGTAGGCTTTCCGGGTGTTGGGCCAGGTGGCGGCCCAGGGCTGCGCCACATTCTAGGTCTCTCGCGGCCCGCATGAACTTAAACGGGATCATACGCGGCCCGCATCAACTAAAGAATTCAGCGGAGTCCGGTTACACCCTCACACGGCCCGCGTAAATGGTTGGGGTGGGTCTATGCGGCCCGCCTCAACTTAATATTTATTGTTTTTAATTTATTTTATATATTATAATCTACTTTGGGCTCGGTTTTCACATACGGGGTGCATATAAAGACATATTGAGACATTTTTAAGATATATTAGGGTGTCAGAACTATTATGAGGGTGTTGGTTTTACCGAGGGTTATTACATCCTCCTCACCTTGTTTTAAAGCTCGTCCTCGAGATCTACTGGAACAAGTGTGGATATTTCTTTTGCATTTCTGATTCAAGCTCCCATGTGTATTCAGGTCCTCTTTTGGAGTCCCACTTCACTTTGACCAGAACTAATCTTTTATGCTTGAGATTCTTAATTTTCCTAAATTCAATCTGTAGACGCCTCTCTACAAATTTGAGTTGTTCATTTACTTTTATATCCTTAAGAGGTACTATGAGTGATTCGTCGGCTAGACACTTTTTGAGATTAGATACATGAAATACATCATGTATTGCTGCCATTTCCTCTGGCAGTTGTAGCTGATAGGCTACAGGTCCTATTTTTCTAATAATCTTGAAAGGTCCAATATACCTGGGACTTAGCTTTCCTCTTTTGATAAATCTTACCACTCCTTTCCAAGGAGAGACTTTTAACAATACTTTGTCTCCTACTTGAAATTCCAATGGTTTATGTCTGTTGTTAGCGTAGCTCTTTTGTCGATCACGTGCTGCTTTCAGTCGTTCCTTGACTTGAATGATTTTGTCAGTAGTTTCTTGTACTATCTCAGGTCCAGATAGTTGCTTTTCCCCAATTTCTGCCCAACAGACTGGGGTTCTGCACTTTCGTCCATAAAGTGCTTCGAATGGTGCAGCATTGATACTTGTGTGATAACTGTTATTATAAGAAAATTCTATCAAAGGTAAGTGTTCGTCCCAATTACCTCCGAAATCAATTACACAAGCTCTAAGCATGTCTTCCATTGTCTGAATTGTTCTTTCGCTTTGTCCGTCCGTTTGAGGATGATAAGCAGTACTTAGATTCAACTTGGTTCCCATTGCTTTTTGGAAACTTAACCAAAAATGAGAGGTAAAACGGCTATCCCTATCAGAAACAATTGATAAAGGTATTCCATGTAATGAAACAATTTCATTTACATACAATTTAGCTAATTGTTCCATGCTAAAGGTTTCCTTCATTGGTAAGAAATGAGCTGACTTGGTTAGCCTATCTACAATCACCCAGATTGCATTATTACCTTTTCTTGTTTTGGGTAATTTGGTAACAAAATCCATTGTTATCAATTCCCATTTCCAAACTGGCATTCCTAATTGCTGTAATAAACCTGAGGGTTTCTGATGTTCAGCTTTAACTTGTGAACAAGTTAAACATTTAGAAACATAAGCTGCTATATCCTTTTTCATTCCTATCCACCAGAAATTTTTCCTTAAATCCTGGTACATTTTATCACTTCCTGGATGCATCATATATTTAGATTTATGGGCTTCTTCTAATATACGGTGGCGTAAGTTTCCTAATTTAGGTATCCAAATTCTCTTTTTATGGAACCTCCAAATTCCATCCGTTCCTTGTTCTAACTCCTTAATCATTCCTTTTAATTTTTCAGTATCTTCCTTGATTACTGATTCTTGTGCTTCTCTAATCTGATCATTTAAATCTGCTTGTAAATTTAATTTAAGAGAACGTACCCTTTTTGGCTTTTCGTGATACTTTCGACTTAAAGCATCAGCCACCACATTGGCTTTTCCTGCATGATACTGGATATTACAATCATAATCGCTAAGCAATTCCATCCAGCGTCTTTGTCTCATATTCAACTCTTTTGGCCCAAAAACATACCTTAAGCTTTTATGATCTGTGAATATGGTAAACTTACTACCATAAAGATAATGTCTCCAAATTTTAAAGGCAAAAATTATGGCTCCTAATTCCAAATCATGGGTTGAATAATTTTCTTCATGATCCTTAAGCTGTCTAGATGCGTAAGCTATAACCTTTTGACGTTGCATCAATACACATCCACAACCTAACTTGGAAGTATCACAATAGACTATAAAGTCTTCAGTTCCTTCTGGTAATGCTAGTATCGGTGCATGGGTTAATCTTTGCTTAAGGATTCTAAAGGCTTCTTCTTGTTTTGGTCCCCATTCAAATTTAATAGATTTACAGGTTAACTTAGTTAAAGGAATGGCTATTCTAGAAAAATCTCGAATAAATCTTCTATAATAATCGGCCAATCCTAAGAAACTTC
Source organism: Helianthus annuus (assembly GCF_002127325.2). Taxonomy (NCBI): domain Eukaryota; kingdom Viridiplantae; phylum Streptophyta; class Magnoliopsida; order Asterales; family Asteraceae; genus Helianthus; species Helianthus annuus. The sequence continues at coordinate 40,750,658 of NC_035443.2, forward strand.
TAACCTCGGTTGGTGACTCAGGGGTTTTCCATTTGGTAATTGCCTCGATCTTTGTTGGATCCACATGGATTCCTTCATGGTTAACTAAATGTCCAAGAAATTGTACCTGTTCTAACAAAAACTCGCACTTTGAAAATTTAGCATAAAGCTTTTCCTTTCTTAATAAACTTAAAAGTAGGTGCAAGTGCTTTGCATGCTCTTCTTTACTTTTAGAGTAAATTAGAATATCATCTATGAAGACAATTATGAATTTATCCAAATATGGCTTACATATTCGGTTCATCATGTCCATAAATGCGGCTGGGGCATTGGTTAAACCAAATGGCATGACAGTAAATTTATAATGACCATACCTTGTTCTGAATGGGGTTTTAGGAATATCCTCTACCTGTACCTTTAATTGATGATATCCTGATCTTAAATCAATTTTAGAGAAAAATCGAGCTCCCTGAAGTTGATCGAACAACTCATCGATCCTCGGTAATGGATACCGATTCTTAATCGTGACTTTGTTCAATTCACGGTAATCAATGCACATACGCATTGATCCATCCTTCTTTTTAACAAATAAAATCGGCGCTCCCCATGGCGATGAGCTTGGCTGTATAAATCCCTTTTCCAACAATTCGTCTAATTGTTTCTTCAGTTCCTGCATTTCGGCGGGTGCCAAACGGTATGGTGCTTTGGCAATTGGTGCTGTTCCTGGTAGCAGATGGATTCTGAATTCGACTTCCCTGTCTGGCGGTAGTCCTGGCAATTCTTCTGGAAAGACATCTGAAAATTGGGACACTACTGGAATGTCTTTTAATTCCTTTCCTTTAGTGTTAGTGATTATAGAAATCAAATACACTATAGATCCTTTTCTTATACAACTTGCAGTTTTCATCACAGAGATGAATTTAGTGGATCTAGATGGTTTATCTTCTTTAATTGTGATCTTTTCACCCCTTGGTGAATTTACTTGAATTGACTTTTGATCACATAAAATACTGGCTTTATTGGCTATTAACCAATCCATTCCTAACACAACATCAAATCCAGCCAGATTCATTGGGTAAAGGTTTGCAATAAATTTTTGATTAAAAATTTCTATTCTTGCTTCCTACAAGATTTCAGAAATCTTAACAGTTTCTCCATTTGCTGTCTCTACTAGACATTCTTGTGGTAGTTTAGTTAATGATTGATTTAGAAGTTTGCAAAATGAAGTATTAATAAAACTTTGGTTTGCACCAGAGTCAAATAATACTTTAGCAAAAATATCATTAACTAAAAACGTACCAGCTATGACGTCTGGAATCATCTTGGCTTCATCTGCAGTTAGAACAAAGGCTCTAGCATTTTTAGGATTCTTGTTGTTTGCAGCTGGAGCCAATTTCGGACAGTTTGTCTTAATATGACCTTTTTCTCCACAGTTGTAGCACATTCCATTACTGGTTTTCCTCCTGCAATCTTCTTCCTTATGTCCTGGTGCCTTACAGTAATTACAGTGAATGGAGCATTTTCCAGAATGCTTCTTCTTGCAGTTTCTGCAGTATGATGCAGAGGTAGAACCTATATTCCTACGGTTGGAATTCCCAGAACGGAATTCTTGAGTAAGCCTTTGGGATAGGTTTCTCCTCTGGTCTTCTTCTCTAGTACGGATTAACTCATCTGTCAAGGTATTGGCTAGTTCTACAGCTTCTTCTATGGTCTGGGGTCTAGCTGCCTTGACTACATGTCTAATTTCTCCAATTAATCCCCAGATGTAACGGGAGATTAACACTGGTTCAGGTGATGCAATGGTTGGTACTATCCTAGCATATTCAAAGAATGTGGTAGTGTAACCCTTACTGTCTACCCCGGTCATTCTAAGATTCAGAAACTTATTTGCTATTTGTTCTTTTTCATTGGGAGGGCAGAATTTCCTTTCTACCATGTTTTTGAATTCTTCCCATTCCATGTTATAAGTCCTATCATTTCCTCTTGACTGGAGGATAGTGTTCCACCATTCTAAGGCTGCATTTTTAAACAGATTCGAAGCAAACATTATCTTATCTTCTTCAGCACACTTGCTTATTTTCAGAACAACCTCAGTTTTCTCTATCCAGCGTAGAGCTGAAATGGGTCCTTCATTACCCGAGAATTCTATTGGTTTACAGGACCAGAATTCTTTATAAGAACAACCATATGGCATGGTTCTTCTTCGTTTCGGAATGGGCGCTTGAAGTACGAGCCCATTGTTCACGCTGTGTTCCGGTTCACTTGGTCGCTTACTGCTATGCTTACTTTTATTATTCGCTTCTTGAACTGTTTGAATAATAAATGGCCTTGCATCTATAATTCCTTGTGCCACTATGTGTTGAACGGCACTATTATCCGTTTGGTTTCCATTGTTATTGTTGTCCGGATTCTCATTAACCACGTTATTGTTACTCTGGTTATCGTTATTCAGATTATCTTGATTTCCCTCGTCGGCCATCTGAATTTTAAACATTTACCAAATATTAATATCACAAATAATATTTGAATATAGCCAATCACATGACACGCACTTTTAGCCAAAAGCTTCGAGCATTGCGACTTTTACTCTATTCATATATTATGCATCATTACACACCAGTACTGAATTTAAAATTACAATACCGTCTGAAATGTAAAGCTACAATACTAGTAGTATGCATCCGTAGTTTTTTTTTTCTAACACATACACACATATATTATTATATTATTATTATTATTATTATTATTACTACCGTCTCCACCATCGATTCAGGGATATGGATTCATCCAGAAATCCATATTGCGCTCATCGTATTTCCATACGAGACGCTCTCCCACCTGTCGCATTCTCTCACTATTTTCTAAAATTTCCTCACCGAAAGTCCTAAGTTCTTGGACATTTTCTGCACTCATTGGGGGTGCAGGTTCTAGGACTGGGTTTGGAATCTGGGGTGCGGGTTCCTGGTATGGAGGGATAGGGGCCTGGTATGGGTATGGATTCTCTAAAATTTCCCTAACATATGCATCACTAATGTTGTAGGGATCTTGAGGATCTAACCCTGGGTAGGCTCCTAGGTTGAACATTGGCACATTTTCCTGTATTGGGTTTTGTTGCACATAGTCCCTAATTTCATCCCACCAGGGGTCATAATTTGGGTCTAGGGGGTTTGGTGCAGGTACCCTAGGTATCTCCTCCGGGTTGAAATCATGCATTTCTACTTGATTTCCAGGGTTTTCTACTTCCATGGGTTGGTCAGGAATTTGTGGTTGTGGTTGGGGTGCTAGCATTTGCTCCAGGTTTAGGTCAGCAGCAGTGGTTGCTAAAATATGGATATTAGCTATACCCCTATTGAGCATATCCTGGTTATAGGCATCAGTTTCTCTTTTTGCTGCGGCTAACACTCGCTGTTCCTGTAACTTTTTCATACGTTTCCTACGCTCGTGTGCTCCCTTACTGAACCATCCCCTCTTTTTCTGAGGAAATGGCTCTTCAGATTGAGCCTTAAACACAAAGATTCCTTCTTCCGTATCAGCAGAATACCCCGAGAGGACAGGCTGAGAAGAGGAGGTGCCTTCACTCCTAGGCGAACCAGAGAATTGACGATACACGTCAGACGGTCCTTGGTCGCTCATACTGTAAACTAACAAATAGTCAGATAACACATAACAAGAAAATACAATTATGCACATATTTCCGTTATTTATTTCCTAAAATTTTGATGTCAGCGGAACACTTCTGTGGCTGAATCAGTGGCATAGTTCTGATACCACCTTCTGTCACAACCCCCGATCCCTGATCCCGGGAACGGGCGGCCGCGAACCAGTTTCGGTGGTATCACGTTTATTTATCCAATTTGGCAGCGGAAATTTTCATCAGGACCGTACTTAGGAAATATTAAATCAGAGTAAACCACCACATTTTATAAGATTAAACACATGGGTAAAACACAAGTTTTTAGTATACACACTTTTATAGGAATAAATCCTATATTATTTAACAAAACATTTATTTTATTATTAGGTAACTTTATTGCCACTTTTCCAAGCCTTCAGTGCTGTCCAGCTGGCTTCTAATTGGCTTTCACATTTGGTTACCTGAAACGCGTTTTAAAAACATTTTGTCAGAGGAAAATACTGGTGAGTGAATCCCAATTTAATCAAATTTAAATAAAATCATTTCACAGTGAACAGTATTGAGGGCGATCCCGTAATTATATTTGTTTCCAAGTTATATCAATTATCACCCGTCGGTACTGTCAGACCTGACTTGTGGAAATGTTACTCCTTAACCAGGTGGTAACAAATTTTGTATACAAAACCCCAACATACCCACGATAATTGTATTCTTACAAATACTCAATAACTGTTATTCGCATGGAAAGGTATTTAAGGTTTTGTAAAAACAGTTAACAAGAAGTGGATCAACTCACAAAAATGAGTTCATAAAAAGAAGGATCACTCACATTGCTGTCTTAGGGTTTTCAGTAATGATTTCCTGAGAATAATCTATAATTTACACAAATGCACGTGTGTTAGTATAATAACCCATTTTAACATTAGTAATACCCTCCCCGAGACGGCATTCCAACGACTACGTCGGGCAGAACCACGACAGCCGTTACGGAACCCTAGATCAATCGGGCAGAGTATCTAATACGTATCCAGGGGTTATAATACTTACAACTGAGCAGAACCTCGCTATTTAGGGGGTATTGGATTCGGGTATAATGCCCACTATATGAAAATTTGAGAGAGAAAGAACGATTTTGAACGAATTGTCGACTAAAGCCGATGGCCTCTATTTATAGGGTCTGATCTTGACTCTCTCGCGGCCCGCGTAACATAAGCACAGGGCCTACGCGGCCCGTGTTGACCTCCGGTCAATGCGTAGCTTAGCTGGGTCACTATGTAGGCTTGCCGGGTGTTGGGCCAGGTGGCGGCCCAGGGCTGCGCCACATTCTAGGTCTCTCGCGGCCCGCATGAACTTAAACGGGATCATACGCGGCCCGCATGAACTAAAGAATTCAGCGGAGTCCGGTTACACCCTCACACGGCCCGCGTAAATGGTTGGGGTGGGTCTATGCAGCCCGCCTCAACTTAATATTTATTGTTTTTAATTTATTTTATATATTATAATCTACTTTGGGCTCGGTTTTCACATACGGGGTGCATATAAAGACATATTGAGACATTTTTAAGATATATTAGGGTGTCAGAACTATTATGAGGGTGTTGGTTTTACCGAGGGTTATTACACTTCTTGATGTGGTCCTCTTTTGTTTACAACTTTCTTAGATGGTCCCAACAAAGCTTCGGGATAAGGGGCGGTATTAACCTCCACACCCATTTCCTTAGCCTTTGGGACGGGAACGGTCACAACGGGAGTGTTAGTGTTAATTTTTAAATCATTTTTCTTTTGACCCGTTTGACCATTTTTACCTTCATCATCACTTGCATCCTCCACCACCCCTTCAACAAACTTGGGTGATGGTGGCTCAACACCACTATTAATGATTCGACCACTACGTAAAGAAATTTCATTTAAATGTACCTCACGTGTGTTCTTTGAGCTCGACCCTTGATGTTTAGGGTTCACCGTGGTATCACTTGGAAGTCCTCCTCCACTTCCCCGAATTTGAGCCATCTCTTGAGCAAGTTGCCCCACTTGCTTCTCTAATGCCTTTTGTGATTTATCCCCCACCTCAAACTCTTTCCGCATTTCACTTTTAATTTCTTGATTTGAATTCCGCATCTCAGTTTTAATTTCTTGATTTGAATTCATTAGAGCTTGATGTGAGTTGGTGAGAGTGCTCATAGTGTTCATGATAACATTCAATTTCGAATTGATCGACTCATCACCTTGGGAGTTCGATGCACCACCCCCATTTCCACCTTGGTTGTAACCCCGTTGATAGTTGCCTTCACGGTTTTGATATCCTTGGTTACCACCTTGGTTGTAATTCCTTTGGTAACCCCCTTGGTTACCACCTTGACGATTATTGTACGATGACCCACCTTGACCTCCTTGACCCGATTGAAAATTCGGGTTCATTTGATTCGAGGCATTACCATACCGGAAATTAGGGTGATTTCTCAAGCCCGGATGGTAAGTGTTGGAGTTCATGTCATATTGCTTTCGATCCCCATACACTTGGTTAACTTCCTCGGTGTAGTCACTCGACCCCGTTGGACATTGCTCCGCTCTATGTCCAATGTCACCACACTCTTCACACACCTCAAATTGCACCGTGTTCACCTCCTTCTTCTTCATTCGAGCCATTTCCCGTTCTAAGGTAGAAATTCGATCCTTAGAATCAAGATCGGGAAGTGACCGGGAAATGGGATGTTTTTTAGCTCTATCGGTCGATTCTTTCTCTTTTGACCGTTTACTCATCCGTTCCAAAAACTCCTAATCATCGTCTTCATGGTTGCTCGAAAAGGTCCCGTTACTTGTTGATTCAAGGCGATTCCATGTATTGTCGTCTAAACCCCGTACAAAGCACTTGACCAACTCCCACTTCTCTATTTGATGATGTGGGCATTTTCGCATCAACTCCCTAAATCTTGTAAACGCTTCATGCAACGGCTCGCCCGATAGTTGGCGAAAAGACCTAATTTCATCACGAGCATCATCGGTCTTTGCCATTGAATAGTACTCATCCAGAAAAGCTTGTTCCATTTCTCCCCATGTGCGAATGCTATTGGCCGGAAGTGTAAGGAACCATTGCTTTGCTTTGTCTTTCAACGAAAATTGGAACAAGCGAAGTTTGACCTCCTCTAGTGCGAAGTTATGCCCCCCAATAGTGTTGCAAATGGAAGAAAACTCTGCCAAATGTGTATACGGCTCATCGTTGGACCTTCCGTTGAAATGAGGAAGTATGTTGATGTAATGTGGTTTAGAATCAAACATCCTCCTCTCACAAATGATTGGTGAATCGTTCTCGGTGACCACTGGTCTAAAACGGTCATTCACTCCCCGTGGAGGTTGTTGACGACGATACGGACCGTTAACTTCTTGATTAACCAGTCCTCGGTTGTCCCTTCTATCACCTCTTCTTTCATCCCTTCTTTCATCCCTTCCTTGATCTCTACCTTGATTACCTCTTTGATTGCCACCCCCCACAAAACAAGGAATCCGGTTATGGTTAGCATTATTGTTATTGTTGCGAAACCCACCATTCCAGTTCCGTTGGTAATCGTTTCGTGGTTGACGGTTGTTCTCGTAACCATCATTTCTTCCGTCCCCATAACCGTAATCGTCATCCCCAACATAATTGGCATTTTGATAGCCAAATTCTTCATCTTCGTACCCTCTTGCATTGTAGCCATTACCCCGATTTATGTATGCCCAATCTTCATCATCGTTCACCCGGTCATCATGGTAACCCCCATCATCCGAATTTTCTGTATGAATGCTTACGTGTTCTGGCGATTGATAACCGGGAACACTATAAGGTTCGTTATCTGGGATTGCATTTCTCAAGTCATCGATGTTGAAAAATGGGTCTTCATTCGCGGGATTGCCCCGATCTCGATTACCTCTACGATCGGAATTGACATTCCGATCATCAAGGTTGATGGGTAAAGAAGCTTGTCGATGAAGGTTTTGTTGTTGAGGTGTTCGTTGGGTGTTATTGGGATTTTGGTTTCCGAAGGGTGGTGTGGGTGGTCTAGAGTTGATGTTACCACCTGGTTGTTCTTGAGGTATAGGTTGAACATTTTGGGCGGGATTGAAGTTGCTTCGGTATTGATATTGGTTTGAGTTTTGATTGTGATTGAAGTTTTGATTGGAGTTTTGGTTCGCCATTGAATCGGTTTAAATGGTCGGTGTGAGTGGTGGTGTTTGGTTGGTTTAATTAGAAGCAAGAGTTGCTTCTAACCGGCTTGCTAGGTTTCTTCTTGCGACTCTTTCGATTTTCGGTTCGTAGACTAAAGGTGAAGTCCTCCCGGAATTCCGCGTATGCATGCACTACCTGTAACCTGCACAAGTAACACACCCCGCGTAACAAGGAAAAAGACAAGTAAAAAAAGAAAGCTAAACAAATTAAACAGATAATCACACAAATTCAAACAATAATCCAAACACAAAGCGCACGCACTCCCCGGCAACGGCGCCAAAATTTGATCGGAGTGTCGCGCTGCGGTCAAAGATAAAATTTATATACCCAAATTACCTTTAACAAATAGCTAGTGGTAGTGAGGGGTCGAACCACGAAGAGTATGTGGTTTGTGTACGAATTCGATTGAATTATAAATGTTGTCACTATTATGAAGCTTGCTAAGATATATTTTTGTATTTTTGTTTAATTGAATGACGTGGATTAGAATTACTAGAATGATTTGATGGATTAACTACTAGTGATTAACAAATCGCAAGAATTGAAAATGATTGATTGAACAATAATAAGAAAATAAGGTTCACACCCGGTTTCAACTAATGCAAGACTTAGGGTTACTATGTATTTTAATTAGCTTTACTTGAAATAGTTCATTAACGGGTCGCAATCACAAAGCTTAGGTGTCAATCGCTATCAACGTTGTAAACAACGGACCATGATACACTTCGTTACTTTGGACTAGCAAATCCTACCAAAAGACAAGGCATAAATACGTGTATTCATTTCACAAAGTCAAATTTAATCATTCACTCGATAGTTTGCAAATTCAATACCAACGTAGGACAATTGTCTAAGATTCAAATGCAATTCAAGTTGTCACAAAACAATTAACAACACATAATAAACCCTAAATCTTACAAAAGTCTACACCGGGGTGAAACCTCCAAGGAATTAGCCGAGCATGATCGAAGAAACTTGATCAGTGGATGTTGAAAGCTTGAATTGGATCATCGTGAAGCGTGGAGATAAATTGATGGAGGAAGGTTAGGGGTTTTGGGTCAGTGATGATGGTGAATGGGTGAATGGTTTTTATGGATTGATGGATTGATTGAGCTAGGGTTTTGAATGAAGAAGATGATAGTGATTTTTCCTTGATTCGGGATGTCGGAATGATGGTAGATGGAATGGTAGGTGAAGAATGATGAATAATGGCTCTCAAGATGAATTCAAATCTCCAAAATAAGTGTAACTGTCGAATAATAGTCAACAACCACTTTCTAATTCATTCCTACACCAATTAACAACAAACAGCGTGTGACCAAGATTGAGGGACCGTCGCCGACGGCCTGAAGCCACGTCGGCGACGGTGCATGCTTTTGCTCATTCATCTGACGCTTAATCTTGCTGTCTACGGATATTCTGGCGACGCAAACATACAATGACCGTCGGCGACGGCCCATATGGGCGTCGGCGACGGTGCCCAGAAACTGTCTTTTTTGTTTTTCGCGTTCCTTGTCTCCGGTTGACCCGTTTCGCTTCCCGGTGGTTCGTTTTTCATCCCGGTGACCCGTAAAGCTCCCGAAAAGCTCCTTTAACTCCGCTAGACCTGCAAAATACATATCTAATCAAAAGTAGGCCATTCGAAACTAAAACTTGTGTAATAACATCAAATTAAGCAATTACAAGCACCGGTTTTCGACCACATATCAGCACCCCTAACAAGGACGCACACGTGGCACCAATCAACATGCGCCGACCACTGCCCCACGATCTCTATTTAGCTACTGATGACATACCAGACAACAAGGATAACTGTCAGGACACGTGGATCCATTCAACGTGCACCAGCTATCCTCTCTCCTAGAAGCACCAATGGTTGTGGCAGAGGAGACAGAATGGATATTCCTTGTTGTCGATTACAGGCCCGAGGCCCATCAGCCCATCTCCTTCACAAAAACCACCTCGGCTATAAATAGTGAACTTCACCTCCAGGTTTAAGGATCACTCTCAAGTTCTCTCATTTTACACACACACTATTATCTTCAAAACAGATACTTATTTCATGCCGTAGGGTGGTTACAAGGAGAACCCCCTATTCTCCTCCTTGTACCGAGCTTATGGTGTGTTATTGTTTTGCAGGATCATCATCACAACAACTTAAACGACAGAAAGAAGATTAACCCTTATTTGTCGAGGTACAAACCACAAACTAATCACCTGATTAGTTTGGTGTTTTTTCAATGTCATTGACAATTCTATAGTGGAAAAATATAAACCAACACATCATACCATAGCACCAATCTCGACACCAACCAAGATTCGTCCCCTAACAAGACCTTTTAGATGAATGAAAAGAAGTAATTGCACTTTGTAAGGCGAGCTAAACGTACAAACCGATAGTATTTAAAACATAAAAGGTCAAGTCCAACAACCTAATTGTGTGAGATTGCATGCTTAAGAAGAATGAAACAAACACACAATGTAACTAGAATAGGAAATACCAGTGATAAACGTGATAGGTCATTTAAAGTAATTCCACACGGTGTGGGCGTGGAAAGTTGTTGTTAGTCCACGCCCACAAAACCACCCCGTTCCCCGCGTTGTGCTTGGGGCTTGAGAATTTCCACCGGCGTGGAGGCAAATGTGTGGGTGAAGTGAAAGCTCTTGATTGGTGGGTGTAGTCTAAGTATCAAAAGAATGATACGCCGATAGTTTGATTTTTCTTGTTTGGTATGATGATAATTTCCGAGCACACCCTTTCCTCTTATCCACCATCATATATCGTCAAAACAAGCATCTTCACGATGATAAAATAGAGATTACCCTAGCTACCAAAATGATAAGAAAACTCAGTGACAATCATGACATCACTCTCTTGATTTTGTACTTCATTCAAACAAACAAAAAACAAAAGAAGCATGAAAGATATTTTAGCTGATCATAATCATTCAGTAAATAAACATAACATTGGAACTATATTGTTACTTCGACCGACGAGATTATGTATAACTAAGAAAAACAAAACTATATATATTTTCATCAATAACTAAATTAACATAGACAAAGAAAGGGGAGGGGGGTGGTCACTAGTGATAGAATTCTATCACTCACAAGCACCAATCAAGTTCCGCCATGTCATCAACCATTTTTTCATTACTCACAACCTTTTTTAATGGGGTAGTCATCACTCACCACCACACCCAACAGTTTCCCCCCAACCAACAATTACCCTCATAAAAAAAGTATCATGTCCGTGAAGAAAATAACGGAAATCAATTTTCGTGGAAGATTAACGCGTTATAGTTTGGACCGGCGGTGGGAAATAACGAGTTATACATTGTCCGTGATAATATCACGGAACCGCCCCGTGTACTCTAAGTGTGACATTCCAACCCAATAATCTTTACAATTATTTGTGAATAATTTCTTTCTTTCACAGCAACGGAAAGGGAATGTAATGCAAGAATTTGTCGGTGGACCCACCCACACACAGCATATGATCTCCCCAGCCAGCCCCTACCCCCTGGTATTAATTTGGTTCGTCGGATCATTTAATGCGTTTTGTTTAGGTACATACTACATACATGGTATGTAATTTTCAAAAAAAAAAAAACTACATACATGGTATGCATGCTCCGAATCAGACGGACATGTCAGGATCGTAGCCGTCCACGTGGCATAAAAACAACCCTATTACTGGTAAACCAGATCGTAGGGTCATCAGAAGAATCTGGTTGGCTAGTTGCTGTGGGTTAAGATCGTAATTAGATTCTCTTGTTTTTGTGTTAAAAAGTAAATCCTGCTTTTACCACGCCGAACACAGTTTTATTTTACATGTAACTCCCTCGTATTGATGTAATTGTTTCATGACTTGAACTTCTTTTAATACACCATGTGTGGTGGTATACATGAATAATGCCTCTATCTATGAATATTATGTGACATGTGTTATCTCAGTCAATAAAGGAGCATTACGGGGTGTTTTTTCATATATGAGTGTAGTGGGACAATTCCCAATAATGCCCATAAATGATTACCCAATTATTATCTTAAAAAAAAAACAAAAAATAATACTTGGAAGCTTTTGATTGGTCAAACAATAATGGAGAACCATTGCACCGGTGTTCTTTACACAACGCCTCCCCCCCCCCCATTTTCTGGAAACAACGCCCAAGGGGGTGGTGGCGGCGGCGTTTTAGGTCGTGGATTTCAGAGAAAACGCCCAAAAATTGGGCCACTACGGATGGTCTTACTAAGTGATCAATATTCGATAGCCATGTCGGGTTGATGGGCCAAATCAAATTAATGAACCTAAACACAACCCGTATATTTATTGCATAAAAATCATTATATTCAACCCAAACATCTTAAAGTCATGTCACATAAACACAATCAATGTAACTCATTTATCCTAACAGGTTAAACGAGTGGTTAAAAGGGTTGATGTGTTATAAACAGGCTGCAATTGATGTAAACGAGTTGAATTTCTTATGAGCGATTTTGAGACTGTAATAAACAAGTTAAACATGTCAGAAATGGGTTGACAAGTTTACTTTACAAAAGATATATATATATATATATATATATTATAGACTTCTCGATAAGGGTGCTCCAAAACCATTTTTATCATTGAGTTAATTACTGTTTTCGTCCATGTGGTCTGTCAAAAATCACTATTTCAGTCCATTAGTTTAAAATTTGCGATTTTAGTCCCTGCTGTTTCACTTTCGTAACCATTTCAGTCCCTGTGGTTTCACTTTCGTAACCATTTCAATCCATTATTCTGTTAAGTACAGGGATTGAAATGGTTACGAGGTGGACTGAAATGGTTACGAAAGTGAAACTACAGGGACTGAAATCGCAATTTTTAAACTAATGGACTGAAATAGTGATTTTTGACAAACCACAGGGACGAAAACAGTAATTAACTCTTTATCATTTATAATTTCCTACCAATGGGGTGGTGGTCCATTGGCAAACGCAAAGCCTTTAAAAACACCTAGGTTGGGAAGAGGAAGGTCTTGGGTTCAAGTCCCACAAACGACAAGGGATTAAAGAAATTAGCTATTCAAAAAAAAAATGTATAATTTCCTAAAACAAACAAATAACTTTTAAAAACATTCAAACTGTCAAAACATTACTGTTAAACCCTCTAACCAGATAAAACAACACAACCAACCATTTTATTCTGTTATTTCATGAAATCATAGTTACTAGTTCAACCTAAAAGTTTCGTCAAGAGTGGCCTAACCTAACCGGATTACTAAACAACCAACCATTTTATTTTGAAACCAAACTTTTTATCAAACAAGATAACCCAACACAACACTTATTATTTTCATGTCATATAACAAATTACAAAAAGTTAAGGGTGCATTATGCATATTTACAATAGAAAAAGGTGGAAAACTAAAAAAAGGACGAGTACAAACGAAATGAGACAGACAGGGGTGACAAATAAGCAAAGGTAACGAGCAGCTTTGTAAGAAGAAGGAAAGTTGGTTGGAGTGTGAGAAAGAAGAAACAAAACCTATACATACATACAGCAATCTCTCTATATTGATTGATATTCTTCTCCCGCGAAGATTTGTTCATCAATCGAGAAAGATTCCGGCGAGATTACTTTCAATCTTCTCGTGAACTAACAAATTCATATCTATAAAGACGTTTCACCTGAATCAGTCATTTCAAAGCACCTTTCCAGATTGTGATTTATGAGCTAGGGTTTCGGTACGTTTGTTTCGCACGAAAAGTCAAGTTTATAGAAGAAGAAGAGACGTGTATGATATTAATAATAATAATAATATGTTTGTTTGCGACTAGTTGAGATCTGACTGTTTGCTTGCGTTACTGAATAATATTATTTTACATTTTTGTAGGATGTAAGTGTCATATTCAGTTAATCGTCATTGTTGTTATAGTTTTTATGTGTATTAGATTAATCTGGATGAGTTTGTTGATTTTATGTGACGATAATCGTTTGATTTTGTTGAAAATACTGTTGAAATTAGTGTAGGTTGCTTTAGAATCACGGCATTTGAGAATTTGAAGAAATTTAGGGCAAATGATGATGTTTTGAGATCCGTATTGTTGATTAGATATATGAAAAGTTGTAGATCTGTAGTTGTTGTTTGGTTTGTTTCTCATTTGGTTGTTATTGTTGTTAATATGAATTTTGGATGAGATTTGTTGTGGAGTTAAGGTAATTAGAATAAGCTAGAACTGATAACTTCTGATTAGTTTTTTTTTCTTTAAAGGCGTTTAGAGATTAAAACAAAAACTCAATGACATATTATCTTATGCATTATATTGTAGGGTGATTTGTTTATGTATTAATGGTGGTATGTGAAGACTTCTGCTGAGTTTGGACCACCATTCTGTTCCTGCCTAAAATGTCAGGTAAGTTCCATAGTTAATTATTTATTATTTATTCACATATATTGGTTTTGAACAGTACAACTGTGAACATTTTGTGTTTTTGATTTTGTTAGGGTTTGAAGGAGTTGATGTTTTTGATGAAGTAAGGGAAAGAAGGTTGGATTTAGACATTTCTGAAGATGAAAGAAGAAGATCTAAAATTGGAGCTCTGAGAAAGAAAGCGATAAACGCTTCTAACAAGTTCACTCATTCACTTAAGAAAAGGGGGAAAAGGAAAGTTGATTACAGAGTTCCTTCGGTTTCGATTGAAGATGTACGCGATGCAAGTGAAGAAAGAGCTGTTCATGAACTCAGGCAAAAACTTATTGACAAAGACTTGCTTCCTGAGAGACATGATGAGTATCATACCTTGTTGAGGTTAGTAAAGTTTAGTTTTTAAAGTTATTGGTATATAAAAGATGGATAACTTTCCTAAAGTATATGTCCAATAATTGTATACTTAGTTTATACCAGACCTGGCAAACGGGTCGGGTCGGATCGGGTTGGGTCATGGGTCAAAACGGGTTCGGGTCAGAACGGGTTCGGGTCAAAACGGGTCAATTAAAAAAAAGGGTTGTTTTGGTTCGGGTTGGAGCGGGTTCGGGTCGGAACGGGTTCGGGTCAGAACGGGTTCGGGTTGAAACGGGTCCGGGTCAGAACGGGTTTCGGGTCGGGTCGGGTCAGTTTTGTTAAAAAAATGCTTTTTTTTTTTAAAAAAAAAGAGAGAGATTGTACATCAAGGGGCAATTTTATCGGGTTGAAACTTGTTCAAGAATATGTTATAGCATTAACCCCGAATAACAATGGCACCAACTGATGGTCCTTCAAGAAAAAAGGAAAACGAACACCAACGGAAAAAAGACGGCCCAAAAACAACTCCCATCTTTCCTGCTCTAACAACTGCAGAAGCATCAAACTGCTCCTATAGTTGTATTAACTCTATACTAACATCATCTTGAAAAAGTTTCACTAAACCCATATAGCATTAGCCCCGAGTAACAATGGCACCAACTGACCCTTCAAATGAAGTGCCATTATCTCGTTGGCCCCACCAATCAGCTTCTGTCCTATGAACACAGCTGGGACACTAGGCTTAAACCCTAACCCCTTGAGTTCTTTCTCTATTGATGCCCCTTTGGATGCTCATCTAACTCATAAACAGTGGGATTTGCTCCAAAACTGCTTATCAAGAGATTGTACATCCTGTATAAGTTATAGTTAACAAAGTTGAATGTTCTTTTTACATGGTTTCAGAAAGATTGATCCCGAAAGATGGGAATTCGCGAACTAAGAATTTATAAAAGAAAAAAAGCACCTACTGAAGAACATTCATCGTAGAAAACCGATTCATCGCAAAACGGTTCGGTTCGAAACGGTAATGGTCGAAACGGTACGCGTCGAAACGGTTTGCGTCAAAACGGTTCGCGTCAAAACGGTTCGGTTCGAAACGGTACTGGTTGAAACGGTACGGGTCGAAACGGTACTGGTTGAAACGGCACAGGTCGAAACGGTTTGATTCGAAACGGTACTGGTCGAAACGGTTCGATTCGAAACGGTACTGGTCAAAACGGTACGGGTCGAAACGGTACGGGTAGAAACGGTACGGGTCGAAACGGTTCGTGTCGAAACGGTACCGGTCGAAACGGCACGGGTCGAAACGGTATGGGTCAAAACGGTACGCGTCGAAACGGTACGAAACTCGTCCCGACCCGAAACTCGTCTCGTGCGGAAACTCGTGCCGGCCCAAAACCTGTTGCGATCCGAAACCCGTCCGTGCAGAAACCCGTGTCGGCCCAAAACCCGACCCGAACCGACCCATTTCTTTAAGACACTAACCCACATCGACCCATTTCTTTAATGTTGTCGACCCGCTTTGACCCGAAAATAACAAGATGGAATTTCAAGTGACCCATTATGACCCAATTAGTTAAAATATCTTACCCAAATCAACCCATATAATTTTAAAAGCAACCCAAATTGACCCATTTAGAAGGCTTTGGGTCAAGATTGCCCCCTCTAGTTTATACCATATTAGACCAAAAATATACTAAATTATGAAAATGCTCTTAAACTGTTTGAAAAGAACGAAAAAAATTCTCATTTTTAATACTAAATGCAAGATGTGAGTTGTTTGAAATGTTATAAAATCATGTACTCAACTTGTTTGTTGATTTTCATTTAGGTTTTTGAAGGCAAGGGATTTTCACATTGAGAGAACGATCCGAATGTGGGAAGATATGCTAAATTGGCGAAAAGAGTACGGGGCAGACACAATACTAGAGGTAATTAAAAGGGTTTATTAGACCACATTATAAACTTTCTTTCACGCTTTGTCATTTGCACTTAAAAGTTTACTCTATTTCTATAATTTTGAAATCTTTTTAGTGTTCTGGTTGAAATCAGTTTACTTTCTAAATGTAGACTCATGTAATCTTGGATAAAAATTTAAATTTGAACTTATAGGACTATGAATTTGAAGAACTCGAAGAAGTATTACAGCATTACCCTCACGGGTACCATGGAGTTGATAGAGAAGGAAGGCCTGTTTATATCGAAAGGCTTGGGAAAGCGCACCCCAGTAGACTTATGCGCATTACCAACATCGACCGTTACCTAAAATATCACGTCCAAGAATTCGAACGGGCTTTTTGTGAGAAATTCCCAGCTTGTTCAATTGCAGCCAAGAAGCAGATATGTTCTACTACAACAATTCTTGACGTGCAAGGCTTGGTATGTGATATTAAACTGTCGGTACTCTTTGTATAGATGATATTGTTTGTGACTCTAATTCATTGTCTCGTGTAACATGATATACAGGGATTGAAGAATTTTACTCCCAGCGCTGCAAGTATTCTTGGAGCTATGGCAAAGGTTGACAATAACTATTATCCTGAGGTAAATCAATCATTCCTGCGATTAAAAAAAGAGTAAAATGCCATTTTTGTCTATGTGGTTTGGCCTTGACTTAACGGAGAAAAATGGATAAAGTTAACGAGCCGGATGAAAGTGGCAAGATTTCAAACCTTTTGGATCCAGATACGAAAAAACAAACCTTTGGACGAAAGTCGCAAAACTGGCCAAACCTCAGGGAAGAAAATGGCATTTTACTCTAAATAGAATCAGAATTGGTATTTGTTTTTGGAATAATGAATTTCTATAATAAAATGCAGACATTACATCGTATGTTTGTGGTCAATGCTGGCTCCACCTTCAAAAGATATATATGGCCTGCTGCTCAAAAATTCCTGGATGCAAAAACAATTTCAAAAATTCACGTGTTGGAGCCCAAGTCATTGGGGAAACTGCTTGAAGCCATTGACCCGAGGTTTGTTAGTTTTATTATTATAATTATTGTTGTTATTATTTTAATCCGTTGACTTTTTAAGTATAATATCCTTGCTAATGAATTGCCACAGCCAATTGCCTGATTTCCTTGGTGGTTCGTGCGCGTGTCCAGTTGAGGGTGGTTGCCTTAGGTCTAACATGGGTCCGTGGAATGACCCTGAAATTATGAAGGTATTCACTTTCTAGCGAATATTTATTTTGTAAACTTGAAGTAAAAAAACAACTTTTAATAATTATTTTTGTTTTTCTTTTCAGGTTGTGAATAATGCAGAAGCCACATTTATAAGACAAATCACCAGTGTTTCTAGTGATCAACAGAAAGTTGATTCTTATGTACAAGTACACCCTGTAAAGGTAAGTCGCTCGCGCGCTGGAATAACTTGAATATTAATATATCATGACGTTTCTAATTAGAATTTGGTTAATCTGAATGAAACAGGGTAGGAGAAGTGATGCATCAACTATCGAATCAGGATTAGATTTTGAAGAAAATCTTTGTTCTCTAACTACTCGAACGAGTTCTATGAATCCAAAATTAGAATCAGTTTGTGAAGAGGTAAGTCTTGTAATTTTATTTATTTAAGAGTAAAATGCCCTTTTCATCACTGAGGTTTGGATAGTTTTGTGATTTTCGTCCAAAGGTTTGTTTTTCCGCATCTGGATCCAACAGGTTTGAAATCTTGTCATTTTCATCCGGCTCGTTAACTCCATCTATTTTTCTCCGTTAAGTTCGGGGTATTTTCGTCCTTTTGTTAACTTGAAGGGCAATTCGGTCTTTTGAATACTTGTACATTATGCTAAATGGTCGTACATAAAGTGAAAAACACCGAATTGCCCTTTAAGTTAACAAAAAAGACGGAAATACCCCTGGCTTAACGGAAAAAAACATGGATGGAGACGAGCCGAATAAAAATGGCAAGATTTCAAACCTTTTGGACCCAAATGCGGAAAAACAAACCTTTGGACGAAAGTCGCAAAACTGGCCAAACCTCAGGGACAAAATGGCATTTTACTCTTTATTTAATTTTAACAATTTATGCTCATTTGATTTATAATTGTTATGCAGGTGATGGAATCTGCTTCACCTGTTTATTATAACTGTCATGATCATTTTAGTCCCGTTGAAGAACTTTCTATTTCTCATAATAGATCTATTTCCGATATGTTAGTTAACCTATGGTTGGATATTATTTACGAGAAGATAGTGAAGAACAGCCTCAATATAATAGGAAGACCACTTGTGTTCTTGTTTGCAAGACTGATTGCTTTGACTGGAAGTCAACCCGTTGAGTTTTGGAGAAGACAGAACAATGCATATCCCGCGAATGCAGTGGAAAAAGAAGCTGAAACAGAATCCGAACCAGAAAATGATAGGGAAGATAACGGGTTTCCATTTGCTGAGCGACTTCAGAATCTTGAAGTGTTATTGGAAGAACTCAAAAACAAGCCTGCTGATATACCTGTTGAGAAAGAACATATGTTGCATGATTCTTTGGAGAGGATTAAATCTGTTGAATTTGATCTTAATAAAACCAAAAGTGTAGGCCCTTTTGACTTTTATTTTCATCAGATTTTCTTAATTGATGTGGTTGACTTAACTATCTCTTAACATAATCGCTTTCAACAGGTACTTCATGCGACAGTGGTAAAGCAACTTGAGATTGCAGCGTTGATGGAAAATATGAAGGATACTAAATTCCGCGTAAGTTACTCATGATTATATAAACTTTTCTTTTTTTATTCAACATATTGTTTATATATAAAGTTTGTGGGTCAGCCCGACTTGTATTGGAATGATGGAAGTGGTTTTCTGTGGGTGTGCAGCGACGAAGGATTTGTTGAAGTGTGATGGACGGCCAGGATCGTTTTTAGCAGCATATATGGAGGGGGAGAAAGTGCATCCATGGTGTCATGTAGAGATGAAGTAGGAAGTGAACCCATGGAGTAGGGTGATAACTTTGTTTTAATGTAAAAACAAAAGCGGTAGAGAAAGGTTTACTTGGTTGGTATAAATAGCTAGGAAATGAGAAGAAAGCAAAAGTGAAATCATGAAAATATATTAATTTTGGTTTTCTTGTTTGCACTAAGCAATTGACATCTTTAACAAAAAAAAAGTATTTCTATATATAACAAAAATACTTAAAAATATCATATGTAATGATTTTCAATCATATCTCTTGATATTGAATAAGCTAAGGTTGTTGTCATGTGATCTTGAAGCAACGGTAATGTTGCCATGTGCCCTAGAGGTCACGAGTTCGAGTCATGAAAACAACCTTTTCTACCAAACAAAAGTAACAAATGATCATAAGTGTTGATAGAATTACACAAAACATCAAAACTTCTTAATTTGTTATTCTCAATATTGCATCATCCTTTCTAATCCAACGTGTTATATGTCGTGAAAAATGTAAACAAACAAATTTTTAAACATCATAATTGACTAGGCTAATCTAAATCTTTAAATCCTTACAATATGCCCTAAACCATCACTCGATTCCTCCAAATAGCACACCCAAATGACACAACATGCAATATAACAAAACAAAATAAAACATAACATCTCCACGTAAGTAAACATCTTCTATATTTCACCTCATCCACTGGATCATCTATGACCAGCTGTGTACATTTTTGGTTGGTCTACATTTTGACGTCAACCGTGTTCGTAAATAAGTCAAGTCAAATATAATACGTTTTAATTCGATGATATACATTTGAGTTATTGTACATTTTGATGCCGCTAACTCTTGATGCAAAGGTAAGGGTGGTGTAGTTGTAAGATGAGACTCTCACTAAACGAACCAACTCAGGTTCGATTCATTTTCTCTTGTAACCACAATGCTTTAGATCGGATACGTCGAAACACGTGTTTTTATATGATTAAAACATATCGCTAGGTATAAACAACTAAGACTTGATCAACACCGCAACGGAGTATGTTAAATCAACTCTAGTCGTCACTACTCACTACGGGACAAAGTGTGAGAGTAATAATATCATTATTATTTGTTATTGAAACCAACCACAACCTGATTAGATTGAAAAAGTCCATCCGTCACACCGCGTGAACAATATTGCCTGTCACGTATCCTGGATCTATCTGTTCTCACTGTATCTCATCCTGTAAAAACCCTAAATTCAATCCATTATGGTTACTTCTTCAACAAGTATGAAGATGTTGATCTCGTTTCTCTTTCTATGCTGCATCTCCACCTGTTTCTCCTCTCCTCTTTCCATTTCAGGTTTGTTTGTTTCTGATTTCAGTTGTGGTTTTATACTGTTTTTAGGTCAAATCAACTTCTGATCTTCGATTTGTGTGTGCAGATGGTGTCTTCACATCTGAACCTTCAATCGGACGGAATCTTCTTCAGGCTAAGAAACGTTTGTTCTTTAATTCTTCTTCTTATTTGTAGTTGATTTTGTTTCGATTATTGTTTTAGTCTGCTGTTTGTGTTCACTTGCGGATTTGATTTGATTATCAAAATTGGATGATTTTGAAGTATAATTATTATTATTATTTAAGTGATCTGTAAATTAGGGTTTGTGATCTTTATTTTAACTCAAATTTGTTGATTACATTTCATGAATATTGAATTTGACACTGTCTGATATTAGACTGTTAGGAGACAAGGCGTTAAAACCGCCCGAATTTAAGCAAGTCGCCCGGTTTGGTCAGTTTACGGTTCAGATTTCACAATTTGATGGCTTAACGGTTCAGTTTATTTATTTATTTTTATTGGAATATGTAGTTATGTATGTTCATTATAATCATGAACTATGAATGTTTTTGACACGCTAATGTTCTTGTAAAAAAGTTATTAAACAAAAACAAACCGTTAAACCGCCAAATTGGAGTGTCTGTCTGACTCACTAAACTTGGTCAGTTTGGTCGGTTTGGGTGGTTGTTTCTTTAAACTTAGTTAGCGGCCCGGCCTAGAAATTTTATCAAAACCGGCAGAACCACGCAATGTACAACCTGTTAGGTGATTAATCTCATAGATATTGTGCTTGTAGTTATATTAATATGCTTCAACCTGCAGCTTGCCCTGTAAACTTTGAGTTCATGAACTACACGATCATCACAAGCCGTTGCAAAGGACCACAATACCCTGCTAAACTCTGTTGTGATGCTTTTAAAGATTTTGCTTGCCCTTACTCCGATGACTTGAACGATTTGTCAAATGACTGTTCTTCAACAATGTTCAGCTACATCAACCTCTACGGGAATTACCCACCCGGGCTCTTTGCTAACTTGTGTCGGGATGACAAAATCGGTCTGATCTGCCCTGCTTTAGCACCAGGAACAGCAAGGAACAATGTCGGGGCTGATTCTAACAACAGCCCCAACATCCACAGTTGGTCAATATTGACGTTAACTGTGGGTTTCATAATCTACGTGTTCCTGTTAATGTAAGGGGTCATGATCGTTTGTAAGTTTGTTGAGTTTTTTCTTATGTTATATCGCCAACCACGTGTATTAGATAGTCACTCGATGAAATTCTTTTTGTATAATTATTGTTTATTAGTATACAGAAAAACGATATTTTTGCAACTAATGTGTGTAAAATGGCTCATTATGAACCTATTATTACAGTTTCTTGTGTCGTTGTTTGGCAGTCAGGGTCATCTGTAATAAATCTTGATATTTATGTGGTCCTAGATGCAATGATACAGGAGACACGGGTGGTCATAAACAATTGAAAACCGACAACTGTTTAAATCGAAACAAAATCGTCGGTGTGGTTGGTTTGAAATGTACACAATTCTGTAGTATACAGTGTGGTTCGACAGTTTTACGGTCCTGTTTACTGTTAGGAACTTGGGACTGGCTGTATAAACCAAACTAATATTATTACTATTATTATTACTAGTACTGCTACTATTACTATTAGTAAACCTATTTTTTAGTTGACTTCACACGTTCACTGAGGATATCACCCTGCCCAAATTATCAATAACCCAACATCAAATCTAAGTCACTAAACCTATTATTTTTTGTTTGGACTTCACACGTTCACTAACAATATCACCCTCCCAAACTATCAATAACCCAACACCAAATCTAAGTCACTAAACCTATTTTTTTTTTGTTTTGACTTCATACGTTCACTGACAATATCACCCTGCTCAAATTACCTCACGTCTTCACGCTTCAGCCGCAGCCCCCACCACTCACAGCCATCGTAATTAGCAACGACGTCGTCTGAGAGGGGATTTTGTTAATGAAGAAGCCGATGATTGCTTGGACTCCAAGATGGTTTATTTATTTTTATTTTTTTTTTTGCTTTTGAATGAAACAATCTTATATTTGTATTTGTTAAACTTATATGCATCTTAAGTGAATGACAATTGAGCGAAAACGAGCAATATTTTGAGTGAAACAATTTTAAATGAAAAAAATAATAAAAAAAGTAGAGTTTTAACTTTTAAGTCAGATACATTGGTGAAATGGGTCGGGCTCCGACAACGGTGAAAAAAGGTGGGGAGTTGATTAGTTTGGAAATGTTTTTTTTTTTTTTTTGAAAGGAAAATTTCATTAACACACCGGCAAGCCTCAAAACCAAGGCAGCCAAAAACCAAAAAACCAACCTACATATTTACAAATTTACACCAATCAAGCCAAAGCCATGAAATGTTTTGGTGGTGGAAAAGTAAGGTTAATGGTTGCTATTTTGTAATATGGATATTTTTTGTTTGTATAAGGGTATACGGAGTGGGACTCGGCAACGTGCGGCAAACCAGTTTGCCGATCGGCAAACACCGGCGCCGACCTTTTGGCGACGCGGCAAACAAAACGAATCGGTGACATGTTGCCGACTCGGGAAGAAGAGAGAGAGTGAGGGAGCAGGAGAGAGAGAGGGAGTGTATGGGAGAGAGGGTGTTGTGGGGTGGGGTCCATGCCATCTCTCAACCAATCACACCTTTTTCCTTTTTTTTTTTAAAAAAAAGTTTACCATTTCACCAAGTGTTTAAACCATTGCCAACACTTTTCACCAAAGTTTAAACACTTTTCACTGATTGACGTGGCACACTCTCATTGGTTGATTTTTTAGTTTGCCACTCCAAAGTGTTTAACCACTCCTTACACCCTAAGGCTATAAATTAATAATCAAGCCCTGATAGCTGAAAAAGAAAGTCTTCGGCAATAAAGCAAGAGTCGTCGCTAACTTACAAAATGAGATTAAACTATAAATATAGAGTCGTCGCTAACTTACAGTCTATATCATTGATCTGTTAGAAGAACATATAATCAATCAAAATCCATTTTGGTTGCTATGAAGATTTTGATCTCATTTCTCCTCCTTCTATGCTGCATCTCTACTTGTTTCTCTTCTCCTCCTGTTTCCATTAATTCAGGTTTGTTTGTTTCTTTAATTCTGGATTTATACACTTCTTCTTCTTACCACTAATCTAATCTTCTTCACTTTGTGTGTGCAGAACCTTCATTCGGCCGGAACCTTCTTCAGGCTAAGAAAGGTTTCATGTTCCTCTCCATTATTGTTTTATCTGTTTCACTTTTTAGAATATGTAGTTATGTTTGTTTATGTATGTATTATAAATAGGTGCAAACGAGCCGAGCCGAGCCGAGCCCGAGCTTGATCAGGCTCGAGCTCGAGCTTGATTAACTTATGTGAGCTCGGGCTCGAGCTCGGCTTGATTCGAGCTTTGTTTTCAAAGCTCGAGCTCTGCTTGTTTGTATTTTCTCAAGCTCGAGCTCGGCTCGTTTATTATCTATTAATTTAATATATTAAATAAAAATAATATAAATAATAGACTTTTTAGGCTCGCGAGCTCGATAAGTGAAGCTCGGGCTCAGGCTCGTTTACTAAATAAGCTTATTTTTAGGTTCGAGGTCGGCTTGTAAACACGTTTGAATAAGCTCGGCTTGACTCGGCTCGTTTACACTAAGGCTCGATAAGGCTCGACGAGCCTAACGAGCTTCATATGCGAGACTCGAGCTCGGGCTCGATAAGCAAACGAGCTTTATTTTAGGCTCAAGCTCGGCTCGGGCTCGATAAGGCTCGGCTTGTTTCGAGCTTTTTCTCGAGCCGATCTCGAGTAGCTCGCGAGTCGCTCGGCTCGTTTGCACCCCTAATTATAATCATTAACCATCTTTATTATAATAAAAAGGTATAATTCGAAGTAGCGGTTTTGTAAAAAATATTAAGTATTGGTTCAAACCACATAAACCAAACTGTTTGGCTTGTTTTTTCTCAAAACCATAGTTAGCGGTTCGGACCAGAATCTGCTTCCACGCTGGCTGAACCAGACAGTGAACAGAAGATAATAATTGTGCTTTTAGTAATATTAATTTCAACCTGCAGCTTGCCCTATAAGCTTTGAGATCATGAACTACACGATCATCACAAGCCGTTGCAAAGCACCACAATACCCTCCTACACCTTGTTGTGACGCTTTTAAAGAATTTGCTTGCCCATACGCTGCTGACTTAAACGATTTGTCAAACGACTGTTCATCAAAAATGTTCGGCTACATCAATACCTATGGTAACTATTCAGAAGGGCTCTTTGCTAACTTGTGTCGGGATGACAAAATCGGTCTGATCTGCCCTGCTTCACCACCCACCAATGTTATCGGGGCTGATTCTAACAACAGCCCCAACATCCACGGTTCGTCATTATTGATGTTAACCGTTGGGTTCCTTATCTTGTTCATGTTGATTTAGCGGGTCATGCTCGTTTCTCCATAGTTTCCAAGTATGTTCGAGTTTTTTGATGTTATATCATCAACCAAATGTATCAATTAGCCACTTGATGAAATTATATGTGTGTAATCACTGCTTATTAGTTATTAGTATACAGTAAAAACAATATATTTACAACAAATTGTTGGTTCAGTTCTGTTTGTGCATGAAGGAAAACAATATAAATCATACCTGTCACAGCAGATAGTGCAGAAGAGAATCCAGTAATGGAGTTCGACATGCCTGTCATCTTGATCTGGTTCCTCCTTAGGGTGCTGACTGATGATGGTGACTTAGAAACCGAAAAGGGGTATCGGTTATGGAGAGGAGGTTTCGTGATGATGTTATGGCTAATGGGGTGTGTGAATCGTATATCTGAGTAACCCCTAAACCTCCACATAACTCTCCTTATATAAGCACCCAGGAGGAAACCTAATTAGTTACTAAGGGTAATATGGTCCATCAACAATTACCAACTAATTAAATAATAGGTTCTAATATATTTTGATCTCTATAATGTAAATGATTATGATGGCTATAGATTAAATATTAATACGTAATATATTTAATCTTACATTCTCCCACTTAGCCGAATAATCATTTACTATGAGTATTAGATAAGCCTGATCAGGAGTTAACACTCATTTTAGCCTTAAACAAGTACTATAACAGAAAAATACAGCCGTTGAATCATTATGCGACTCAGGACCCCCATTAATCATACTATAGCCTTAATTTAAAACCTAATCATCATGATCAAAATACGCGTAAGCCCTTTGTTTGATTTGTAACTTTTATTTGTCTATATGCCATTATACCGGTTGAACATATTCTAACAGACATACAAAATCAAACTTGAGGAAAATTAACTAATACTTAGTCATTCATAGTACGATATGCAATTGCGCACGACTATTAATTAATACCCGTCTATGAGCTCTCTTAATAAGACTTATGGGTAATAGCCCTTCAGTTATAGGATCCTTAAGCATATCATGAATGTATTCGATACAAAACTTAGTTTCCTCAATTCGTTCATAAACGAATAATTAATTGCGTATCGAAACTTAATGCAGCACCTCTTGAACTGTTACTGTTCAAGGAGTTATGGTAGCTGACTTTATCACACTAATTCTTCAAAACATTATATGGAGTTAATAAACTTATGAGTCCACTGATTAAATTTCCAACAACATTTAGTGACCATGTTATGTCGTTATAACTTAGGTTGTTAATATCAGTGCATTATGACTCCTCCATGAAATAGGTTTTGTCTGCTGACATAAAGATATACCCAAAATGCATTTTATAATCTTTGAATATCTCAAAGTTAGAGTAATAAACCGGTTTTAATTCTCACTTCTTCTTTAAATTGTAGTCTCTCGTTTCTTTTAAAGATATTGTAATACTCCATTAGATGCTACACATTAATCTAGACATATCTAGTGTGTTGCAATATGAGTAATATCTAAACGAGTATAGACTTAACCTTACATAAGGCTTCTAATTAATAAAGCGTAAATAAATAATCTCATTTATCCTATTATCCTCTATAGGAGAGCAATATTGATTGTTACATATGTAAGGACCCATTTAATGTTAAACTTATGGAACGAAACTAATATCCCATTGGGTCTATCTCAGTATGTTATGATATCAATCACGTAAGAGATATCTCTGAGTTTTATTATATCAAAGTTTGTGTTAACAATGCTTTGACTTATGTAACATATGCTTGTCAAAGAATGTCATCTATATAGACAAGTTTATTTTAGTTGCTCCCACTCATCTTGAGGTAGGTACATTAATCCACTTGATTCTTGATGAAAATAATTACGTTAGCTTTTCATCACATTATGATGTTTGCATTAACCCATACATGGATATTATTGGCTTACAAATAAAGTGTTCTTTAACCTTCAGTTTGAAACTTTAGGTTGCTATCTAATGAACATGTAAATGTGTCAGCCATTTATTAGGGAAAATCGTTTTAATGTTCATCTAATGTAGCTTAAAACTATTATAATCTACTAGAACAGTGATGATCCTCAAAGAAAACTTTGATAATTTATCTCTTCCTAAGTATGACCTTTGACAATCAATCATGCTTCTTAGTGTCTTAATGCTTATGTCAGGATTTGGTTTATTTATGAACACTCTTAGGTAATTCAATCGAATCCCAAACATTATAAGAACACATAAAATCAGTTTTACTAGAAAACTGTTTTATTCCATTCAGAGGATTGATTGACACTAATGGCTTAATTTGAAGAGATAGGATCAGTAAACATTTCCAAAATCCATTTCAACTTCAATTAGGGAGGTTATGTAATCATCAAAGTTAGTAGGCTTTTAAACCTAGATGACCTCCTGAGTTGATTATTGGGTTTTAAAAGTTTCAGCTTTATGGATTAGCTCTTGGTTTGGTTGCTATCATTTTCATTCTAAGTTTTGTAAGAGTTGGTGCAGTAAGGTATACAAGAGGTGTAATCGGAGTTAAATTCGGAGTGAATTTAATGACACTCTTCCCCCCGCCTCTTGTATTCCTTGCAAGTCATAATAAGGACTTTGACTGCTCCCACTAACCTTAGAAATCTTTAGGAACTCAGCATGCTTAGGGTCAATACTTAACGACCAACAAATTCTAATAGAGAAAACAAATTAATGACATTAATCGTTGTAGTTTCTCTTGTTGAGGATTATGTTAGTTTAGGTAAGAAATCTAAGTGCGCCCACAATTAAGCAACAATGAAACTTTTGTAAGAGTAGCATTAGATTTAAGGAGATAAGGTTTGATAGAACAGTGTCGTGATGGAGCGATGTCTTGTGCAAGAGGTGTAAAGTTATGAGGTAATGTAAAATTTTCACTCCCCCACCTCTTGCAACTATTGCAAGTTATTATTAAGACACTTAATGCTCCCACTGATCTTTAATATCTCTAGAATGCTACAAGAGAAGTTTCAATGAGCTACGTGACGTGGGAACCTATCATATATACATTAGACTTTATTTGATTTCTTTAATGTCCAGATATCATAAGAAAACTTAGGGACACTTTTAATAGAAATCTTATTAAGTATATATATGAATAGATTTCTTCTAAGACCATGTGCCATATGTGACAAAATTTAGATACAAGTCGATAGTCTGTTAAATGATAAATGAATTATGTCTGAATATTCCATTTGGAATAAGTTCCACGAAATGTCAATGAATGACTTATGATGGACCTATACTTATTCCTTAAGCCAAGTAATATTTAGGGCTTTAACGTCATGATTTAAAATCACTTAAAATAAGAAAAAAAAATCATCCTCATTAACCATGTCATGATTTCTCATAAATTTTGGTTCTAATGGATGAAATTTATAAGTCTCATTTTCCTTTTTGTCAAATTCTCGTTAGCATGATGACAAAGGTTGTGAAAAATAAGGTATCATCTAGTTTCATCTTAGTAATGTTTCTATCCAGATATTTAGAACAAATAAGAGGAGAGTTTAAGATAAGTGTGACTTTATGTTGACTATGCAAACCTCACAATCTTCATAACATTGCTTAATTTTGAT
This sequence comes from Helianthus annuus, assembly GCF_002127325.2. Taxonomy (NCBI): domain Eukaryota; kingdom Viridiplantae; phylum Streptophyta; class Magnoliopsida; order Asterales; family Asteraceae; genus Helianthus; species Helianthus annuus. The sequence continues at coordinate 40,779,511 of NC_035443.2, forward strand.
ACTGTATTCTGATTAATCTCCAGAATATATAAGGTATCGAAAAGCGTTGTTGGAAGACTGTTCATTATGGTTCTTATAGTCTTAGCATTTAATTTTGTCACTAACTCTCATGTTAGTTATTTGTCGAGTTCTGGTAAGGAAACGTATGGAACTAGAGTCAACTAATCATGTGTTAATTGGAATATTAAAATTATCAGACTTAAATATCATTAGTAAGTTACTATCTAATCAATTTATCCAACTGCTCTTTAGAATAATGGATAGTCTCGTTGCTTATGCCTAGTCTAATGACATAATTATGCAGTGAGATTTTCCCTTGAAGAACCTTAACGTTGGGATTAGCACTTGTAATTTGTCTATGGACTTTAGAACAATCCTCTCTTAAGGTTTTAGTGGTTGTAAGGTGAATAACATCTTATTTTCCAGTTTCAAACATTTATTTCTATGTACATATGTTGCTTATCAACACACTCGTTATACTTTGGTACTTTTGAGTGTTATAGCTGATTTATAATGCATCAAATTGTACAAATGAAAACTTAGTATGTAATGTACTGGAAAATGTACTTATTTCCATGCGTAAGCCCTTAACTTTATGGGTCATGGTATTGTACATTATAATATATTCACATATACCACTTAACCATATAATTTATAATTAGTTAAATGAAGACATGCACCTTAGGAGTTCTTGTAATTATTCCACAATTATAGATTAGTCTTAGGAAAAACTTAATCTGGAATAACTTTTAGTGATAGCACTTATTCTTGATTATCATGAGAGACATCATATTCGATTTATCCTAATCATCATGCTCTACTTTTTTTTCTGTAGTGCTTTATCAGAAGAGAGCAATAGAATTATCGTGTCTTAAGAGATAATCAAGGATTTAATTTAAGAGCTAATTCTTATAGAAACTTTAAATAAAGCAAAACATTTTAGGCTTAGGAATTAGAGTGGATGAGATATAGATTTATAGAAGAAAATCATAGTGAGAAAAATATGGCTACTAAGAATAAGGCAGACAAAATGATCACAAAAATTAATTGAGGATCATTAATATAAGGATCATTATGTGAAGAGGTTGTGATATGTCTATTACTAACATCAAAATAATAGACTACTTAAAGTTCTACTTAAACGAAGACAAAACAGCTTTGGCCAGAAGTGTAATCATTTAAGCATATGTGCAAGGTGGTTGTAACAAATCAGCTTTGGCCAGAAATTGAGACAAACACTTTAGTTATGCACTTGTTGAGTATGCCATCTATGAATGAATTAGATCAGCTTTGGCCAGAAATAAAGACATTCATGCTTATGATGCACACACAACATAGCTTTCGTAATACTTGGATGATAAGTAGATGCATCAAGTCAGCTTTGGCCAGAAATGATGCATCAGAAGCTCATTCAAGTAAAGCCATTTTGGTTTTGTAAAACATTATTTGATCCTCATTAATTAACTAAATAATTACAAAAACCAATAATTTAATAGCAAACCACCCGTTAGCGCGGATCGAACTCCGCGGTGAGTTCGCTGGGGGGTGCGGGGGACAGCGTGCCCCCGCCCGGGGTTCGGGGCGGAGCCCCGAAAATTTTTTTTTTTTTTTTCTTTGTTCACATTTAAACAGCTTAAAATAATGAGATTTCGAGTCGCAACCACGATTTCGACTAATGACGTTATGGTTGCGAGTCGCAACTACGGTTTCGACTAGTCACGTTATGGTTGCGAGTCGCAACTACGGTTTCGACTACTCACGTTATGGTTGCGAGTCGCAACCTCATGGTTGCGAGTGATGACGTTATGGTTGCGAGTCGCAACCTCATGGTTGCGAGTCATGACGTTATGGTTGCGAGTAGCAACCTCATGGTCTCGACTAATGACGTTATGGTTGCGAGTAGCAACCTCATGGTTGCGAGTCATGACGTTATGGTTGCGAGTAGCAACCTCATGGTCTCGACTAATGACGTTATGGTTGCGAGTAGCAACCTCATGGTTGCGAGTAGCAACCTCATGGTTGCGAGTAGCAACCTCGTGGTCTCGAGTAGCAACCTCATGGTTGCGAGTAGCAACCTCATGTTCTCGAAACTTCCTGTTACAGCTGTTAATTGTGATGACATAACTGAAAATTCGAAATCTAAGGGATTATGGGATATTATTTCCTGTTTTAAAGTGATCTAATTTTATCAACATATTTCGAAAATAATAACTGTTTATCTAATAACAGTTTCGAATAAAAATTAAAAGATAAAATTAGATCAATCATGGAAAAAACACCCATTAATCCTAAATCATTCCAAATCATAACAGAATTTTCGAATTTTCACATGAACATGATGAACCCTAATCATAAAAATAAAATTCTGGAACCCGAAACCTGAATTTTAATAATTTTACTAAACAGATTTCGGCTAAAATTATAATCCAGTTAATTCGGTGAACAAACAATTAATCCTTTCATCGAAAATCATGATTTCGAGTCGATTCTTATGACTCGAAACCGGCTGTCAAGTTCATACGTTTCAAAAAAAATTCCGTTTTCCAAGTTTCAATCCCAGAATTATGGATACGAAAACAGAACTGACTAATCAACATATGCTCTGATACCACATGTTGGTTCAGTTCTGTTTGTGCATGAAGGAAAACAATATAAATCATACCTGTCACAGCAGATAGTGCAGAAGAGAATCCAGTAATGGAGTTCGACATGCCTGTCATCTTGATCTGGTTCCTCCTTAGGGTGCTGACTGATGATGGTGACTTAGAAACCGAAAAGGGGTATCGGTTATGGAGAGGAGGTTTCGTGATGATGTTATGGCTAATGGGGTGTGTGAATCGTATATCTGAGTAACCCCTAAACCTCCACATAACTCTCCTTATATAAGCACCCAGGAGGAAACCTAATTAGTTACTAAGGGTAATATGGTCCATCAACAATTACCAACTAATTAAATAATAGGTTCTAATATATTTTGATCTCTATAATGTAAATGATTATGATGGCTATAGATTAAATATTAATACGTAATATATTTAATCTTACACAAATGTGTGTAGAATGGCTCATTTTGGATTTATTGCTACGGTTTTCTTGTGTTCATAAAGATTGAAAACCGGTTCATTGAACTGTTTAAATCAAAATAAGTCTGTCGGTTTGGCTGGTTTGAAATGTATACGCTCAAGTTTACAATGTGGTTTGACAATTTTACAATTCGGTTTACAGTTTAGAACTTGAAACCAGCCGTGTAAACTAAGCAAGCCCTTTAACATTTATTATTATTGTTTTTTTACTTATTCAGTTCAGGAACATGTATATAAAATAACACTTTTGAAAAAATACTTGTTCAAAACCGCCAAACCAAACGTTCACCATCAAACTGCCAAACCCGGCACATCCGACCCAGCTAACCCGACCGGTTTGGTTTGTAGTTTTTCGAAACTGTAGTTAATGGCTCGGCGCAAAATTTTTGTTTAAATCAGCCGAACCGGACCATGCCCAAACTCTTTTGTCTATTGATAATGTGGATAATGTTTGGATGGCTGTGAATGAATAGAAGACTTCACATACTCAAGTCAAATTATCTAAGCAAGACAAAAAATGGTGGCACAGACCATGGCTTCTTCACGTGTACCGGTCCCTGTTACACTGCTGCAAATGTGTACCGATTTTAAGGAAATCAGGCAATTGCACGCCCGGCTGGTGGTGTCGGGGTTGATCGATAGACGGGTTAATGCAGGGAGGCTGATTGCATCCTATGTGGCATGTGGTGAAATCTATGAAGCTTTGTCTGTGTTCCACACAATACCTTATCCTGATGTGTTTGCCTATAACAACATTATCAGAGGCTTAACATTGGCTGAGTGTCCACATGATTCACTCTTACTTTACAATGAACTCTTGCAGGGGAACCTAACACCAGATAACCACACTTACACTTATGTTCTAAAAGCATGTTCCCGCGTAAAAGCCGTTTCTCAAGGGAAGCAACTGCATGCCCAGATCATTAAGGTGGGAAAGAAACCCGATGGGTACATTCACGGCTCGATGATAAACATGTATGCGAATTCAGGCGAGATGGGTTGTGCGGAACGCGTTCTTACTGAGTTTTCGGAAGAGAACGTGCATGGAAAAAACTCCGTGATTACTGGTTACATGAACCGGGGCGAAGTTTATGTTGCCCGTGAAGTGTTTAATAATATGTCTACAACAGATTCTGCATCTTGGAGTGCGATGATAACAGGGTACGCTAGAAACGGTATGCATACAGAGGCTTTAGTCATGTTTCAAGAAATGATAGCTTCTAAAGTTTTAATAAACGAGTCGGCCCTTGTGAGCGCGCTATCTGCGTGCGGTCATTTGGGTGCGTTGGATCAGGGTAGATGGATACACGCTTACGTCAACAAAAATACAAATAAGATTAGTGTTAATCTCGGCACATCCATTATTGACATGTATGCGAGATGTGGGTGTGTCGAGTTTGGCTATGAAGTTTTCAAAAGTATGCCCGAGAAAGATGTTGTGACATGGGGAGTTATCATTCACGGGTTTGCAACACACGGGCTTGCCGGAAAATGCTTTCAACTTTTTGATGAAATGGTCGTAGAAGGAACACAACCAAACGAAGTTATATTTGTAGCCATACTAACCGCATGCTCTCATGCGGGATTAGTAGACTTGGGTCGGTTATATTTCAATCAAATGTCGAGTTTATATAACATAAGACCATCGGTTGAACACTATGGGTGCATGGTTGATCTTCTTGGTCGTGCTGGAAGGTTAGCCGAGGCAGAAGAGCTAATCTCAACAATGGTGGAAGAACCAAACGCGGTTATATGGGGTGCGTTACTCGCAGGTTGTAGAATCCATAAAGACTTTAGGTTAGGGGAATATGCTTTTAGGCAACTAGTTAAGTTGGAGCCCGATTCAGGTGAGCGGTATAAGCTAGCGAGTCATTTGTTGGCAGATAGAGGTGAACGAGAACGCGCACATAAACTTAGAAAAGAAATTCAACACAGAAATTTAGAGGTAACACAAGGGTTGAGCTTGATTGAGGTTGATGGGGAGATCCATGAATTTGTTGCAAGTGACATTGATCATAAAAAATATCAAGAAATATATAGCGTGTTCCAGGGACACTCGGTCCAGTAGAGGTGGCAAAATAGATAAGAGTCGTGTTTAGATTAAACGATCCGAGTTGTGTTCGATCGACCCGCAAATACATTTTATGTACATTTTAGATAACACTTATAAATGTATCACGCGTTACTTATTAGTATAAAACAATATTATTACACAACATACATATTGTTATGGTATAACTTCATCATCCCTTTCAAAACTTGGTATAATATCATTAAAACCTTTAGAATTTCAACCGGTGTAAAACAACAACGTTTACCAAAGGAAGTTTCTTTTGGACTTGGGTCGGAAATCTTTTTTGTCAATGCACCAGGAACTAGGGAAGGTGCTCAACTGCGTTGAAAGGAAACGTGTGCATATCATCAACATAAAGTGCGTGAAATTTAATAAAAATGATGATATGGATATAACTTACATTGCTGAGAAGCTTGGCCCCATACCATGCAGAATCTGCACCATACGGGGGTGGAATAACGCGTATCCCACTAGATATCGATGGGGGAAGAAGAAGACGGAGTTCCTTATCTAATCTTTCTGCACGCGGGAAATACAAAGTTGAAAAATCGAGATACCACCCCATCACTTTATGAATCACATTGTATTTATATAAAAATATTGATTTATACCGACTAATCCTGGTAAGCACGCAGTGCCGCCAGCCAAAACAACGGTCTTGAACCAAGAATCATCAGGGGACAATCCCGCAGCATGGCATTGTTCAATGCAAAGTGCCACCGCTTGATGCAAACCCTTTGAACTCCTACGATTATTATTACAAAACTTGATTTAAATTTTTGAACATATGAAAAAGTTGTGCGCATAAGAAACAGACTTTTGAGCGATATTTTGTTTAACCCGTTTGAGATAAAAAGTTAAAAGCACAACCCAAATCAACGGCTTTATTAGTAGAGGGGTCGAAATTGCCAGCTGTAATTGATACAGACAACGAAAGGATTGAGGAAACATGTACATACAATCCTGCAATATGTGGTTGGAACAAAATCTCTCCTGTTAGAAAACGCTCTTGCTTAAGAGTAAACCAACCCTCAACAGGAACTTCATATGAAGCTTCGGTATCCTTTTGCAATTCCGCTTGGTAGTCAATAGCCACATAACAAAGGTTCTGCAAGTTCATTCAACCAGATAATGTCAAGCTATATGAAAAAATAACATGGTGAAATCACTATTTCGTTCATGTTCACTTCAACAATTGATGAAAAGATAGATACCTCTTTCAATGTTCTCACTGTGTACAACGAAGAAAAACGTTGATTTCTCTGTTGCATTTGCTCTCTGAGGTATCCAATAAGCTTTAAAGCTCCAGCTGGCACAACCTTTACACCCACGTTGTACATTATCTTACCTTGTAAAACTGTGGACAATAAAATCAGAATTTATAAAACTAAAAGGGTTCAAAATAACTTCACACTTGCACAAGATTTTGTTTATAAATTCCGATATTAGTAGAATGATTAAAAGAGCAAGAGATAGCATACTTGGTACAACAGATGTTTGATTAAAACCGATATTGACAAGAATCCCTGAAGTTTTTCTTGCTGCAAACAAAGCTAAAGTTGCCTGCACATCATGCAACAATAACATTTAGGATTTTATGTAATGTATACTCTTGTTATGAAATCAAAGAGAGAAGAAAACGTAGATGCAGACCTGGCTGACTGCACAGACTGAAGGAACATTCATATCAAACATTGCTGAGTAGATGGCTTCTTTTAGTTTCCGTCTAGCCGTTTTATCATATTGCGTATCTGAACATATTAAAAACGTAACAGTAGTGAAGCCGATTCTAATATTATATAAATGTCAGCAATAAAAATTTAGCATACCTCCATATTGGGTGATTGGAATTGAGACAACAGTTGGTTGTGTATATGATTTCACTTGCATCCTGCAGGTTGTAACATCAAGAAAAACTTCAGTTTTAGATAAAGTAAAAAAAAAAAAAAAAAACAGATCTTTGTTAATGGGGGCAAGTAAGTCCTGAAATTGTGTAAAAATGTAACTGAACAACGAAGAACACCTGTTATATATTGTTGCGAAAAAATGACGAAGCCTAGAGTACATTGGAGCCTCGATGTTACCAAATTCCTACATTTACAATCACTACTGTAAGAAGTAGATTTTTATAACACGTAAAAATCAATAAAGAGTGATGTTATAATATTGGAAATATGTCACTTACCAAAAATGTTGCAGCCCGCCCAGATGGAGCATCGTATTTGCTCCAACCAAATTTACAATAGCCAGAACCACCTTTAGTGAGGATAAGAGTAAAAAACTATTCAAGTTTAGCATGAACACAATCAACTAACATGTTCATAATAGCAGATGTAGTTGAAGCATACACATCTTGAGGATTGATTTAATACTTAACCAATCAATTTGAGCATTCATCACTTTCATGTTTTGGGTCCCATTTAGAAGGTATGAAAAATGTGGATAAAGATGGAGTGCACAAAATAAAGAAAAGAAAAGAGAGTAACATAATCAAACAAAGTGACCCCCCCCCCCCCAAACGAAGAAATACCTATACGTCCACTTCCATAAACACGATAAGAGATACAATTACACAACATAAAATGCGCATATATACCGTCAATGATGATGGCTCCAGGAACCTGCGCTCTTTGGCCGTAGATCTGCATAAACGATTGCATCTGACAAGGATATGTTCTGTAATCACAAATCAAGAACATTAGGCTCAAGTAAAACAAGGTCTCCAAGGCCGAGTAGTCGCTACAAGGTAGGTTGCCGATGCGACTTTCTTCAACTCCGCCTAATTACTCGGAATCAATAAAACATGGTCAACCTCGGCCAGATTCGGATCTAGTAGGTCAACTCGGGTCGAGTTTGACTTAAAAAAATAAAATATAATATCTATGCCTATCATATTAAAGAATGCATATCATTTTCATGTATTTTGTTATAAATATTAGTAAATTTATGTTATTTGACATATATTAAATTTCCGAAAACTAATTTCTTTATAATTAAACATGTCAGAGTACTCCCCGAGTACTCTCCGCCTAGGCCTAGTACTCTCTACTCCCCAGTCGACTGACTAGGGAGCGCCTAGCGACTTTTGCAACCATGGGCTCAACGTATTATAAAGTATAAACAAAATAGAGAACCAATCAGCACAAACTATAAAACAAGTTAACCACAAAACAAATACTTCCCCTTTTCAACTTAAATCAAATTTCCTCCACTTATTAGCTCTTATTAAATCAGGACAACTAACATTAATCAAAATTCATACAGATAAAAAAAAAAGTTACTAATCTAAAAGAATCAACAACAATCGTTAAGGTCAACATAGGCATCTTTGTACCTAACAACTAAACTAGTCTTCATACAGAGCCCTCACATTTTGACTTAATCCTGCTCATGAAGAACACAGACTTTGTTCTTAGCAATTTAGCATATATCAAACTAGCAATAACATATAATAATAATAATAACACAGGTATATTCATAACAACAATCAAGGTGAATTATTATTATTAACTATACAAACAATATATGAAAAATTTATAATAACAGACAGAAACAGAAACTAACTAACTAACCGAAGCGGATAACCGGAGCGTAAGGTGGTTTCAGCGAAGAATTTAGAGTCCCATGGATCGAGCTGGTTCTGAAGGAAATAAATCCACAACAAATTACCGGAAACAATTAGCCTCCATGACTTACAAACAACTGTCAGCTTAGCCGCCTCTTTAGGTCCAACTAATTTCAATATTTGGATAAAAATATCAATCGGAATCCGATCAAATTCACCGGTGGAGCACACGATGATCTGATCCGAATCGTACACGTTACTTGAAACCGAATTGGATGATGAGCTGGAGATTGAATTGCTGGAATTGAAACGATTTGCAGAATCGAGAATTAGCTTCAGGAAATAAGACATTGTGAAGCCGTACAATCAACCAATTGATCTCTTCAAGTTCAACACATTGATTCATTTGAATTTAGCCAACCACTTGCCTATCTATATTCTATAGAGACCCCTTTGGTTTGTTTTTATTACATATATAGTCCCTATTTGATAGGAGCGTAAAGGCTCAAGAACTACTCGGGATCGGCATAACTAAAACCTCGAATGAGCTGAGCCTTAACGAGTCTGAACTTGAAATAGAGCTCGTTTAGTTATCGAGTCTGAAATACAAAACTCGTTTAGGCTCGCAAGTCTAAAGGAAATCAAATAAAATTTTAGTTTTTTTATATGTATATATTTATATAATGATAATGATGATTATAACTCAATCCTAAAAAGTCCAAGTCGGTTTCAATTTAGGCCCATATAATTTAAACTAATAACATTCATGAGTCGAGCTCGAGCCTAGCTTTGGCTTGTTTTAGTGATATCGAAGCGAGATCGAGCCGAGATTTTAGCTCGTTTGAGATTGTTCACAAAATAACTCGAGTCGAGCTCGAGCGTTGGGGTTTACTCGCGAGCCGAGCTCGAGCTCAAATAAATAGACTCGAACGGAGTCAAGCTCGAGCTTTATAAAAACACAACGAGCCAAAGTCGAGCCTAGTTGGGTCTGGGCGTGGGCCTGCTTGTTTACACCCCTACTTGTGAAATTGAGGATCTTCTTTTAAAAGTATTTTAATTTGTATGAAGAGAATACTCTTGCAAAAAATTTATGCTTTTTAAAACTATAGTGACTAGCGAGATTCTTTCGTGTTGTGCGACGAGAATTCAATCGGTATTTATTTAATTCCTAACATTATCAACATTTGACATCAACAAGTATTTTAGATCAATCAAAAACTAAAAAAATGAATATTGGTTATGATAATACCAATATTATCCGTTCGAAATCGTTTTAATTTGCCACATTACGGACACCGGTATTGCTTATGTCGGAATGCAGAGGAAAAAAATGGAGCCCTGCATTTTGATTTTTTTTTTAAAAGTTAACAACTGCAATTTGTTATAGAAAAATTTAAATAAATATGTATTTAAAAAATACATATAATATTAAACTATTATGTTCGGTCAATTTCAAAAATCATGAGGGTTCAAGTCCCTTTATCCCCAATTTGACATTTATTTTATCCTTTTTTTTCGTAGTTTAAAAGTCCTCAATCTATATATATAATAAAAAGGAAAGTGAATGAGCAGTAGTTCATCTAGTGTATATTAGAATATAAGGTATGGGTGGCGTGGGTTGGGTATAAACGTCCAAGTCACCATCCCGGGTGGGGGGTTTCGGCATGGCCCCTTGGCCGGGGGTTTTAGCACGGGCGTTGGGCGGGGCTATCAAGATGACATGACGGGATCGTTGGGCTAACCGTTGGCCAACGACTATGTGTTTAAAAAAATTATTTTTTCATTGTAAATACTCACACTTCTATTCATTTTTTTACTACAACTACTCCACCTCTTCTATAATCATCTCTATCTTATTTTTAAAAAAAAATCTCATCCAACCACAATACGAAAAATGAATCCTCATAATCGTGGTTTTGACCCGAACAATCCGTGGGCATTCCAAGAAACACCTAGCCCAGCATCCAATCGTCCAATTGCTCCCTTTTTAATACACTCCACGATGCAGGATATGGTTGGTTACGCATCGTTTATCTCAAATCGTTTGAAGAATGATGTCGGTCGAAAACACCAATGCCTTTCGCGCAACGCGCGTCATTGAAAAACACTAGTTTGACATTTATTTTAAGACCATGATATTTACACACGCATAGAGATTGTAATGGGTTGGGTATGGGTCGTGTATGGCTAATCCCATACTTATATCCGTTGTAAAATCGTTTCCCATATCTGATCCATTACCCGTCGGGTATCGGGCATATCTGTGGGTATTGGGTATACCCGTTGGGATTTTCATGTATATATTTTTTACTTTCCTTTATAATTTTGTGCTTTAAAAATCTATATTATATATTAAATTATGATAAATAACATAATATCATCATCACCATGTTAATATTTGATATATTTAAAGATATCAACATATTATAATATTAATCTCAAAAAATAATTTGTATTTCATAGCATATAAATATGAATTTTGCCATCAAAATATATATTTAAAATGAAAAATTCATTTTTCAAATAATAAAAGCTATAATGATGAAAGATTACCAAACTATAGTTATATGAAAATAAATACAAAACTTCAAAGTTTTCGGGTATATATTTCGGGTAAACAGGTATATAGTTTAGGGTATTCGGGTATTCGGGTAGGTATCATCTAATCTTATACCCGCGAAATATATTTTTTCCATACCCATACCCGACCCATTACCCGCCGGGTATCGGGTTTACCCGTCCCAAATTCTTTGGGTTTCGGGTATACCCGTCGGGCTCGGGTATTTTTGCCATCCCTACACATGCATCCTTATTTCCACACCCCCAAAGCGTTGCGCTTTGGTCAAAGCGCGACGTTTAGGGTTCTTTCCCAGACAAAAGGTGATGTGAATGTGATACGAGGTTATATTCTGTATGAGGTTGTTAGCTGTGCCATGCGTAACCCTAAACGCCGCGCTTTGGCCAAAGCGCGGCTCTTCGTCCCCAAATTCTGGTGCTTTTAAGAAGGCTGGCCATGCATTCGATATTCATTGAAAATTCGAAATCGCAAACCGTGTTTCACTCTTTCGGGTTTTTTGTTGTTTTAGTAGCGCTTCTTCAAAATACGATGTCGTGGTTTAGCAACTATCTTTTTGTTGAATAATCTGACGAGTCCGTTGTTCCAGATTCTTACGAGGGAACCACTATTTCTGCCTCGTACGATAAACCGATCCCGTACAACATGAGTGAGGAGGAGGTTGCATCTGTCATTCGTTATCGTGACAATACGGTGCAGCTGGACTTGAATATCCCCGTGGAAGACTCGTACGCACAACACGGCTATTCGAATTACGGATACGGAGGTGAACCATATCCTCAGGCTGAATATCCGTATGATTAGCCAAACTATCCCGACCACTGTTACAGTGGTGAGCATAGCTATGTACAACAAGACTATCCCGACCAAGGTTACGGTGGTGAGCGGAGCTATGTACAACAAGACTATCCCGACCAGAGGGTGGTGAACAGGATGAGGAAGGCTCTTACCCAATTATATTTTCTTTTGATACAAACCGGACCTTTTCGTCACGTGGTGAGTTGGTGGATTGGGTACAGAAGACGGAAAGGACAATGGCTACGTCATTGTGATTAAAAGGTCGAATAATTGAGGAGGTAATTTCAAGGATTGGTTTCAATGCAGTCTTGGTGGGGAGTACAAGAGTGTAGCTACAGTGAGGAAAACATGTAGCAAGAAAATAGGCTGCCCGTTTGAGTTGATAGGGTTTACGGAATCAAAGGGAAGTGTTTTGAGGATAGAGGTGACGAACGCGAGGCACAACCACACTCCTATTGAAAACTTGGAGGGTCACGCGTATGTGAGAAGGCTTTCTTCGGAGGATAAAAGACTGATTGAGCAGCTGGTAGAGCAAGATATTCCAAAATGTAGCATCTGGCGTACAATGACGAAAAAAACCCGGATAAAAAGATTATTCCGAAAGATGTACACAATGATGTTCAGAAGATCAATGCCGGAAAAAGGGTCGGAGAATCTCCAATGCAACAACTCGAAAACCTACTTGTCGAAAAAGATTTCACTTATTACATGCGCGAAAATGAGACCACGAACGCAGTTGAAGATATCTTCTTTATCCACAAACTTTCATTTACTATGTGGTGTGCGTTCCCGCATGTGCTAATGATTGACACCACCTACAAAACAAACTTGTACAATCTTCGGTTTGTGCAGGTCGTAGGTATGACTTCGACAAACCAGTCATTTTTGGTTGCTGTTGTGTTAATTTCTGTAGAGAAGGCAGAAAACTACATATGGGTGTTGGAGAGGATCAAGTCTATGTTGGTGGACTGTATGGAGCCGCGTGTCATCATAACAGTCAGGGACTTGGCGCTAATTGTAACACCCTGTGTTTCGAAAGTCAAAGTCAAAGTCAAGATTGAAGTCAAAGGAAGAAAAAATTGCTAATTGCGATCTGTCACTCCTTGCTCAACTGATGTTTTGACTTCTTTGACTTGTAGATAGTCTTTTTATGCTTTTACGTTAGTTATATTATGTGGAGTACTTATTAATATTCGAGGTTTAATCGATGTTTATCGCATGTTTTATCACTTTTATCGCTTATTCGCAATCGCTCTCGCAACTCGAATTATACGTTCTGGATATTGTTTTACGTGTGTGTGCTTCTTATGTGTTACTTGTGCATGTTTATGTATATTATGTTGTGGTGATTAATCGAAACGCAATCGCAATCGAATCGCAAACGCTAAACGCAAGTTAATTATGATGATTATATGTTAGATATAGTAGTTGGGATTAAAAGTAATTTGAATGGGAAACTCTATCGCATCGCAACGCTCAATACGTGAATCGAAACAGCAAAACTCGTCGCACCGAACACTCGAATCGAGTGGCCAACCGGTCGAGTTGCCACCCGATCGAGTTGCACTTCGATCGAGCTGCCACCCGATCGAGTAGCAACTCGATCGCGCTGCCCGATCGAGTTGCAACTCGATTGCGCTGCCACCTGATCGACCAACCACTTTCCCCCTTTCCTTTTATGGAAACCCTATAAATACCCCCCATATGTCAACATCCCTTGATGTTGACAGCTCTCACTCAACCAGCTCGCTCCAGCCTACTTTTCTTCCGATTTCTCGCGATTCTTGTAAGTTTTCAACCTAAATCTTGTACTTTCTTGATCTACACGCACTTCTACAACTTTCTATCTTTTGAATCTTAACTTTTAACCGTGAAATCATTAGATTTGAGGTGTTACAGGATGACGTCATCATGATGTTCATATGAACTTCATGTTTTGGCTTCAATCCACCAAGAACAACTTAGATCTGGACGATTTCCACATAAATAAACAAAGATCTTGCATATATCTGAACATATTCATGGAGAAAAGGATTGAAAGATGGTTTCCTAACTTTCTTTCAACTCTTTTACACTCAATGCACTCAAACCCGATGGAATCGGAGCTTGTTCTGATCTTCTACTCATTCTTAGTGATGCATTAGTTCCAGATCTGAATTCTATCCGGGAGAGATGTTGATTTCGGGTTTAAACATGAACAACCGACTCGAACCGTGAAATGTTCGGACTAGGGTGATTCCTGTTCGGTCGGGTCACTTGGGACGAGATAAGGGTCTTGTTGTTCAAACAAGATATCAAGACATCTCATTCAAAACTACAACACTTCAAACAGAAACCAGTGTTAGAACGATCAGACCGTCGGAACGGATTGTCGTCCGATCGGGTTACCACCCGATCGGATTGCCGTCCGATCGGGCTGCACTTGGTTCCATACTTAAACTATTTCACAAACTATTCAAAGGATCTAAACGTTGAAACAGATTACCACCCGATCGGATTGCCACCCGACCGAGTGACCATCCGATCATGTGACGTTGGGACTTAAAACAATTTTCAACATGTTCAATACGGATTGCCACCCGATCGGATTGCAATCCGATCGAGTGATAAACTGTTGTGAACTTGTTCTCACTAAAGTGTCCTACTAATCGGATTGTCGCCCGATCGAACAGCCGTTCGATCGACCGACCGACCTGAAAGGTAGAGATACTTCTCTGTTTTTAAAATGCTACAACGAAAACTTCAAAGCACAAGCCATCATACACAAACATATCCATTCCAAACGAGGTAACAATCTAATCGAATGGTCACCCGATCGGATGACCATCCGAACGGATTGCCACCCGATCAAACTACCGTCCGATCCACTGACACTTTGCACCGTTTTACGTGCCGCTTATCGTTTGTGCTATCATTCTGATCAGGCTAAACGTACTCTAGCACTCCCTTCAATCCATCATCGCTGTGAGTATACTCGAACCCTTTTTGCTTTACGCACTTTTGGGTGTTACATACGTTACTTATTCTAAATCACATGGAACACTATGCAATAATTTAACGCTAACCGTTACCACATGTTATACGTGACTTAATGAATGCGTGTTTGTTATGTTTACACATGGATTGCTGTCTACCTGCCTTAGCAACGATAGTACTATAGTTTGGACTCAGCACCTGTTCACTCAGGGGTTGTTAAGGACAATTAATTACATGGCTCACAGTGGTGAGTGTGTATTACAAACTGCCTCGGGCAGTCAACCCGCAGTCATTGGTATTGATAGAATCATATCAATAACTTACGTGCTTCATTTCACATTGTGTACGTGCTGGTTATGCGTAAACGATTTCGAACTCTATTATATCTATTAAACTTGTATGCTCACCTTTACACTATGTGCAATGACTTTTACTTTAACGTATGTGGCAGGTACTTAAGTTGTTAAGATGCTTTGCTTGATGTGAAATCGAGGCTAGGAAAGGTCTAGAAACAAATAAATGAATTGTCTGTACTTAAATTCTGAGTTGTCGGAACAGAACAATTTGTCTTGACTTTGCCTGTAATAATTATGTTACTTTTTATATCATGGTATGGGACGTGATGCTTTAAATAATTGGTAATAATAGTTGTTATGGAAACTTCTGGACAATCTGTTTCGCTCAGTGCCACGCCCCGATGTTTCCGCCATCGGTTGGGGTGTGACACTAATGAACACGTGTGAACAAGTTTTCCCAAAAGCGAACAAGTATTTTTATCGGTTCCATATTCATCAAAATATCAATAAGAACAGCAAGGAGAAATTTACTGAGAAGGGGCGGAAAGAATTTCTTCGTTCATTTTCGACATTATGTGAGTCTTCCATAGAGGAAATATACAGGTATAATTTGGCAAACATTGAAGCACAACTGAAAGAAGTTGGTCGTGGACGTGAGTATTTCTTATATAATTATTTAAATACTTTTTTACATACATACATACCTGACAAGTTATGGTTATATTTTTAGAGGTTTTTGAGTATATGAAGAAATCATGGTTGGATCCGTACCATGAAAAGTTTGTAGCTGCATGGACTTACAAAACACTTAACTTTCACCAGACTACAACCAACAGAGTTGAGGGCATGCATGCATTGCTAAAAAGCCACTTCCAAGTCATCGCAACGCGCTGGTTAAACTTGTGGGGTTTGTTGATCAGATTGTTGAGAAACAATATACAGAGATTAAAAGAGGTTTTGAAACAAGCCTTAGAAAAGTAATGAACCACCACAAGATTCACCCTATGGTTGCAAATGTACTTCAAAAGGTTTCAATATATGCTATTGAACTTATGGCTTTCGAGATACGACGTAAGGAAGATGGGTTGAGAGCCTATGGTGCAACTTGAGGTTGCTAGCTTTTTACCAGTTGTGGTTTGCCACGTGCTTGTCGTTTGGAAAAGTTAGAAAAAAACGTTATGTTTACACATTGACTATTGGCTTTTATGATTTCACTACCTAATTTACTACCATATGTTTTCGTTCATAGGGGGCAAATCCGAATCAATTCGATAGACGTGTTCTGGAAGAAGCTTGACTTCAAGCCGACAAGGAGTAAGATTGAAGATATCGATGTAGACGCGAAATTTGAAAAACTCAAACAACAAATCAATCCAACACCCCCTCAAGTGAAAAAGAGCTACTTGGAAAAATTTAAACAAATCATCATGCCAGGCAACAATACAAAAAACCTCCTATTGTTCAAATGAACACCCGTGGCCGTCCTACATTGAAGACGCAAGAACAAAGGATGACAGAAGATGCAAGAAAAGCTCGTATACACCATATGAAGAAAGTGGGTTCGACGCCTCGTACGATCTTCCTCGTCACAGCGCGTATATATCATCCCAAGACTCTCGAAGACGAAAAAAAACCAACAATCGCTTAACCTTCTCCCTGATTTCCCAATGATCACGTTGGGTCCTAAGTCGGATATAGCTATCGGGAACTATGGATGTCAAATTCCAAAAGTGTTTCACCCATACATTTCGAAAATAAAGGATGTGAAACCAGATGGTCACTGTGGGTTTCGATCGGTAGTAGTGGGGTTATGACAGAAACAAACAAAGTATTTGTCTATCCGATGACAACTTTTAATGGAGTTGCGTGTGAATGAGGGTATTTGGAGGCAAGTCTTCGATCCGAAAAATGTAGGACATTATGATGAGCTATTTAAAAGGATAAGTTTTCATGGATTGGGTAGAGCAGAGTCCAAAAATTATATGGTGATGCCTGGGACGGGATTTCTTATTACTCAAAGATATGGTGTGATTGTTCACACATTGGACATTCGTGGCAACGACACAATTTTCCCTCTGTTGGGCGGTCCGGAAGCTGAGGAACCTCATAAAGTGGTTGCAGTTGTGCCCGTCGACGGTGGACATTTCATCCACGTAAAGCTTGAAGAATCCTATCCAATGCCTCCTCTGAACTACCTTTGGACTTTGAAAAGAACAAAGAGTGCAGCAACTTGGCATGACTTATACAAGGATCGAATCGACGCACATAGAAGGCTAATGTACACACCCGTTGACTTTAATGTTTTCCCAGATATTCAAGATATATGTTAAGTATGTATAATGTAATCCCAATGTTTCGGTAGTTTGTAGTTACCGTACATCCTCAAACCGGTGAATATCTTCGCAACGATGGCTCTCCTCCTCCTTTCTCTCCTCTTGTTGTTCTCTCGCTCCTTCTACGTCGGCATCCTCGTCCCTGACGTCATCCTCTTCCTCTAGATACACACAACAATAATATATATATATATACATATACATATACACGAGTGTGTGAACTTTACATTGATATATCAACAATACAGGTGCGGAAATCACGTTTCACTGTCAGAAAAGCAGTTTGGATATGAAACAAGATAATGAATGGTTTCTTTTGTTTTTGTAACTTTATCATCATAAATGCAGGCTAATTTCAACAAAAAGTACTTGATAATAGGGATGGCAATGGGTCGGGTTTGGGACGGGTTTAGGTAATCCCAAACCCAAACCCGGTTAGATAAGCTTGTCCCAAACCCGTCCCAAAACTCGTCGGGTTTCTAACGGGTAAATACCCATCGGGTATCGGGTATACCCGTGGGTTTCGGGTAAACCCGTTAATTTAAAAAGATTACTCGTTGGTATACTCATCTCAAAACTCATTGGGTATTTATCGGGTAACTACTAACCGGTTACATAATGTATTGTCATTATAAAAATATATATCAAATAACTACAATGTATACGTAATAGAATACCTATATGTGTAAAAAATAGATGTATTATATATATACATATTTAATAATATAAAAGAAATTATATCGGGTATACAATCGGGTAAACAGGTACACTTTATCGGGTAATTGGGTCGGGTAAACGGGTATATCACTAAATCCCTAACCCGCAAAAAAAAAAAAAAAAAAAAAAAACTATTCCCAAACCCGTCCCAAACCCGATTAACCGACCCCAAACCCGTCCCAAATGTGTCGGGTTTCGGGTTTACCCAACGGGTTCGGGTTTGATTGCCATCCCTACTTGATAAAGTGTTATTGCCAATATTTTAAAATCCGGTTTTTATCGTATCGGATTTGGCTCAGAAACGGTATATCGGGCGATTTAGCTGGTTCTATCAAACAATTTAACTGGTACCATGGGCGAAGATTAAGTAGGGCGGGAAGGGGCAGCCGACCCCCGAACTTTTCGCTCAGTAGTTCGTGAAAATGAAAGTGCATCAGTAGTTGTGGGCGCTCGAGAGGCAAAAGTGAAAGTGCACCAATTTTAACGTTATTTTACTGATTTAGTGAAAATAACGTTAAAAGAGGGTATGGTTAATCATGCATCTTGTGGTGGCGTTGATAGCCCAAAGACAAGGAGGTACATGCACTAATCGGCGTTTGTCTCAATTGCTGAGTGTTATGTGCCTTATGTCCAAGGCTTGATGCAAAACTACAATCGAGCCAAGGGTCTTATTGGAAGCAGCCTCTCTATTCCTACGGGGTAGAGGTAAGGCTGTCTACATCTCACCCTCCTCAGACCCTACTTTAGCTTTGCTATTGGTGGGAAATACTGAGTATGATGATGATGATGATGATGTATAATTGTAATCCAATTAAATCCAAAAGTGTGTTTGTGATTGTTATTGTTCAAAAGATGTGCTTCTATCATGTGTCATGCCACCCGAATCGGCCAAAATACGCCATAATACGAACAATAGAGACATAATATGCCATAAAAAACAATCTACACACTAATATGACACTTACAGACAATCTACGCAATAATACGACACTAAAAGACGATAAACGTCACGATACCGAATGTCTCCGACACGGCCCGTACGACCAAAACACGACGCGCGCTCTTTAGGGATCGTGCCCGAGAGTGGCCCGCTGCTATCCCCGGCCATTCCGTCGACTAGATTAGGACGATCGTCAATATCAAGCATGCGTTTGACACACCAGTTTGACGGGATTGGCCTACGGTTTTGGACGCGCGATTACTAGGTTTGGGAGCCCGAGGTGTCGCCGGAGGTGATCCAAGTAGTCATTGAGCTTGGGGATGGAGTACTAGCGCCTCCGACTGTTCAGCAGGCGACCCGGCAGGCTCAGCATGAGGATCTAGGTCTGGATGAGCCTGAGGATTAGGCTCAGCCTCCGTCTCCGCTGCATTCGCCTCCGGCTGATCACGTCGTTGACGACGAGATCCCACCACCGCGGCCGGCGCCACCTCCGCACCCATCGCAGTACCCACAACACGTCTATGCAAACCTGCCTCCTGCTGCGCAGGAGGTGGCTCGGGACTTCGATCGGCGCCTCCGACGTTCTGAGCGATATCAGATGTGGATTATAGAGACGCTAATGGAGCTCCGGGCTTACGCGGGATTGCCGCCCCATCCACTGCCACCATCCCCAGCGCTAGAGGATCAGTAGCTTTAATTTTTATTTTTTATTAGAGATTCAATTGTACTTTTGTATTAGACATTCAAATGTACTTTTTGTTTTGTATGTACAAATTGATTATATATATATATGCAGTTGATCTTTTATTTACACGATGTTTGTTTCGATTGTTTGCGTTTATTTCATACGTCTCTTTTGCAACTTATTGTACGGTGTTTTAATTAAACATGTTCGTGTAATTTAACAAAATAAAATCGGTTAATATTTATAAAAACAATGGCATAATGAAACGTATCTTATAAACGACTGTTATAAGTCAACTATAACCGGTACACTCACGTTAAACTACAGTTATAAATCAACTTTAAGTTATATATGTTTTATAAAAATAAAACAAAAATCTACAACTTTTCAACAAAAAACACAACCAAATACAACCGAACAACAAACCAACACCCCACCAAATTTTCCACCCAAAAACAAACAGTCCAACTTAAGCGCGACGCTTTGGCTAAAGCGCAACCCTTAGGTATGAGGTCAACAGACAAGGACTGACAGGTTTAGTCATTGCCTGTTGACTTTACACCAAAACGCCACGCTTTGGCCAAAGCGCGGCGTTTCAGTGTGTGTAAATAGTCAAGAGGCGTGCGTGAATCGCCTGAGCCTTATTTTATCCTTTTTTCCGTAAGCAGTTTAAAAGTACCTGTCTTTCTTATTCACTACTATTTATACAAATGGATCTGAGCGAATTTAGTCTCTGGTGTTTGATCAGATTTGCATTTTTCTCTATTTTTTTCCCAAAATGACAATGAAGTTTACATTTCGTTGTCACTTGAGTCTGGCTGCCTAGCTTAATCAAATTTTCTATTAACTTGAGATGTATTTTAGGGGTTGTTTGGTAATTTCTGAATGGTTAAGTGCTGAACCAGTAAGAGGTCTAAATCATTAAATGCTAAATCAGTAAAGATTTGAACCATTAAGAGCCAGTATTATGCTTAACTGTTCAGAGGTAAATGTCTGACCAATTCAGATTAGAGATCTTAACCATTCAGACTCAGTATAATGCTTAATCATTCAGAGGCAAATGTATGAATCATTCAAACATCTGCTCGCGCAACAGTCTTAACCATTAAGTGCTGAACCAGTAAGAGGTCTGAACCATTAAAAACTCATTAAGAGATAAACAAAGAGCCCCTAAATCGAGGTATAACTTAATAATGCATGTACTAAATAAAAAATGTTTTTTTATTTAATTATCCTTTCCGTAACATGCATAACATGTTTCTGTTTAGAAAAAGGCCACATATCCGTCTAGAGGCCACACGATAGCAACTTTTTTGTGTAAGTACATGGTAAGAGTTTGTTTTTAAACGGCAAATATGGTACAATTTGGTGTAGTTCGTTACATACAATATGAGTTTTTCTCAACTTTGTTACATTAAAAACATAAAAAATTCGTTTCAATTGTAAGAACCAAATTAAATACATAGTTGTTACATCAAATTAGAATCAATGTTTATCAACTATTGTTCTATAAGAATTCTTGGATAAGCCTCCACCTTAAAATAAAAGAAATGGGAACATTGACGTTAAGAAACCCTTTTGTCATTTCGATATGGAACACCCAAAATCCAATAACAATTTCACAATAGAGTAAAGTGTTGTTTTGTTTTGTTTTGTTTTGGTCCTTGGTGTTTGGTCTGATTTGTAGTTTTTGCGCGCACTCTCTCTCTCTACCCTTTTTTCACTCTTTCTCTCCCCACATCATGTCAACTAGCATTTAACATCAATCGAAAACCATGGTTCTGATAATATTAATGCAGATATTGTTCAATCAGAATCGGTTTGATACGCGACAATACCGACACTAGTATAACTAGCTATAACAAAAACATACTTATCTTGAATATAGCGTTGTTCAACAAAATTTATGCCAGGATGTAGAGAAAAAATGTTAAAAAAAGTTGTAATTTTTATTTTATTTTTTTGAAAAAATTCAACGAACGCGGTTTATTATAGAAAAATCTAACTAGATATATATCCCTAAAAAATACATACAATATTAATCTATCAAATACACCTTTCATCAACCTTACATTTTAATATAAAGTAAAATATCAAAAGAGTTAATTACCAAAATCGTCCTTGAGGTTTGGGCAGGTTTGTCATTTTCGTCCAAAATGACACTTTTGTACCAAATTACCCCCAACGTTTGTAACTTTTTGCCATTTTCATCCGAACCACTAACTTAGTTTATTTTTTCTGTTAAGTTGAGGATATTTGGATGAAACTGGCAAATATAAAACCACAGGGACGATTTTGGCAATTTACTCAAACTCTTTTAAATTTCTTTTATTTAACTAATTTTGTTACATACATAATAAAAAAAAGAATATATATGCAATTTTTATATGAAAAGAATAATAGCTTTGTCACATAATGTTAATAAATTTTCATCCAACCACTAACTAAGTTAATTTTTCTATTAAGGCGAAGGGTGTTTATAAACTAAGACAGAAATTAATTTCTATTTTTTTATATAGACCAGTTTTATAAAAATAAAATCTACTTAAACCTTTAAATTTTATAAAACTAAAATGCTGATGACCTTATTGGAAAATCTCAAATAAAAAAATCTTATCATATGTCCCAAGTTTGTAATTCATCTTCTACTCTTTTAAATTCGCTCCTAAGGAAAAAACAGAAGCCAGTGCCCCCCTCCTATCAAACAACGTATCGTTACCAAACCTTAAAATTACCCACCAAATTGTAATTATAATGCTATGAACCAAAAGTTTCTTTACTCAAGCCACTTAGAATAAGTATTAGTTAGTTACACTCATAATCTTAATTAAATAAATATTTTATTTCTATCAACATATTTCCTAGGTGCTCAATACATTTAAAAAATACTTAATGTTTTACAAATTTTTTCTATCTCTACAACTGATAAATACTAAAAGTTGTAATCGATTATTATGTGTTGCACACTAATGACGTTTTCTCTTTATAAAACTGATTTATATAAAGAAGCTGTAAATTAATTTATGTCTTAATTTATAAAATTTAAAACATCCTTCACCTTATCAGAAAAAATAAACTGAGTTAGTGATTTGGATGAAAATTTATAAAAATTTTGTGACAAAACTATTAATTTTTTTGCCAGGTTAGTCTAAAAACGAAACTTTTTTTTTGTATCTGGGTCTTTAAGGTTTTATTTTTGTTGTCATTTCCATCCAAATGGCAAACTGGGTTAAAAATTTCTGTTAATCACTCCCTTTTTTGTCTTTTTCCTCACTTAAATGAAGAGGATAATGGTTATTTTATATCTAATTTTATTTTAATTATAAAACCTCAAAAACATATAAATAAAACCTACACCTAACCCAACCTCCTCCTCCTCTCTCTCTCCCTCTCTAGAGAACACAACCATACCATCGTGGATCTACAATCACAACCACCACCACAACCGTAACCGCAACATCCACCTTCATCCGCCGGAGAACAAGTAGAAACCGATCACATTAAACGCCTCCCAGGCGAACTACTCCTCCTAATATGCACCAAAATCAACAATGCAAAATATTTCTACATTTGCAACCTAATCTCTAAGCGTTTCTCCACCGGTATTCGCCAAACTACGCTTCATAACTTAATATACCCCTTGTTCATATACTTAAGCTTCTTATTTATATACTTAAGCTTCTTATTCATATGCTTCATAACTTAATATACCCCTTATTCATATACTTAAGCTTCTTATTCATATGCTTCATATGCTTCATAACTTAATATACCCCTTATTCATATACTTAAGCTTCTTATTCATATGCTTCATAACTTAATATACCCCTTATTCATATACCCAATATTTATAATCCCTATTTAAGCTTCTTATTCATAACTTAATATACCCCTTATTCATATACCCAATATTTATAATCCCTATATCATATCTCAAGCAAACCAACTATGAGAGGTCTCAAATCATTGCATTCATGAAACATCAGCTGGTTACAGGCGCGATTATCTACGATAACCAATAGGATTTTTTTAAGCCATACCCCACATTGAGATAAAAGATTATAAACAACAGCTCCCCCAATCTGTAGCAACAGACGATAAGACACGTTTTTTTATATCTAAAGTGAAGAGAAAAGGTATATATGCCGTCTTCGTTCCTCACATTTCCTCATCGGAATCCTAACAACCGTGATGAGAATTTACCTAAAAAACTGTTCAATTACTTATCTGAAGGTTGTGGTTGCGGTTGTGGTAGTGGCTGTGATGGTGGAACCATGGTGGTGTGATGTGATGTCGGGTTAAAATAAGTGTATTTTATATTAATTTGTGTTGGTTTTTAGTGCGTTAAACTTGTTAAGTCACATTTTTTTTATTTATTTAATGTGTGTTTGTATGTTTTGCTTAACATGTATTAAAAAGGATAAACAAGAGAGAACAAGAGAAAGCGAGTCGAGAAACAGGTTTGATGGGTTACCGCAAGACCTATAAAGGAAAGAATCAACTGGGACGCACAGGCGACACGCGGCAGGTAGCTCGGAGGGCTCCGCGACGCGCTGGGAAGATCGAGTCAACGTCGGTTAAGTTAGTCAATGGCGGTCAACTAGTGACCCCCGCGACACGCGGGGGGTTGTGTGGGTAATGCCGCGACGTGCGGCAGACCTTGTTTACGGGAATTGTTATAATCGCCCAAATTAGGTTATTAGATCATCTTTTCTCATTCCAGCCTTCGGGTACGCATTCCAAGGCGATTTTATCACTATCTTCTCATCTTTCAAGCTACTCGTGCATGTCTAATCAATTCGGGATGACAACTGAAGCTGTGAGGACAATCATGAGCGGCTAAACACTCGGTGACTTCCACTCGGATGAACTTTGCTTTGTTTTGACATAACTATCTTGTTTCTGATTCTTGTAAACTTGTGGATTCGCTCTAGGATCGATTCCGTAACCGTTGAATGCGTAGAATACGTATCTTGTGCGGAATCCAAGTATGTGTGTAGATTGAACACAAGAAGTAATTAAATGTTAATTTCTATTGATGCTTTAATAGTTTACAACCACGAAATCAAATTGCACGAATTTCCCCTCTAAGTCAGCAAAGTTACCTCAATGAATAAGACCCTACACCTATTTATAGTAACAGTAGATTTGTACAAGGATACCTACGAATGGACCTTCATTTGTATGAACCCGCACTTATGAATGGACAATTATAACTACGAACCTACTTTGCTCATTCGTACGAATCTAGTCATGTTGATTCGTACGAATCAACATCTAAACACATGAACTTTATGTTTGACTTATTAGCACCATGTCTTGATCATTTCTCAGCTACGATACGTGATTGACGGAAGTGATAGACATATGCACTCACAGACTCCCCCTTGGATATTGCTGCAGTCAATTTCGTAGCTTTCTATTTTCTCTCTCTCTGAGTCTTCACGAAGTCTTTAACAGCTTCAGTTCCACAGACTCCCTCTCTAACAGACTCCCCTTGGATTAGCATCTAGCTCCTGCTGCTCCCCCTTTTGGTAAACTATCTCTCCAGGCTTCCCCTTTCTTTAATCTTCCGGCTTTTTAGGATCGTCACCTGGTTCAACCATTGCAAGCTCCCCCTTACTTTGTACTTTTCTCCAGACTCCCCTTTAGTCTCAGCTATCAGGATCGTAATCTGGCTTTCACAAATTTGACAGTTAAAAGATTATTATTTTCCGGTATCGAAACCTGGCTCTATGAAAACCTTTTGATAATTTTAAAACTCCAGGATTTCATACTGACTCTCTCCCCAATCAAATAACTAAATATCTGACAATGAAAGAATCTTACTACCAAAAACCTCATAGATTATCATCCAAGTCCACATTAATGACCTTGGAGATTTCACAAACTTTTTTTTGAATTTTCATTTAAAACATGATGTTTCAAATTAATGAACTTATTTATTTTCTGAGACATGTTCAACATACTTGGACTTTGAACTCAGCTTTCAGACATCAGTTGTTGAAAATAAAGCAGAAACAAAATCTTTTTGTATTTTAATAAGGTTTATGCAAAAACACACTGAAAATCTTTTGGTGATTTTTCTGAAATATAAAGCAGTAAAGAACTATTTAGAAACATATTTTTGTTTGAATTCGTGTCAGAGGATCATATCAGTTTATGACAAATCACGAGCACCGTTGACCTTTTAAAGACTTTAAGTTCTAAACGATTCACTTAGATTATCAGTATACTGATCCACTTAAATTTTCACACAAACTTCAATTGATTCAAGATACGAGATTAATGTTTTATGTACTTAACTTATTCGCGTGTCCCACCTCAGAATATACTCCCGTATCAAGATTCCCTAGATTCGGTCTTACAGGTGAATATACTATATTGATATCTGTACTATGGGTTAGTTTGAGATCTTGAGAGCTCAGGTATGAACTACCGTTAAGTCAAAGAGATGAAGGCTCGACTTTGAGGTGTGTTCCACTTAGGAATCTTCTTTACAACTGCACTTGATTCATATCTTTCGATATTTTTCAATTTTTATGCAGAGGGAAAGCATTAAGCACGCAAAGAGCATTATACGAAGTCTAGGCCATTGCTGACGTAAAATCAGAAGTCCAAGTATAATACCCCAGATATCAATAAGACAATAAGTATAAAGACCTAATATATCAGAATCAGGCAACCTCTCAAAGGAAATTTCGGAGTACTAAGTCCATATATCCGAGAGAAGTTCCCCACAAGATAAGTAAGTTATTGATATTTAGGTTTATGTATCGAAATCAATCTACTAAGTGTGTAAAAATCTACTGGCATATCATCAGTGAGACCGTTTATCACATTTTAACATTCCATTTCTTTAGCATGCTGTGATTGTCTTACTGATGTACTATCATTTCCTGTTTTTACACAAAAAACTCATTTTAAGTTTTCTCATGTTTTTTTTTTACTTTTCAAATTTTCAAATGTTTTTGTATTTTCAAAATTTTTACTCCCCTTAAAATCCAAAACATTTAAAGAAAATTTGATAACTAATGTAGATAGCTTCATCTCGCCATCCATTTTCTACTTCACATGCTCTGTTTGCATAAAGTACCCCCATGATTTACAACACTGATATTTAACAGTTTGAAAACCATTTTTCAACCACTTGTGAAATTAATCATGTTTGTTCAGTCGTGAGGGTTTCGGCATATTCAAGCAACATATATTTTTTTTTAAATTTTTGATTTTTTAACAACATTTAAAAACAAACATATTTTTTCATTTTTCATTTTTGACAAAATAAAAACATATTTTTTAGTTTTAAAAATTTTTCTATTTTTAGGTTTTTGTTTTATGTTTTATGTTTTATTTATATACAAAAACAAAGAAACTCCTTATTTTTCATTTACAGGGGGACTGCCTCCTCCTGTGCCAGACTGCTCCTCTGCTCTCCTTGTTGACATTCAGCTAATATCTGGAGCACCTGCACATTCAAACTACTCAATTACTTGAATAATGCAACCCAGTCCTGTTTACGGGAAGGTGGTGATAGTGGTGGAGGTGCGGTGGGGATGGTGGTGGTGCAGTGGTGTTAACGGTGGTGGTATGGGTCTAGATAAGAGAGAGAGAGAGAGAGAGAGAGAGAGAGAGAGAGAGAGGAGGGATGGACATGTGTGTGTGTGAAATGTTTGTGTTCAGGTGTATATAATAGTATATGTAATTTATTTTATATATAATATTAATATCTTTACGCATTAGACACTTGTTCCTTATACTTATGTGCATAAAAGAGTTGTACTTTGTGTATAAATGACTAAATTGCCCTCCTATTTGACAGACTTAGTGGATGGTGTAAAAAATTAGACTCAAAAGGTTACAAAATAAGCGTTTAAGGACTCAAGACGTTAGATATTCTGATTTTGGACTCAAATAATTAAAACTATTATCACATATGGATTCAAAAAGTAATTTTCCCATTATTTTCTTATATAGTTATTGTATACAATCTTAAAGGACAAAGTTGGTGGGTTTCCCACCGGCTTTAGAGATGGGCATAATAACCGGTTCCAAACCCGACCCGTTAGAACCTACCCGGAACCGGTTCCAGTCCAACCCGATATAAAGCATACCCGGTTCCGGTTTAAAAAACCCGACGGTTCCTACCCTGTTTCATATTTTTTTAAAAAAAATAAGTTCCATACCCGGTTCCAACTTGTACCCGGTTCCTACCCGTACCCGGTTTTCATGCGTACCCGGTTCCTACCCGTATCCGGTTTCCATGCGTACTCGGTTCCTACCCGTACCCGGTTTCCATGCGTACCCGGTGCCACTTTAATTATTAAAGTTTTATAAAGCTGGGCTTTCTACTCTCAAAATAGAGCCCATCAAGCAAAACCCACAGACTATCATACCGTTGCAATCGATTTCTGACTGTTGGAATCGATTCTAACGGTCAAATTCAACATTTAATACAAATCTTACCGTTAGAACCGATTCCTGACCGTTGGAACCGGTTCCGCCTATAAAAACATTGCCATTTTTTCAAGATTATCACATAATTCTCCCTAATCTTCTTCTTCTAGCTTATTCTTCTATAATGGCTACTAAAAATTCCAAAGTTACAAACTCCAAATAGCCGGGTTTCTTTTTGTTTCCAACACCGTAACGACTTCATCATTGCATGCCATATCTCTTAGCAAGTATGAAACTATGAATTAGAGAGGTTTAATAGTGGGTTTTTGGTAGAGGTTTGAAAGTATGAAATGAAACTATGATTTAGAAATATTGATTTAAATAACACAACCGGTTATAATACGACAGAACCGGTTTGATTTGACTGGACACGACTGTGACAACTGTGCTCTGTAATCGACGTTCAATGTAAAACAATGTGGATTATTAATAAAACAATGTGCTTTGGTGTTATTATATGTTTTTTGTGTTATTATGTGTGTATTTGTGTTTTGTGATTTTTCAATTTGATTCAATTCCGATTTCAAGCTCTAAATCGCTTTCTGGAAGGTTACACGTGCACTAATTCGTAAATATAACCAGTTTAATGCAAAAAAAAAAAACACTCCGGAATGGTGAAATAGGCTTAACATACCTTAAATAACCTCCACATAACTTAGAAATAAGTTTTGGATGGTTTGGTGTGTTGAAATCAAGTTTGTTCGATCGCAGGGACTATTTGTGCCAAACTGCGAAACTATACCGATTTGTATAGTAACGAACGTTCCGGAACTTGATCATAAGTTAAACATACCCTAAATATCCTTTACATAGCTTAGAAATAGGCTTTGAGGGGTTTGGTATGCTAAAATGAACGTATTTGATCAATAGAGACTAAAAGCGTCAAAAGTGCATAAGTTTGCATTTTTGCGCATATCTTACGTCCTGAATATATCCGGACATCCAAAAATTTATGTAATCATTAAAATATTTTATTTTAGTGATTGGCATGATAAAATTCCATTCGTCACGTAATTTGGATCGTTTTTGCGTTCATTACGATTTCCGTCGTAATTAACCGAACAACGCAACCGTACGACCAAACGAACTAACATCCGAGATGTTTTGAGCATATTTTAAGATCCCTATAATTTAACTTTATTTTAGAGCCTTGAAATGGGGTTAAAGGGACTTAAAAGTGCAAAAAAATCAAGTTTTACAAGTGTAGGGACCATTTTTGAAATTTCTGGCAGATTCAATGAACCTAGTCCATTTTGAAGTGTTGATGGTTTTCACCCATGGTTTTGCAAAACCATGGGCTGGTATTCAATGAACATAGTCCACATTAGGGGCTCCCATGGTTTTAGAAAACCATGGGCACACATGTAAGGTCCAGATCAAAGCTCAGTTTTCGAGGAACGATCTTAACGGTTCTAGAAATCCTATATATACCCCATCCATTTCACTTCAAAACCCACAATTTGAAATCTGATTTATGCTCTCTAAGTGGAAGTATATGCTTCCTACCTGAGAGAAAAATCGGAATCAAATCTTGCGGGGACCTTCTGTAAGTATTCTTTCGTTCTTTTCATTCGTTTTTGTCGTTAAAGTCAAACTGCGTTTGACTTTCTGCTTTGACCAGTTTATGGTCAACGCGAAGTTCGTTTGAACTTCATAACTTGACGTAATAACGATGGTTATAGTCCCTAGTGACTATACCTACTGATTACCACGTTATCTAGGCTCAGTATCGAGTCGTAGTTTCGGCCAAAATGCGTTTTCTCGCGTATTTTGTAACCAAACTACTCTAGGATATCAAAACCGTTTGTTTTGATATCAAAACCTGTTTTCTAACTTAACTAAACATGTTCTAGCATGTTTAGCTCGTCACTTTTTTTAGATTAGTGCTTGTGTGGAGCCGAAAGTCAAGCGGACTAAACACCCGCTTAGACTTTCGAACATGACCCGTTTGGTCGATCATTAGGATCCGACCAAACATGTTAAGTGACCATAGTAGCGTAGGGAATAACCTTCCGAGGTTATACCTTATGGTCACTTAGGTTTGATTAGTCGCATGATAGGTAGTTTATATGCCTTTGGTAAATTACCAAAATACCCTTTTCATACATAATTGGTAATTAAGCATATGTAACCTAAAATTTTGACACGTAGCGGATTATGTAACATAATTAAACATGTATGGGCATATAATACTTGTCATAGGACTAGTTAGACATCTTGAACGCGCTTTTGCGCACACGACGCGTTAAAGTAGCGTAACATACCTTAATGGGTCGTGATGGGTCGAAAGCACTTAGGTTGGGTTTCAATTTAGGATGTAAGCTTTGTTAAACCATATCACATGAGTTCCAACACTCATTTGGTTTGCGAGACTTCATTCTATCCGATCGTCCGATTTAGGCGTCTATTGTTTGACTAGTGGTTCGATTACTAGATGCTACTTGATTTCTCTGGGTTACTTGAGTTTGCTTGAGTTCTATTGATTGAAGATACTTTGCACTTCATGTGAGTACATAGTTCCCCTATTTTACTGTTTTTAAATGTTTTGGGGTGATTCATATGTACGAAATGTTTTCAAGGTTTAAACGATGGTTTCAAAAATGATTAAAACGATTTTTACAAAACTAATAACGATTTCAATAATGTGAACAAAACTTGATGGTTGTAGTTACATAACAAATGACATTCATTAATTTTGGCCCAACCGACCAGTATTAGGTTATGGTACCATAGGATCTGACAAATCCCGTTACTTTACTACACCCATGGTTATGTGTGGGGGTTGTGGGTAGCGACTGAATCTGATGTTTGTTAACTTACCCTTTGGTGGTTTGTTAATTCGAGAAGCGAGAAGTGAGGTGATCGACTCACGAAGGTTTGAATGTTGTTAGCGAGACGACCATATATAGTTTTTCACAAATTAAAACGAGGACGATTTAAACGATTTTAAACGAGTTAACGATTTCGAAACGATTTTAACGAGCTAAAAGATTTGGGTAAACTATTGGTTTTTGGTTAGTGTTTAGATAACGGGACGGGTGTAACGTGATGAAAGCATGGTGGATAAGCCGCTGGTACTTCCTATATATAAGTGTTTTCATCATATTACATATCGTGGCATTATTTAGTTCACTTGGGTAAACGATTTTGAAACGATGTCACACAACGATGTTTTTCTAAGAGATATACACTATACGAGTTTTTAACGAGTTTTTACAAGATAGTTTACAAGTTGGTTTTCTAAAACAAATGTTTTTTGGGGTTAAGAAGCATGGCTACGAGATTTTATAAACTATAACCATCTTGATTTGAGTTGGTTAATTATGTTGCAATACATTTTTCAAAACAAGGTTTGTATTTTGACTCTTGTAGTCTAATTAAGTACTGCAACATATAAACGAAGCCATTATTCCGATACTCTTATAAAACCTATGTACTCGCCAGCATTTCTTTGCTGACTAAGTTTTTACATATGTTTCAGGTGTTGATGCTTGATTGATTTCTAGGATGCATGCGTCACATAGGATCTGGACAAGGCCTTAGTGACATAATAACTATGATAGACGATATAAAACTTGTTTATTCTATGTTAAGACAATGTAATGTTTAATTTTATCAATAAAACGAAACACTTTTTGTATCCATGGTTATGAAATGATAGCTTCTGTTACAACACTCCCCGACGTTTCCGCCACGGTTTGTTGTCCTACGTGGTCGGGGTGTGACAGAAGAAGTTGGTATCAGAGCCAATGGTTATAGGGAATTAGGTTATTAGTAATGCTTTGACCTAGACTATAACTTTAGGACCCTAACGCAAGTTTACTTGTGTTTAGATTTTAAAACAATACCGTCACCTATCCTTAGGTGATAACCACAATAAGTTCGAATCCGCTTTGAAAACTAATCATCTGTTCTAGGATGATTGATTACTAGGTTTTGAACCCTTTGTTATAAGGTTTTGAACCCTTTAAGTTTTCAAAAATCTCGTCAAAGTTTGGGTCTAAATAGTGTGAACACATGCGAACTGGAAGGGTGGGTGCCTGTACCCTAGGTCTTCTGTCTAAGGCTAGAGTGTTCGTACAAATCCGCAGTATCGGACCAGTCACTCTTACCTGGGAACTCTTGGGGTGAGTGTCCACTTATAGGCGAGCATGTCTTCGGCGATACATTATTTTTGATCCATTTACTTTGATTAATCTCTGCGTGTTGTTTGTTTGTTCGAGGTAACGAACGAATAATCGCCTCTCTTGTGTTTTGTTGATGTTTTCAATGCCTCTTGTGTTTTTCCAATTATCGATCCCGCTCATGGAGGAGCATTCAATCTGAATGCAAACGAGGCTCGAGCTGACCACCTCGTTGTCAATGGTACCTTTCTGGTTAACGGTATGTTTCTTGTTAACAACCGACCTGCATCTATTCTTTTTGATTCTGGAGCCGATAGAAGTTTTATTTCATCGTCTTTTGAACCTTTGCTTGCGATACCTAGAACTAAACTGAGGAAACCCTTATCTGTCAAAGTTGCTACTGGTAAACCTCTTGTTCTTGATTCTGTTATTCGTGGTTGTCAGTTGAACCTTGATAACCATCTTTTTCCTATTGACCTCACACCGATGCAACTTGGGAGCTTCGACATCATCGTTGGGATGAATTGGTTAACCAAACACCACGCTGAGGTGGTTTGTTTTGATAAGATTGTTTGTATTCCTTTGTCTTTTGGCGATATTCTGGAGGTTCATGGCGAGAAACCTTCAGGTGGATTGAAGCTTATGTCGTGTATGGAAGCCCAAAGGTATTTACGAAAAAGATATGTTGCTTTTCTAGCACATGTCACCGAGGAGAAAGACAAGAGTAAGAGTATTCAGGATATTCCGATTGTTCCGGATTATCCGAAGGTGTTTCCTGATGAACTGCCTAGTTTGCCTCCAGTTCATCAAGTCGAGTTTAATATTGACCTTGTACCTAATGCCAACCCTATTGCAAAAGCGCCTTATCGACTTGCACCGTCCGAGATGCAAGAATTATCGAAGCAGCTTCAAGAGTTATCTGATAAAGGATTCATTCGACCGAGCTTTTCACCCTGGGGAGCTCCTGTCCTCTTCGTGAAAAAGAAAGATGGATCTTTTCGAATGTGTATTGATTATCATGAGCTTGATAAGCTTACCATCAAGAATCGATATCCCCTACCTCGAATTGATGATCTCTTCGACCAGCTGCAAGGTGCTTCATGCTTTTCCAAGATCGATCTGCGTTCTGGGTATCATCAACATCGTGTTCTCGAAGAAGATATTCCCAAAACTGCATTCCGCATAAGATATGGCCATTACGAGTTTACAGTCATGCCTTTTGGTTTGACAAATGCTTCAACCATCTTCATGGACTTAATGAATAGGGTCTGCAAGCCTTATTTAGACAAGTTCATTATTGTGTTCATCGACGCTATTCTTGTTTATTTGAAGTCTCGAGCCGAGCACGAGCAACACCTTCTCTTAACATTGGAACTCCTGAAGAAGGAACAACTTTTTGCTAAATTCTCCAAGTGTGAATTTTGGCTTAAAGAAGTTCAATTCTTGGGTTATATAGTCAATGAGCAAGGTATTCATGTGGATCCATCCAAGATTGCTGCTATTAAGGAGTGGAGTACACCGGCGACGCCTACAGAGATTCGATCTTTTCTTGGTCTTGCCGGTTATTATCGTCGATTCATTTCTAATTTCTCGAAGATTGCGGTTCCACTCACTGCTTTGACTCAGAAGAATAAGCCTTTTGAGTGGGGACCCAAGCAAGAAGAAGCGTTCCAAACGCTGAAGCAGAAGTTATGTAATGCTCCTGTTCTATCTCTGCCCGAGGGAAGCGATGATTTCGTTATCTATTGCGATGCGTCCAACTTAGGCCTAGGTTGCGTCCTCATGCAATGAGGTAAAGTTATTGCATATGCATCTAGACAGCTGAAAATTCACGAGAAGAACTATACGACTCATGATCTTGAGTTAGGAGCTGTGGTTTTTGCGCTCAAAATCTGGAGACACTACCTCTATGGAACGAAGTGTGTGGTTTTCACAGACCACAAAAGTCTCCAGCATATTCTTAATCAGAAGGAGTTGAACATGAGGCAACGACGTTGGGTCTAGCTCTTAAGTGATTACGATTGCGAGATTCGCTACCACCTTGGTAAGGCGAATGTCGTAGCCGATGCGCTTAGTCGAAAGGAGCGAGTCCAGCTTCATTCTGTTCGAACTCTTTATCTGATCTTCAATCTCGTGTCCTTCAAGCTCAGCAATTTTGTGTTTCACAAAATTTGATGGGTAAGGAATTACCACGTCAGCTTGAGCTTAAGCTCGAAAGGAAAGGCGATGGTTTACTCTACTTCAAGGATCGTTTGTGGATTCCGAAACAAGACGATCTTCGCACCCTAGTGATGGACGAATCTCACAAATCTCGATATTCTATCCATCCTGGTGCTGATAAAATGTACAAGGATCTTCGTACTAAGTTCTGGTGGCCTGGTATGAAGAAAGATGTTGCCTTGTATGTATCGAAATGCCTAACTTGTCTTAAAGTCAAGGCTGAACATCAACGACCTTCTGGTTTGCTTGTACAACCAGAGATACCGGTTTGGAAGTGGGAGAACCTTGCGATGGATCTCATCACTAATTTACCGCGTACATCTAAAGGTCACGATGCTATTTGGGTTGTTATCGATCGATTAAAGAAATCAGCTCATTTTATTCCGATTTGCGAGGATCTATCTACTGATAAACTTGCAAAGATTTATGTTGACGAGATTATTTCACGACATGGTGTTCCTTTGGATATCATTTCCGATTGCGATGCTCGATTTTCATCTCATTTCTGGAAGACCATGCAATCTGCTATGGGAACCCAACTAAATCTAAGCACTGCTTATCATCCCCAAACAGATGGACAATCTGAAAGGACGATTCAAACTTTGGAGGATATGCTTAGAGTATGCGTGATAGACTTTGGTGGTAATTGGGATTCTCATCTGCCATTGATCGAGTTCTCTTACAACAATAGTTATCATGCTAGCATTAAAATGGCACCATTCGAAGCTCTCTACGGTCGAAAATGTCGTTCACCTGTCTGTTGGAACGAGACCGGTGAAGCTCAGCTTACTGGACCTGAGCTCATTCCAGAAACAACGGACAAATTCAAGAAAATCCGCGATAATCTTGTGACAGCTCGAAGCCGTCAAAAGAGTTATGCGGATATACGACGCAAGCCCTTAGAATTTCAAGTCAGAGATCGTGTCCTACTCAAGGTTTCACCTTTGAAAGGAGTCGTGAGATTTGGAAAGAAAGGAAAACTTGCACCTCGATATGTGGGACCATTCAAGATTGTGGAAAGAATTGGGAAGGTTGCCTATCGACTAGAGCTACCTCCAGAGCTTGGAAATATTCATCCGACTTTTCACGTGTCCAATTTGCGAAAATGTTTAGCTGACGCTGATCTTCACATTCCTCTCGACGAAATCCGAATCAATGAAACGATGCACTTTGTCGAGAAACCCGTGGAGATAGTGGACCGTACATTCAAATAGTTG
The DNA here is from genome assembly GCF_002127325.2 of Helianthus annuus. Taxonomy (NCBI): domain Eukaryota; kingdom Viridiplantae; phylum Streptophyta; class Magnoliopsida; order Asterales; family Asteraceae; genus Helianthus; species Helianthus annuus. The sequence goes on from NC_035443.2 coordinate 40,815,571, forward strand.
AAGAACAAACTGATTCATTTGGTTAAAGTTTGTTGGGAGTCCAAACGTGGCCTAGAATTTACTTGGGAACGTAAGGACCAAATGATGACCAAATATCCGCATTTGTTTTCACAAGCTTCCTCTAGTTAAAATTTCGGGACGAAATTTCCTGAAGTAGGGGAGACTGTGACAATTGTGCTCTGTAATCGACGTTCAATGTAAAACAATGTGGATTATTAATAAAACAATGTGCTTTGGTGTTATTATATGTTTTTTGTGTTATTATGTGTGTATTTGTGTTTTGTGATTTTTCAATTTGATTCAATTCCGATTTCAAGCTCTAAATCGCTTTCTGGAAGGTTACACGTGCACTAATTCGTAAATATAACCAGTTTAATGCAAAAAAAAAACACTCCGGAATGGTGAAATAGGCTTAACATACCTTAAATAACCTCCACATAACTTAGAAATAAGTTTTGGATGGTTTGGTGTGTTGAAATCAAGTTTGTTCGATCGCAGGGACTATTTGTGCCAAACTGCGAAACTATACCGATTTGTATAGTAACGAACGTTCCGGAACTTGATCATAAGTTAAACATACCCTAAATATCCTTTACATAGCTTAGAAATAGGCTTTGAGGGGTTTGGTATGCTAAAATGAACGTATTTGATCAATAGAGACTAAAAGCGTCAAAAGTGCATAAGTTTGCATTTTTGCGCATATCTTACGTCCTGAATATATCCGGACATCCAAAAATTTATGTAATCATTAAAATATTTTATTTTAGTGATTGGCATGATAAAATTCCATTCGTCGCGTAATTTGGATCGTTTTTGCGTTCATTACGATTTCCGTCGTAATTAACCGAACAACGCAACCGTACGACCAAACGAACTAACATCCGAGATGTTTTTAGCATATTTTAAGATCCCTATAGTTTAACTTTATTTTAGAGCCTTGAAATGGGGTTAAAGGGACTTAAAAGTGCAAAAAAATCAAGTTTTACAAGTGTAGGGACCATTTTTGAAATTTCTGGCAGATTCAATGAACCTAGTCCATTTTGAAGTGTTGATGGTTTTCACCCATGGTTTTGCAAAACCATGGGCTGGTATTCAATGAACATAGTCCACATTAGGGGCTCCCATGGTTTTAGAAAACCATGGGCACACATGTAAGGTCCAGATCAAAGCTCAGTTTTCGAGGAACGATCTTAACGGTTCTAGAAATCCTATATATACCCCATCCATTTCACTTCAAAACCCACAATTTGAAATCTGATTTATGCTCTCTAAGTGGAAGTATATGCTTCCTACCTGAGAGAAAAATCGGAATCAAATCTTGCGGGGACCTTCTGTAAGTATTCTTTCGTTCTTTTCATTCGTTTTTGTCGTTAAAGTCAAACTGCGTTTGACTTTCTGCTTTGACCAGTTTATGGTCAACGCGAAGTTCGTTTGAACTTCATAACGTGAGCGTAATAACGATGGTTATAGTCCCTAGTGACTATACCTACTGATTACCACGTTATCTAGGCTCAGTATCGAGTCGTAGTTTCGGCCAAAATGCGTTTTCTCGTGTATTTTGTAACCAAACTACTCTAGGATATCAAAACCGTTTGTTTTGATATCAAAACCTGTTTTCTAACTTAACTAAACATGTTCTAGCATGTTTAGCTCGTCACTTTTTTTTAGATTAGTGCTTGTGTGGAGCCGAAAGTCAAGCGGACTAAACACCCGCTTAGACTTTCGAACATGACCCGTTTGGTCGATCATTAGGATCCGACCAAACATGTTAAGTGACCATAGTAGCGTAGGGAATAACCTTCCGAGGTTATACCTTATGGTCACTTAGGTTTGATTAGTCGCATGATAGGTAGTTTATATGCCTTTGGTAAATTACCAAAATACCCTTTTCATACATAATTGGTAATTAAGCATATGTAACCTAAAATTTTGACACGTAGCGGATTATGTAACATAATTAAACATGTATGGGCATATAATACTTGTCATAGGACTAGTTAGACGTCTTAAACGCGCTTTTGCGCACACGACGCGTTAAAGTAGCGTAAGCTACCTTAATGGGTCGTGATGGGTCGAAAGCACTTAGGTTAGGTTTCAATTTAGGATGTAAGCTTTGTTAAACCATATCACATGAGTTCCAACACTCATTTGGTTTGCGAGACTTCATTCTATCCGATCGTCCGATTTAGGCGTCTATTGTTTGACTAGTGGTTCGATTACTAGATGCTACTTGATTTCTCTGGGTTACTTGAGTTTGCTTGAGTTCTATTGATTGAAGATACTTTGCACTTCATGTGAATACATAGTTCCCCTATTTTACTGTTTTTAAATGCTTTGGGGTGATTCATATGTACGAAATGTTTTCAAGGTTTAAACGATGGTTTCAAAAACGATTAAAACGATTTTTACAAAACTAATAACGATTTCAATAATGTGAACAAAACTTGATGGTTGTAGTTACATAACAAATGACATTCATTAATAGTGGCCCAACCGACCAGTATTAGGTTATGGTACCATAGGATCTGACAAATCCCGTTACTTTACTACACCCATGGTTATGTGTGGGGGTTGTGGGTAGCGACTGAATCTGATGTTTGTTAACTTACCCTTTGGTGGTTTGTTAATTCGAGAAGCGAGAAGTGAGGTGATCGAGTCACGAAGGTTTGAATGTTGTTAGCGAGACGCCCATATATAGTTTTTCACAAATTAAAACGAGGACGATTTAAACGATTTTAAACGAGTTAACGATTTCGAAACGATTTTAACGAGCTAAAAGATTTGGGTAAACTATTGGTTTTTGGTTAGTGTTTAGATAACGGGACGGGTGTAACGTGATGAAAGCATGGTGGATACGCCGCTGGTACTTCCTATATATAAGTGTTTTCATCATATTACATATCGTGGCGTTATTTAGTTCACTTGGGTAAACGATTTTGAAACGATGTCACACAACGATGTTTTTCTAAGAGATATACACTATACGAGTTTTTAACGAGTTTTTACAAGATATTTTACAAGTTGGTTTTCTAAAACAAATGTTTTTTGGGGTTAAGAAGCATGGCTACGAGATTTTATAAACTATAACCATCTTGATTTGAGTTGGTTAATTATGTTGCAATACATTTTTCAAAACAAGGTTTGTATTTTGACTCTTGTAGTCTAATTAAGTACTGCAACATATAAACGAAGCCATGATTCCAATACTCTTATAAAACCTATGTACTCGCCAGCATTTCTTTGCTGACTAAGTTTTTACATATGTTTCAGGTGTTGATGCTTGATTGATTTCTAGGATGCATGCGTCACATAGGATCTGGACAAGGCCTTAGTGACATAATAACTAAGATAGACAATATAAAACTTGTTTATTCTATGTTAAGACAATGTAATGTTTAATTTTATCAATAAAACGAAACACTTTTTGTATCCATGGTTATGCCCATCTCTAACCGGCTTTGTCACACCCCAACCAATGGCGGAAACATCGGGATGAGACGAAGTGTGAAGATTGCTCGAGACATCATAACGCTAATAATTGTGACAAGTATTTAAATAATCCGATTTCATTTCATAAGATAAATTGTCAACATTACAAGAAATTCAAATACAACAAGTTTAACAAAAATAACATGACAACATAACAAAATTGATACCACATATTAAACCCTAACGTCTATATGTGTATCTAGGCATCAACGCTACTTCTTTTCTTAGCATCATCCTCATCAACCTGTAACATGTTTAAAATAATTCAATGCAAAAGCAAAGGCGAGTATACAAGTTTGATACATACTTAGCAAAAGATAAGTTTTAAACAATTCCTCATAGCAAGCATGTGATTCAAGATAAACATTTAAATATGGCATGTGTCTAACATATCAAACCAAGGAAACGGAATATGCTCATGACATTACCGATGATAAAGGGCGGGTCGTTAATCCTATAGCGCTACATATGTCACGGTTTGGCTCGTACGAAGTTAATGATAAATTCAACACATAAGTTTCACCCAAGTTTAAAGTATCAAGCCATCACGTATACAAGCATGTTATAGGAATGTTCATGTGTTTAAGCAAAATGTTCATGTGTAAGTTTGTTGATAGATAAAACATGTTACACCCCAAAAGTGATAAAAGTAAAAGGGGGAATACGAGTATACTCACGGTGGTTAAGGGCTTTTCCCACTTGAATTCCCGCGAGTGAGTTGGTGGATGGATTAGTTTGGAGCACCTTGTCCTTCTACACGAGGCAAACAAGGTGTGTGAGTTTGGCGTTTACGGAAGATTATAGATTCGGAGTTTAAAATGTATAGAAATAACATACGTAAAAATAATCATCTTGTACACATAACCCTTGTTCTTGACACTATTAGAACTCAAGAGAGTTGGTATGATTTCATGGATTCAAAGGTCCATTAGAGTCGTAACAAGAGCATGGTCATAGATGATGTAACATATTCTTGACAAGTAACTATTAGGTTATCATCAAGTTTAGTTACTTAGGTATATATGTATGTATATAGAATAGCCTAGATATTATATTGGTTACAAGTCTTATGATTCAAGCATGAGGTAGGAGATCAATGTCTCCATTTAGGCACCTCTTTGTGTCATAGAGTACATACATGAGGTAGGAAGAACAAGCTCCCATTTAGGCACCTCTATTGTTCACCACTACACTTGTTGTTATAAACAACAAGGAGGGTCATGAACATACAAGTATTAAGGAAATAACAACAACTATTCTATAGAAAACATCAAGTAATGAGTGGATTCTTATGAAGGATAGCCCAAGCTTGTCCAACCATCACACATTCATCAAGCTTCATACTTGAACACTACTTGTGGGTAAAACCCTAACTAAAACAGAAAGTTTATGAGGTTTTAACCTCTGAATTAGATGTCTCAACCATGTTTTTAAGCTTAACCAACCATAAGAGAGGTTGTAAGCATTAGGACATTGGTTTGAGTTGTGTTAAACACAAGTTGGATGAAGTTTGCATAAGATGTAACAAAACAGAAAGTTTTTTTGGTCAATTTCGGAGCAATTCCAGGTCTGATTTCTCCAAGGAGAAGTCAAGGAATCAAACTCCATGATTAACCAAGCAAATAGGAAGAAGAATCAAGTGTTTTCATCAAGAAATGAGCAAGTTATACCAAGTTTAGTGTAGAGGTATGAATCTGTCCGAAAATGCAAGTTCTTGCTTGAATTTGGGAGTGTTTTGGTGAAATTTGAGAGTGGTGAAAGTGTCCAAGTGCTTGGGGAAGCTTGGGTACTTATAGGGAGGTGATTAGGGTTGATTAGAGATGTTTACTAGAGCCAAAACTCGGTTTAAACTTGAAATCCCGCTCAAACAATGGAGCTGGTCGCGACTGTTGGAGCTTCTGCCGACCAGGGACCTCACGCGGCCCGCCTGAGGTTTCAGGCTAAGTCCACGCGGGCCGCGAGCCACTTGTGGTTCTGGATAAGTTTCATTTTATTACAATTTGGCCCCTAGAGTTATTATTTTAGTGTTTTTAGGGCATTTAAGGACTATAATTGCCACAAAAGCATAGTTTGAGGTACATTTAAGTATGAGGAACATAATCAAGTATAATTAAGCGTACGAAGGTCGTATTCAAGTATCGTTTATGACCGAAATACGTTTTATGCGTAAGTTTCATGTATTTACAAGTTTAGCACCTAGTTTCCAAGAATTATGAATAAGCATAATTTGTTCTACGAAATTGAACGTATGAGCATATATAAAGTATGTATAACATGTAATTAACAAAATACGAGTTTTATTCATGATCCAAGTCTCGGATTTTACATCGCTTTTAATGAAAGAACGATTTCAAGACTACGAAGTTTCCAAAAATAGTTTTACAAACGATGGTTTCTAAATTTAGGAAGTATGAAAACGCGGGGCGTTACAGTCTCCCCTCCTTTAGGAAATTTCGTCCCGAAATTTATTCAAGAGGTAGACTTGAAGAGTTTTAGTAAAAATTTGAGACTTGAAAATTTTGAAATATTTTGAAAGGCACAAAACTTGGAGAACGATAAGGTAAATTTGTGAGTGAGTTTATTGCCTAAAGTAATTTGAGGTGTCTGACATAGTTGAAAATATGTAGGTGCGTATATAGGTGAAGTGAGTCTAACAGCTTTGAGTAATTTAGATTGGCGACGTATTTAAAAGGTGACGTATTAAGAGAGAAGATGATGACAAATGGTTTGTGTTTTTGATGGGACGTGGTAACGGAATCACATTTGTAGAAGATTGTTTATTGAGTGAAACGAGAAGGTTTGGCACCTTAAATAAAGCTTTAAAGGTATACTAAGTACAGTTACACAAGAATCCAGAATAGGAAAACTATTTTATAGGTAAGTTAGGACTCGAATGTTTAAACAAGCTTAATTGCGACGAGGTTTGTACGAACTAAAAGGATAAGGAGAATAATACGAGTATAGAATGAACGAATGACTCTTAAAGAGTACAAGTATGAGAATAGCATAAGTGTTGGATAGATGAACGTAGTGTGTTAAGGATGAAGTCTCGTCATGGATAATCGGATATAATGCGTTTGTGAGTTGCGTGAAGTTGTATTAGGTCCAAAAGGTCTGCAAAACACTGAATTTCTCATGGCACGTTTTTACGAAATTTTGGTAACATGGTGAAAACACTTATATATAGGAAGTACCAGCGGCGTATCCACCATGTTTTGACCATGTTACGTCCGTTTCGTATTCGGTGTCATGTTACGTTCCGTGTCTTACCATACACAGTAGTACACTCCATGGTTCTCATACGCCTATCACTATAATCCCGTGTGCACCCGCGATTATATTGATCGTCGCATGATCTGCATAGCTTGTAATAGTTGTGTATGAATTAGGGTATACATAATTTAAAAAAAGTTAAGAATGTGTATGTGTAAGAATGTAGTATGTAAGCAAGTCCATGCTTAAGTATGTATGTGACCCACGCAAGCGAATTCCTCGGATTCCGCTCGTGTATGGGAACGAATGTATGAATCATGAATATGAATGGAAGTATAAGCATGAGTATAAGTGTAAGTATGAATACACATGTGAATGTATGTATAGACATAAACGTATGAGTAGTATGGTTTACGTATAAGCATGAAACGTAAGAATATAAGTAAAGGCATGAAACGTATGAGTATTAGTATGAATACGATTATCATAAGTATAAGCATAAAACGTGTTGTTATGAATATGAGTGTGAGTGTGAGTACGAATACTAATGATTGCGTATATAGTATTAGTTGAAACATAACAAATTTACGCATGTAAAAGTGCTCAAATGGTTGAGCATGTAAATACGAATGATATAAATGAAATTGTCGCGATGGAACAACTAAAACGTGTGTGATAATATGCATGTATAGTTGTTTAAACGAAACGTTGAGTTTATCGTATCACAATTAGATTGAGCTTGGTTTGAAAGGTAGAATATAGTTGCACATGTAAAGGAACATAAAGTACTCATTGGTCATGCATATCGAATTTTGTAATGAATGGAAATGCTACTTTTGTTTTAAAAGAGTTTACGAATTCCGAAGATGGTCGGTCCCCATGAAGTCTTCTTGCCCACGTGTTTTGCAAAATCGGTGTAGGAAAAGGTCTTCGAAAAAATGAGTTTGTTTCATCACAACAAGAAATTTTGAATTTAGGAGGTTTTTGTGAATACGTTGATCCTTGGAAAAGGGATTTATCAAGGGTCTTTGTGTTCATTTTAAAGGGTTTTGACAATTGGTTCGTTGATGTTGGAAATAATCTTTGGGAAAACGATCTTATAATATCTATAAGATCCTATAAGTAATTGAGAAAGGTTGGTTTGGTTTCAATTAAGAATGGGAGTCTCTAGTACGACGATATAATGTGAGCACGTTTTAGTGATTAAGTCGAATATGAAGCTCATGGGCAAGAGTTTCATTGGATCGATTAAATTGATATGTAGCATTTCGTAAGGTTTTAAAGTTCGAGTAATAAAACGTTTTAAGATATGATTAAGAATCTCGTGTATATGAGTTGAGTGAAAATAGATTGTAGAATAAGAAATACGTTTGATAAAACAATGTATTTTGAAATCGGTATGAATAGGTATTTTGAATAATGATAAACAATTTGGGTATAAAATATGATCGAGTTTGCATCATAAGGTATTTTGAAGAGACGTTTTGGTAACGATCACCTAGGTAAGGGAATCACCCCTAACTCGTTGGTGAGGTCGTTTTTAAGAAAAAGGGAGTGGAGTTAATCTTCAAGGTAAGGAAATCACTCCTATCTCGATGATATGTCTCCACTTGTCGTTACAAGGATTATGAATTAAATTATATGAAATCATGCATATGTATAAATGTATGAAAAAGATTCAATATGCTGGGTGTGTAAAAAGAGAATATCGAAAGTAAATTCAAATTTGAAAGATTGCATCGTATAAGATAAATAATAGGAACACATGTTTGATCAAAATTTGGATGGTTCCAAAACGGAACTTTGACTAACCAAAGTGGTCGAAAAGTCTCTTGAATTTGAGGAGCATGCTTTGGCCTAATAAATAAAATACTCTCGCCGACAAGTCGGTTAACGGTATTTACCCTTCCGGTTACTACATGTCCCAAATCAATCGAAATTTCGAGACTTGGCGGGATTTATGAAAAATTCAAGGAGTGGAACTAGTCGACAAGGTGCGGGTTTCACCCCTATCTTGACGATTTTGTATCCTAAGTGTGGTTGGTACTCGTTGGGTCAAAATTTAATTTCGACACTATGACGAGGGACCACTAGAACTTGAAATTTGAATTTCTCCATTAAGGTGAGGATTTCACTCCTAACTTGATGGTGAATTTCGTGTAAGAGAAAAGGAAAGTGGATGGATTGAGAGTTGTTCACCAAATTATGGGTTTCATGCCTATTTTGGTGAACTCGTCTCGTTTGTGTAATATGTGTGTTGTCGGATTTAGAATAGTCGAGTAAAACGCGTGAGGAAAAGTGTATATTAAAGATTAAACAAACAAGTATAACATGTCAAGAATATCACAATAAAAGTGAAATGATGAAACGAATATTAACGCATAAAAAGTATGTCAAGAACACACATAAAGGATAAAACGATGAAACAAGTATTAACACATAATAAAAATAAGTATAGCATGTTAAGTGTTAACACATAAGTGACACATATGCTTACAAGATCAAAAGAGAATAAATAAAAGCAAATAAGATAGCATGCAAGTAGTTTCAAGCTAAACGTACGAATAAGGCTCTAGAACTATAGACTAGGTTAAAGCATTCCTACTTTTCCTAATTCCCTATAGTTATGGCTCTGATACCAATCTGTCACACCCCAACCAATGGCGGAAACATCGGGATGAGACGAAGTGTGAAGATTGCTCGAGACATCATAACGCTAATAATTGTGACAAGTATTTAAATAATCCTATTTCATTTCATAAGATAAATTGTCAACATTACAAGAAATTCAAATACAACAAGTTTAACAAAAATAACATGACAACATAACAAATTGATACCACATATTAAACCCTAACGTCTATATGTGTATCTAGGCATCAACGCTACTTCTTTTCTTAGCATCATCCTCATCAACCTGTAACATGTTTAAAATAATTCAATGCAAAAGCAAAGGCGAGTATACAAGTTTGATATATACATAGCAAAAGATAAGTTTTAAACAATTCCTCATAGCAAGCATGTGATTCAAGATAAACATTTAAATATGGCATGTGTCTAACATATCAAACCAAGGAAACGCAATATGCTCATGACATTACCGATGATAAAGGGCGGGTCGTTAATCCTATAGCGCTACATATGTCACGGTTTGGCTCGTACGAAGTTAATGATAAATTCAACACATAAGTTTCACCCAAGTTTAAAGTATCAAGCCATCACGTATACAAGCATGTTATAGGAATGTTCATGTGTTTAAGCAAAATGTTCATGTGTAAGTTTGTTGATAGATAAAACATGTTACACCCCAAAAGTGATAAAAGTAAAAGGGGGAATACGAGTATACTCACGGTGGTTAAGGGCTTTTCCCACTTGAATTCCCGCGAGTGAGTTGGTGGATGGATTAGTTTGGAGCACCTTGTCCTTCTACACGAGGCAAACAAGGTGTGTGAGTTTGGCGTTTACGGAAGATTACAGATTCGGAGTTTAAAATGTATAGAAATAACATACGTAAAAATAATCATCTTGTACACATAACCCTTGTTCTTGACACTATTAGAACTCAAGAGAGTTGGTATGATTTCATGGATTCAAAGGTCCATTAGAGTCGTAACAAGAGCATGGTCATAGATGATGTAACATATTCTTGACAAGTAACTATTAGGTTATCATCAAGTTTAGTTACTTAGGTATATATGTATGTATATAGAATAGCCTAGATATTATATTGGTTACAAGTCTTATGATTCAAGCATGAGGTAGGAGATCAATGTCTCCATTTAGGCACCTCTTTGTGTCATAGAGTACATACATGAGGTAGGAAGAACAAGCTCCCATTTAGGCACCTCTATTGTTCACCACTACACTTGTTGTTATAAACAACAAGGAGGGTCATGAACATACAAGTATTAAGGAAATAACAACAACTATTCTATAGAAAACATCAAGTAATGAGTGGATTCTTATGAAGGATAGCCCAAGCTTGTCCAACCATCACACATTCATCAAGCTTCATACTTGAACACTACTTGTGGGTAAAACCCTAACTAAAACAGAAAGTTTATGAGGTTTTAACCTCTGAATTAGATGTCTCAACCATGTTTTTAAGCTTAACCAACCATAAGAGAGGTTGTAAGCATTAGGACATTGGTTTGAGTTGTGTTAAACACAAGTTGGATGAAGTTTGCATAAGATGTAACAAAACAGAAAGTTTTTTTGGTCAATTTCGGAGCAATTCCAGGTCTGATTTCTCCAAGAAGAAGTCAAGGAATCAAACTCCATGATTAACCAAGCAAATAGGAAGAAGAATCAAGTGTTTTCATCAAGAAATGAGCAAGTTATACCAAGTTTAGTGTAGAGGTATGAATCTGTCCGAAAATGCAAGTTCTTGCTTGAATTTGGGAGTGTTTTGGTGAAATTTGAGAGTGGTGAAAGTGTCCAAGTGCTTGGGGAAGCTTGGGTACTTATAGGGAGGTGATTAGGGTTGATTAGAGATGTTTACTAGAGCCAAAACTCGGTTTAAACTTGAAATCCCGCTCAAACAATGGAGCTGGTCGCGACTGTTGGAGCTTCTGCCGACCAGGGACCTCACGCGGCCCGCCTGAGGTTTCAGGCTAAGTCCACGCGGGCCGCGAGCCACTTGTGGTTCTGGATAAGTTTCATTTTATTACAATTTGGCCCCTAGAGTTATTATTTTAGTGTTTTTAGGGCATTTAAGGACTATAATTGCCACAAAAGCATAGTTTGAGGTACATTTAAGTATGAGGAACATAATCAAGTATAATTAAGCGTACGAAGGTCGTATTCAAGTATCTTTTATGACCGAAATACGTTTTATGGGTAAGTTTCATGTATTTACAAGTTTAGCACCTAGTTTCCAAGAATTATGAATAAGCATAATTTGTTCCACGAAATTGAACGTATGAGCATATATAAAGTATGTATAACATGTAATTAACAAAATACGAGTCTTATTCATGATCCAAGTCTCGGATTTTACATCGCTTTTAATGAAAGAACGATTTCAAGACTACGAAGTTTCCAAAAATAGTTTTACAAACGATGGTTTCTAAATTTAGGAAGTATGAAAACGCGGGGCGTTACAGGCTTTGCCTCATTGCCCCCTATTTTTATAATATTGCAATTTTAGCCCCTTGACTTTGTAACCTTTAAAGTTTCATAAAATGGCAAATTCTATACAGTCTTAAACAACAAAGTTGGTGGGTTTCCCACCGGCTTTGCATCCTTGCCCCCTATTTTTATAATATTGTAATATTAGCCCCTTGACTTTGTAACCTTTAAAGTTTCATAAAATGGTAAATTTAGTCCTTAAACCTTCTACTTTGAATTTTCAAAACCACAACCTCATCTTTCAAACTTTGCCAGCACCAACCCTTTACTTTGGTTTTTCACCATCACCCCCTTAGCTCTTACATAGTTACGCACCAACCCTCTTCTTTTACATTTCCACCAACACCCCCTCATCTTTTACACATTTCGCCACCACCCATATACTTTTACATTTTTTCTTTTTTAGAATTTGCTTTTTCACCCCTTGTACTATTATTCCATTTTTACACCCGCCCAACTTTAAAAAAATTGCAATTGTAACCCCTAGACTACAACTCCTACTTTTGCAAGTGCCAATGCATTGTGTTTTACGAAATGTCTTAGGCATTGTGTTTTACACTTTGTGTTTTACACTTTTTTGTAATTGTCTTTTACGCACTGTGTTTTACGAATCGTGTTTTGTCTTTCTATATGTTTCCACCCGTCCAAAGACAAAGTCGGTGGAAACCCCACCGCCTTTGCCTCCCCATCCCCCATATTTTCACGATGTTGCAATTTTAGCCCCTTGACTTTGGTACCTTCAAAGTTTCATAAAATGGCAAATTTAGTCCCTAAACTACTACTCCATTTTACAAATAGTTTGCTTTTGACACCCTAACTTTGTGGTAGTTTCCTTTTTAGCTCCAACTTTGTTATAGTTTCCTTCTTACTCCAAAACTTTATCAAATTTTATCTTTACCCTTTCTTAGCCCTTAAGTTTAGGAAATGCAATTTTTAACCACTTAACTTTTTATGAACTTTGTAAATGCCACTTTGACCCCTCGGGAGTTTTTGGCTTGACGATATAAATTCGAGTTAGTCGGGTCGCGTATAATACGTTATGATTGTATGATATAAATTCGATTTACGTTACCTTTAATCCAATCGCAATGCAACTATAGGATACATCGACTTCAATCAGATACGTCAAAACATGCGTTTTCATATGGTTAACATATGACTAATCCGTTCGATATTTGCAAAGTACCCACGCCGCAACGCGCACGGATCTTATTACTAGTTACTGATCGTATAAGTCGGCAAACCTTTATACCCTTATTAATCAAATAAGTCCGCAAACCTTTATACCCTTATTATTCAAGAAGTTGATAAAACACCCTTATTAATCAAGAAGTTGATAAAACAATTTTATTAATTAAAAATGATCTTAACACTCTAAAAGATTAAAAAAAAAGAAAAGAAATCAGATCAATAAAATAAAAAGGCTTTATACTTTTATGAATCAAAGTGTTGACAAAAAATTTCGGTGGCTTAATGAGCTGAACTTAAATAAAAGTGAAAAAAAGTATATACATGATTGATGGCCGGCCATGATAATTTTTTTAGGGGTTCAATATATATGTGATGAGAAAAAAGAATAAAAGAAACAAACCTCAACTGAATTTAGATAAATTAGGAAGTTTAATTAATAAGGAAGTGAGATTTGAATTTCCGAACCGAAACGACTCCTATCCCCATCAATACAAATTATCCCTAAATAAATAACTTATAAATAATATCATCCTCTCCTCTTCATACAACCCTCAAACGAATTATCTGGCGGCCATACGAAATACATTCATTCTAATCCTTAGTTTTTTCCTTAGTTTTTGCAAATTCTTTGTCGAAGTTGAAGATGGACGAAGGTAACGGTAAACCTACTCGATTGGTTCTGCGGTGTGCCGACGACTACGGCAGGTTTCGGTGTTACTTGTGTCACACGTATGTCACATCCGCCTACACTCTTTACCGTCATATGTGTCGTCACACATTATCTGATTGGCGGAATACGCTACCGGAAAAACTTGAATGCAGCACTACCATTGTTGTCCGACATAAGTTGCCCAATCCCATATTGTTCGATTCAGATTCAGATGACGAGGACTCTTTAGACGGGGAAGAAGAATGTTTGACGAGGCGTTGTGATGGTGGGGCGGTTGATCTGATGGAGGTGCTACCGACATGGAATGTGACGGGTCCGGTGAAAAACAAAAGAGGGCGATCGGATGCGAAGAATGTTGAAGTTTTATTACCCCCAAAGAAGAAGTTGAAGGTAGCAGATGAAGTTGTATCAGATGTGATCAAGAACGATGAAGGTGTATTAGAAGCGGAGGGTTTGAAGGGGAACTTGAAGAATGATGAAGTAGTAACAGAAGTGGTGAAGTCGAAGCTGGTAGACATAGGCGGTGGTAAGGTGGTTTTGGATGTTGATCTCAATGAAGATCCAGTGAGTGAAGATCCGGTGGTTTTTGATGTTGATCTCAATGAAGGATCAATTAAGAGGAACTGAGTTGATCATTTTATTGAAGTATTATTATCTGTAGTTAAATGATAATCTCTTTAAAAATTTCTATCTTGTAAATGTTTTGCATGAAAAACTGATCATAATTGCATATATGGCATTTGATATGATATAATATAATTGCAATTTATGCCTTGTCTCCTATCGTTACCCGAGTCTCATTTAACAGGGGGAGGGGAAGGAAAATGAATTAAGAGAGAAAAGGAGGGAAAAGATGTGATTTTTTTCGTGTTCCCGAGTTTAATGAAATGTAAAGGAAAAGAGAAGAAATCAAGCATTTTATGTGTTCCCAAGTTAGGAGGAAAAGAAAAGAACAATTTTACCATTATACCCTTTAAACATAAAACATTTTAATTAAAATTCTGTTACTTTTTTTTTTTGTTGGCGTCATGTATCAAATTGCACTTTTTCTATGAAAATAACCAAGCTTTTCAAATACAGATGATGGTAATTGAAAAAGAAAACAAATTAAAGTTGGGATCTGAGAAGTTGTTTCTGTAACCCATGCAATACACCAGGTTGATTCTCAATCCCTTCAAGAAAACTGCTGCATTCAAAGTTTTGCTTGTTTAAGTTATAAATGTATTTGGCAAGTGTTGTTTTACCTTCAGCTCGAGTCTCTATTCCAGTTAGACCCATCGGAGTGCAAAGGAGTTCCAAATCTAATTCACAGTAAACTTTTTGAACAATATCAGCAATAAAGGCCGTTTCAGACCTGGAAAGGAAAAGGATCACATTTAGAGCAAGACATCAAAACCGCTTAAGAGCATAAATGCTTCAGTTCATGCACAATAAAACCACCAAATAAAAAAAATCTTAGTTGTACATGTCATCACCACCGTCCCCTCTACTTCCACCGCCACCATCACAAGTCACCACCTGTACACTTCCACCACTGTCCTTGCCACCACCACCATCAGCAGCTCATTTGGATACGTTTGGTTTTGTTACCATCCCAAAGTATGACAGCTTCTTGTATAGTTTGGGTATAAAAAATCAATAGGATTCATTTGGATCATCTTAAACTAATTAATTGGTTAATTTGTGCCTAGGGGAATTAATAGACGCGTTTGTTTGATGGACAACTATTATAAAACTGAACAACATGTGCTCCTTATTTACTGTAGACCTTAGTTAACTTAGAACGGGTTCAAATGGGCCATTAGCAACCCCGTCTTTACACGGTCCTAAATACGGCCCACAAAGCTCCGGGTTCCCCAAAAAACGAAGTGTAATTGATGTAGCTAAACTGACCCGTGCCCGAAAGATCATTATACGAAAAGTCAACAGATGTCAAGCTCTGCATCGATGCTATCGACGCCGGAATCCTACCAACCAAACAATTAGGCGACAGATTCAAATATTTAAGAATGTGCATGTCTGTGATTTCAGTAGGAACCTCACCCGAAAGCTGGTTCGGCGTAATCTTACCAGAAAAATTATTGCTACTGAAATCAATCTTTGACAGTTGCTGGCATGATACAATATTGGCATGATACAACTTCTATTTCATGGTCATACAACATCATAGTTGTGTTGGGATTAGCTGTTTCAGATGGGAAATGATATGCTTTACAATCATAGTTGTGTTGGATATTGCTGGGAAGTGATATGCTTTGTTAGTGGTAACGACCTTTATGTGGTCAATATGAGTGGAATTTAATTGGCTTGGTTTGAATGTGAGAGCATGAATCAAGTCAAAATGTGGGTTGGAAGTAGGGGTGCAAACGAGCCGAACTGAGTCCGAGCTCGACTAGGCTCGAGCTCGTTTAATGTATGAAAGCTCGAGCTCAGCTCGATTCGTGATTCGTTTCTAAAGCTTGAGCTCGGCTCGTAGGTATTTTTTCGAGCTCAGCTCGGGCTCAGCTCATTTTATATATATTAATTAATTATTATTTTGTTATTTTTTCATAGTTTTATAAATAGTAATTACTATTATTTAAATAAATGTGATATATTAATTAAAAAGTATAATAATAGTGGGCTCGTTTTGGCTCGCGAACCAACTCGATAAGAAAGGCTCGGTCTCGGGCTCGTTTACTAAACGAGCTTGTTTTTAGGCTTGGGCTCGATCTCGAGGTCATTTAAGTTTGTCTTGTTTCGAGCCGGGCTCAAGTAGTGTGGCTCGTTTGGACCCCTAGTTGGGAGAATACAATTAGAGGTGAATGACCCGAAAATGATTTAAGCCCTACTAAAACCATGTGAGTGGTAAGTTCTTTTTTTTTGGTGTTTTCAAACCAGCAAAGTGCTGAAAGTCTACAATTTACAAAACAACCTGGAGTTGGTAACAACAGAAGTCTGCACAATCGCCGTGTCAATAAAAAGCCACTGTGTTCGAAACAGATATCATCACAAATCACTTCACAGCCAAATGAAAACAGGAAGATGAATACATCACGAAACATGTACGGATAGGGTTAGACATGAAGATTATTTACTCGCGCATGGTTGTCAATGAAGTGAAGTTAAGAATTAAGATGAAAAGATTCAACAAGATGATATACCAAACTCAAAATTGATGCAACTACTTGAGTAACGCTCGTAAATAATGACAATACGTGCAAAAAGAACAGTAATCAAAGAAACAAGGCGGAAGCATATTTGAACAAAGTTAATGTTGAAAACAAACATGTGACCCCTCTAAGGATCAAATGTCTTGCGACTAGTAAACAGTTTTGAGACCACAAACGTAATTTCTCAAAAGATATGATCAAAAATGATATTTTATTTTATCACAAGAATTATCTGTATAATTATTATTATGTTTGAATAACATACAAGTTAAAACCAATGTAATGACAGAAAGTAGTTTGTTTAATCCGATTCTAACACACAACACAAAATGCACGTAGTAAACAACCCACAAAACACAATTTATTAACAAACAAAATTGATGTATAAATTCAAGCTACAAATGTCGTTTACAAGCAGAAGATCAGCAACTGATCTATAATCTATGATCATCTAAACAAGTGGAAGTTATACAATGATACAAAAACAGGCCTGCGGATCAAATCAAGTGGGTATAACCTCCACCTTTTTCGACGAAAACTTCAAAACAACAATGTACAACACTAAAAGAAGCAAAACTGACTGAATAATCAAACAATAAACATATCTCCATACCCTATTTTTCAGTTTCTTAGCATCTTCTTCCTCTATCACTGGTGCTGGTTTTGTTGCAGATACATTCTTCTGGTCTACTGCAAGATTGATTTGTTCCATGTGACCCGCTTTTAGGCTCTGTATTGTTTTTGATATTACTAGATATTCCAGCTCAGCTGCGAATCTTCGTGTCAAGAGCTCCTCGTACTCCGTCTTTATTTTTGTAGAGTTTAAGGTGGATTCAAGTTCAGAGATTTTGGTGTTCTTGAGCTCAAGTGCGTTAAAAGCTTCCTCGAGCTTGCTGTGCAAATCAGCCTCATCGGTCTTACCAGATTTGAACACCGGTGGTTGAGACTGAACCCAGGCATCAGAGGATAAAATATCCTCTTTACCAACATCCCTCAACTTCTCAACTTCTGCTAAGATATTGCCATAATTAATAAATAATAATAATAGTAACAGTAATAAATAATATACAACGTAGAGACGAAAGGAACATTACCTCTCTCGAGTGCTTCTTGAGCCAAATGAAGTGGTATGATCGATTCAACCAAAGGGTCTATACTCCCTGACCCCACATGCTCATCAATCTTTTCTTCCTTAACAGCCCAAGAATTCTCGCCTGCTAAATCGTCATGTGAAACATTTTCATACTCAGCCTCGTTCTTGCTAAACGTAGTTTGCAATACATAGTTTACCGAGCCACCATTCCGAGCATCATCACTATCATCTTCATCATAGTTTCCCGACCTACCATTCACTCTACCATTGCTCGTTACAGAGTTAGCCGCCTGCGAGAAAACAAAGTTCGAGCTTCGAGAGTCCGATTCCACGCTCGAAATCGAATTTTCCTTCTTGATTCTACCCCCTCTAGCCTTCTTTTTCATATTTAGACCTTTTTCCTGCTGATCACCATGTTGTACCACACTCTTCGCATTCAGATTAAACCCTGAACTTACCACAGACACCTCACGGTTCCCCCTTGGCGCACTAGCTGCAGTCGAAGACCTACTGTTCCGATCTTCACTATTCTCCGAATCTGCCCTGGATCCAAAATCCGCCCCCCTTCTCGAACTCAAATCTCCATAAAGAGAAATATGGTCTAACGCATTACCGAGAACATTCGACATGGCATTCGTCGACGAACTAGAGCCTTCACTCTGCTTCACCGCAATATTACCACCAGCAGCCATACCTCTTTTCTTATTACTATCAAAATTATTATTCGTTTCTCTACCGGATTCCCTATGAATCCTCCGCCACTTCTTCAGCCCCCTCCCTTTCGTCGCAGGCGATGGCGAAACCCCTACCGAACCTCCACCCGACACCTCTGTCTTCCCTACCGTACCGTCAACCACTTCTATAGCTTTCGGTAACTTAGATTCAACAATTTCAGCATCACAATTTCCATTATCTTTCAATCTAGCATCACTTTCCAAATCCATAACTAAAATCTACTGTTCGAGTGTTTATATATCAAACTAACAATTCATCAGATAACAGACAACACAAATTGAGATCAAACTACGGAAACTGAATCTAGAACAGCTGAACAACGATCTGCATAGATAGAATTCAGAAAATGAAGCTGAATATTGATCGGATTTGAATCCATAATTTAGGTTTTCGATTTGGATCAATATAGAAGATTTAACATGTAAATTTGAAGTGAATCTGTGAATTGAAATCAACAAACGTACCTTATAAGCTTCGTGGATGCAGATGAGAGGTTTGATTTGAGAAATTTGGTGACGGTTGAACAGATTGAAGGATCAGAAAACCCTAATTTGCAGAAGAGTGTAGAACTTTATAGCGATGAAACTTATGAAAGTAATAATAATAAAAATATTAAATGATATGATGTAAGAAATGTAATTATGGAAGATGGAATAATTTTTGTGGAGAAAGTACAAGGGGCACATGGAGGGTGCAGTAGTGGTACTTTTGTTTGTGTACACCATCGACGCTTGAGTTTAAATCTTGACTTGGTTAATGGAATAATGGGAGATGTTTATAAAAAAAGAAAATATAAATTTTAAATAGTCAAAGAACAAAATGCATAGAAAAAATAGGTTTATTAATTCGGTGTGAAATTACACAGAAATTGTGTGTTAGAAAAACCTAAAGAGTTGATTTAGATCCAGAGATTAATATGGTCTAGTTTATTTATATAATTTTTGCTATTCAGAACACAGGAGTTAGACTGGAGCGAAAACCAATAAGACGAATGAACAAGGAGCAAACAATCTTGAGTTGAAAAATTAAAAACTAAATAATAGTTTATGTAATCAAATAACGACTACAGATATGTAACCGAACCAACAAAATAACTATGATAGCAAGAGGCATGTAACATTCTATTTTCAAAAATAATTATATATAACTATTTACAGCGAAGATTTCTATAAATTAAAGTCTAATAATATTTATAGCTAAAACATAGTCTAATATTTATAGCTAAAACATAAACTTAGTTTGTCAAAGCCTGAAAATCAACAGATCAAGATTTAACATAAACTAACAAAAACCTCACGGGCATATGTAAGTTGATACAACCTCTATATTTTAAAGTTATGTGAATTATTGGTATGTCTTGATATTCATAACTTATCAAAGTGGATACGGTGGTTTTGACCTATCTAGATTGTATTTTGGTCTTTAAAGTTTAAAGAAAGTGAGTATGGGTCGTTTCGACCCGTTACACTCATAAGTGGACTCGATCTATTGTAGGTGTTATGAATGTGTAGGATGGAACTATATATGTGGATTTGAAGCGCATGAAGGTAAGCACAGCATTCACATCCAATCCACTAAAAATATACATACATTCCACTAAAAAACAACTCCTATATCAATATATTTCCACTAAAAACAAACACTTTTTCTCTCTCCTTTTCAATATATATTACATTTTCTCTCTCCCCCACTCACAACCACTTTCAATATATATTAAAAAAGTATAGGGGGTGAACAGTGTCCCCCCAAATATACAGATGAACAGTAACATTTTTTCTCTCCTCCACTCACAACCACTTTTTATACTTCTTATATTTTAAAAACCCCCCACACAGATTTTGATGGTTTGGATGAGAATGCTCTGAGAGCATTCTCATCCAAACCATCAAAATCTGTGTGGGGGGGTTTTTAAAATATAAGAAGTATAAAAAGTGGTTGTGAGTGGAGGAGAGAGAAAATGTTATAAGTTGCAGACTTGCAGTTGTATGTTTTCTACAAATTCGTACGCATGTTCATTAAAAAGAAAATGATAATTTAAACAAATTGTACATATACTGATATACATGAGACACGAGTAACAATTATAAGGTGAAACCTGTACGATTAAGCGATTATAGTATTATATGAATGGAAGTTGACCCGCATGTAATATTTATGATAAAACAGGTCTATACAAGTTATACGACCATATTGGGTCTTCGAGTCAAGTTTGTAAGCGGAAAAGGGGGCACACCAGGCTTGTGCAAGCCCAGACGTAACGTACGTCAGAAGCAGGGCCAGCTCAACCGTTTTAAAGGCCCAAAGCGAACCAGAGATCTGGGGCCTACTAAACAAGGTTCTTTTTGCTGGGCTTTGTATTTAAAAATAACAAACAAAAAACGGCTTAACAATGTCTCGAACCCATGCCTTACTTGTAAATAGAGAGGAAGTTTACCACTAAATCAACCTACCATTTTATGTTTAACCGCCCTAATTTAAATATATATACAAGAACTAGCAGTCTTTTTTAAATTTGGTGTCTTTTTTAAATGGTGGCCCAAAGCCCTTGCTTGGGTTTATTTACCCTTGGGCCGGTCTTGGTCAGAAGTCGGCATAGGCTATAAAGGTAAAGGAGTCTTACGCCATTTTTGTGCTACACTGCATCGTATACCAGACTTTACACCGCCCAGTGTAGCTTATGCCAAGGGTCATCCTAAGCTACATTGATCCCTTATTCTTTAGTTTTTGGTTATTTCATATTTGATAAATTGGCTTAAATTACATGGTTTATATGATTATACTAATGGCTATATTGTATAATCATTTGTAGGTAAAGCCACACACTAGGGATACTCGTGTACAAGGTCTTGAATCGGATTAAACAAAGAGGCTTTTGTAAATGCCTAGTATCATCGAACAAGTAATAGTGGGTAGTTGTTTTAAAAGAGGTCAAACATTTTATATTTTGGTTAATATGTGACATCTTTACAAAATGGTATGAAGAACATGAACGTTTTATGCTTGCAATTCAATTATAAAAAGTTACACTAGGGTGTAAAAAGGCACATGGCTGGCCATTAGGGGGTGCGGGGTGGGTGACGGCACAAGGCCCAAACCCTCCGAGGACCCAAATCTTTTTAATTTTGTATAGAATTTACGCTGTATAAGACACTGATTGGGTGATAATCTTGGGCCACCCATGTTCATCCTATAAACAGTCTCAAAACCAACATGAACCAGAAACTATGAGCAACCCCTAACGAATGAAAACTCATAAATCAATGTAATCCCATTTGCTTTCACAGAAAAAAAAAAGGTCGAATTTATATCAAATCTAGTGTTCTTGATAGGGTAAAAGTGCAATGTGAGCCAATGCCTACGAGTTTTCCTGGTACTAAAAGTATAAATTGAACTACTAGTAAAAACCCTAGCTGAAGACAGAATTTTGGGACACCTATGTTAGTGATTGACTATCAATCTAGAGTAAACTTCCGTTTTGCTCCCTATGGTTTGCTCACTTTAACGGTTTTGCCCCAAACCTTTCAAAATAGCCATTTTACTCCCATGATTTTGCTCCCCGCCCCTTAACCTCATTCATTTATGCTGTTAAACCATGTCACGTGCAAATCACCTGAGGGGCATTTATGTATTTTCCCAACCCTGTCTTTAAAATCCCAACTTAAAACTCTAACTACACTTATTATAATCTTATCACCCATTTCCCCGGACATTTCTCCCAAATCGATACGTTCATCTCCCAAAACGAAATCACTCTCAAACCCTAAACATTCTCCCAAAATGAAATCATTTAGTATCATCGACGATTGAAGTGCAATGTCAATGTGGTTCATTCGTCCTAGGGGACAAGAGGTTGATGTACAGACACTGTATGGTGAGTTTTGTAAACCCTAACACTGATCATGTAGTAAACCCTAACACTGATCATCTATTGAACCATAACACTGATCATTTTGTTATGTTTTTTTCAGTTAACCCTACATTTTTCTCACTCAAGATTCATCATGGGGGATCTTTCACAAAGTTTCCTAACAGGATTTATGTAAAAGGTCAGGTAGACTATGTTGACTTCGTAGACAAGGATGAATTTTCAGTTCATGAAGTAAGTTATATGATGTTAGAACTAGGGTACTCAGAAAAAGAGTTAATTTTTTTTACCATTTCAAAGTGTTTGATGAAGATTTGAACTTTGGATTGAGGGCTTTAGGAAATGACTCTGATGTGATCAGCTTTTTGTCTTGTGTGGGAGATCATAAGTTGATGGAAGTATATACTGAGCATGGTCAAACTTTTGTTGAAACTTATTTTATGTCTCCTAATTGTAAAGTTAGGATTCATGAAATAAATGATGATGATGATGATGATGATGATCTACCTGTTAGGAATACACAAGAAATATTGTCAAAGGCTTCCAGGAGACTAGCATTAGAGTATAATGTAGGTGATGCTGGGATGTAACACCCGTCTTATCTAATTAGGACTTTTAATATAAAATACGTATTTTCAAAAGAAAATACTTCATTTCCTAAAGTTATACAAAACGGAAGTTTACAAAATAACAGTTTTCGAGTTAAGTACCAACTAGTTTTAACATCCAAAATATCAAGTTAAGTGATTACAACGTAAACATTGTTTTCAACAAGATTAGATAAGCGCGGAAGCTTCAAAATATAGTGTTCGGTTCTTGAATTGTTGCTTGATTGCCATCCGGATTGAGTCCAACATCACCTAGTGCCAAAACCACGTTAAATGTTAGTTTTGACAACTTTAAAACGCATATCATTGTGTTCTAAAGCTAAACAATGAAAAGAAAACAAAATTCCTGCAATTAAGGTCTGTCGCGCCCCACGACAGACTCACAATAAGTTTACGCGCCCCGCAATAGCTTCCCGCGTGTCGCGACAGAGTTAACGTCCTCTGTCGCGTGCCGCGGGGGACCCCTTTTTCCAGCGGGTGCAGGTTGAGATCCTGCATCTGCTGCCCAGCACCAATTTTTGCGATTCCAACTTTAAAAGCTCGTAACTTTTTATTTAAGTGTCCGTTTTGGGTGATTCTTTTTCCTATGCGTCCTTAATTAAATTACCAACGCGTCTATCATGATCATTGTGTCAAAAATAGAATGTACGGGATGGAAGTTTATAAATGCCTATGTATTTATTTGACCCGTATAGTTTTGCACTAATTCAACCACTAACAAGTTTTATGACCGCAAGGCGTATTTACCCAACATCCGGGGCTTACGATCACCGGCGTTTCATTACCAAATCTCTGGTTTCATGCTCTTGTGATCCGTCATTGCCAAATACTATTCAAAACACACTTTTACAACTTACTAAACAATTATTCGACCCGTTTGGCTCATTTATGGAATCCTCCATTTCTAATGACTACCAAACATTTGCTATTCAAGTTTTCGACTCGTTTAACTAATAGTGATCTACGTCACTTTTACTAACGCTACCATTTCTAATCAACACGATTTGAAGTATTCATAATTATTCAAATAACATAATGTAATGGGATCACGGTTACATACCTTCAAAGCACACCCTTCAAACGCGCGTCACCACTGGCTTATCCACTTGATGTTCCTGTTTCCTTTCCTATAGAGTTCAACCGCAAACCGTTTAGAACACTTTTCTTAACATATAACGCATAGTTCGCCATAATTTACAAATATGCATTTTAGTTCAAATTTCAGTTTTTAAGCCTTCTTTTAGGCATTTTTACAGTTCAAATTTCAGTTTTTAAGCCTTCTTTTAGGCATTTTTACAAACACCTTAAAAGCAGAATTTTATACAATTCACATTTAAGTTTATAGCTTGTTATTTAGCCAAGACTAACATCAATTAGGCATGTTCATATCAATTTTCACATTAACAAAATCTGAATTTCACTTCCTAGAACTCAAATTACACTAGAATAACATTCAAAATTCTAGTGTTTAATATGTTCCTACAAAACCCACTTATCACCTTCAATGGTGATTGTGAACTCACAAGAAATAAGCATAATTTCAACAAATGATTGACTAGGGTTTATTTCTAGACACAATATCATTCCAATCTCATCCATACAACAATCATGCAACATCAATTTCGAATTTCCTATGTTCATCCAAAATTTAGATGGAAATTTTCTATGAAATTTACATACCTTATGATCCCTTCACTGAGAAGATCGTTATTCTATGATTGGGTTTCGATTTGGAACTGATTTAATCCTTCAATTTGGCAAATTTTGCAAGAGTTAGGGTTTGTTGAGGAGCTCTTGGATCACCCCCTGTGTTTAATCGACCAGACACACACCTAAGTGTGTGTTTGGTGTAATTATTTTGTTTTAATATTACAAGTTTCAATTTTAACAACTTTGGTCCCTCGACTATCATTCGGTTCTTATTTTAGGTGTTTCTAACACGCTAACTTATTACTGCAAGGCTTCTATCTAACTAGGTTATTTTTATTCCTAGTTAGTTCATTTTATTTATTATCGATGTCGAATTTATAATAAAAGGTTTATATTTTAGGGTGTTACAAGTCCACCCCCTTAAAGGGTTTCGTCCTCGAAACCGGAATACGTACCAAATAATGTAGGGTAGAGTCGTTGCATCTCCTCTTCGGACTCCCATGTGGTATCTGAACCCTTTCTGTGCTCCCATTTGACCTTTACTTGGTTAATATCTTTGTTCCTCAAGCTTTTCACTTTACGATCTAGAATCGCAATCGGCTTCACCGCGTAGTTAAGACTATTATCCACCTCAATGTCGTCGTAGTGGATATAAGTTGTCTCATCAGCTAGACATTTTCGGAGATGTGATACGTGGAATGTGCTATGAATCCCACTCAGTTCCTCGGGTAGTTCGAGACGGTATGCGACCTTACCAACCCGTTCAACGATTCTAAATGGCCCAATAAACCTTGGGCTTAATTTCCCCCTTTTTTCTGAACCGAATAATCCCCTTCCACGGAGATACCTTTAGCATAACTTGATCACCAACTTGAAACTCAACCGGTCTCCTTTTGTCCGCGTACGATTTTTGTCGATCCTGAGCCGATTTTAAATGGGCTTAGACCAAGTCAATTTTCTCATTTGTGATTCGAACTACATCCTTTTGTGCAAGCTTACATGGACCAACCTCATCCCAACACACCGGGGTTCGACATTTTCTACCGTAAAGTATCTCGTACGGAGCCATACCGATGCTTGCATGGTAACTGTTATTATATGAAAATTCGACCAATGGTAGATAAACATCCTAACTTCCCCCGAAGTCGATGATACACACCCGTGACATATCTTCTAACGTCTATTTTGTTCTTTCACTCTGTCCATCCGTTTGTGGATGGTACGCTGTGCTAATGAACAATTTAGTTCCCATTTGGTCTTGGAATGCGCGCCAAAAGTTCGAAGTGAATCGGGTATCTCTATCAGACACAATGGATATCGGTACTTCGTGGCGTGCCACTATTTCGTTGGTATACACCTCTGACATCTTTTCGGACGTATAGGTCTCATGAATCGGAATGAAGTGAGCACCTTTTGTCAATCTATCCACAACTACCCATATAGCATCGTATCCACGGTTGGTTTTGGGTAGTTTGGTCAATAAATCCATTGTGATTTGTTCCCATTTCCACACTGGGATGTCCAATGGTTGCAGTTTACCATATGGCTTTTGGTGTTCCGCCTTGACTTGTAAACAGGTCAAGCACTTCTCTACATACTTTACAACATCCCTTTTCATTCCGGGCCACCAATAGTTTTGCTTTAAATCATTATACATCTTGGTTGCCCCCGGATGGATAGAATAATGGGATTTATGAGCTTCGTCAAGTAGAAGTGTCTTGACTCCACACAAGTTTGGGACCCACATTCTTTCGAACCGAGTCTTTAACCCATTGTTACCATCCGCTAATTCTTTCAATTGGCCAACTATTCTTTCCTTTTTCAAATTTTCCTCTTTTATTGCCTCGGCTTGTGCTTCTCGGATTCGTTCAAGTAAACCCGAGGTTACAACAAGCTGCATCGATCGCACTCGTATTGGAACATAGTCTATTTTCCTGCTCAAAGCATCCACCACAACATTGGCCCTTCTGGGGTGGTAATGTATCTTGCAGTCATAGTCTTTTACCATTTCCAACCATCGCCTTTGCCGCATATTTAACTCCTTCTTATCGAAGAAGTATTTTAAGCTCTTGTGGTCGGTAAATATGGTGCACTTTACTTCGTATAAATAGTGCCTCCATATTTTTAATGCAAACACCACCGCCGCCAATTTGAGATCGTGTGTGGGATATTTCTTTTCGTGCACCTTTAGTTGCCTCGAGGCATAATGATGTGGCCGAGGAATTGTACCTCTCGCAACCAAAAGGCACACTTTGAAAATTTCACAGTGATCTACGTCACTTGCTATTCAAGTTTTCGACTCGTCTAACTAATAGTGATCTACGTCACTTTTACTAACGCTACCATTTCTAATAAACACGATTTCAAGTATTCATAGTTATTCAAATAACATAATGTAACGGGATCACGGTTACATATCTTCAAAGCACACCCTTCAAACGCGCGTCACCACCGGCTTGTCCACTTGATGTTCCGGTTTCCTTTCCTATAGAGTTAAACCTCAAACCGTTTAGAACTCTTTTCTTAACATATAACGCATAGTTCGCCATAATTTACAAATATGCGTTTTAGTTCAAATTTCAGTTTTTAAGCCTTCTTTTAGGCATTTTTACAAACACCTTAAGGGCAGAATTTTATACAATTCACAATTAAGTTTATAGCTTGTTATTTAGCCAAGACTAACATCAATTAGGCATGTTCATATCAATTTTCACATTAACAAAATCTGAATTTCACTTCCTAGAACTCAAATTACACTAGAATAACATTCAAAATTCTAGTGTTTAATATGTTCCTACAAAACCCACTAATCACCTTCAATGGTGATTGTGAATTCACAAGAAATAAGCATAATTTCAACAAATGATTGATTAGGGTTTATTCCTAGACACAATATCATTCCAATCTCATCCATACAACAATCATGCAACATCAATTTCGAATTTCCTATGTTCATCCAGAAATTTAAATGGAAATTTTCTATGAAATTTACATACCTTATGATCCCTTCACTGAGAAGATCACTATTCTATGATTGGATTTCGATTTGGAACTAATTTAATCCTTCAATTTGGCAAATTTTGCAAGAGTTAGGGTTTGTTGAGGAGCTCCTGGATCACCCCCTGTGTTTAATCGACCAGACACACACCTAAGTGTGTGTTTGGTGTAATTATTTTGTTTTAATATTACAAGTTTCAATTTTAACAACTTTGGTCCCTCAACTATCATTCGGTTCTTATTTTAGGTGTTTCTAACACGCTAACTTATTACCGCAAGGCTTCTATCTAACTAGGTTATTTTTATTCCTAGTTAGTTCATTTTATTTATTTTCGATGTCGTTATTATAATAAAAGGTTTATATTTTAGGGGTGTTACATGGGACTAGTCAAACTGAGGTGCTGGTTAATCAAAATGTTGTTGAAAATAGCCAAGTTGAATTAGATCAGAGTCAGGTATTGAATGCTGGAAGTAGCCAAACTGAGGTGCTGGTTAATCAAAAAGATGTGGAATTTAGGCAAGTTGAATTAGATCAGAGTCAGGCATTGAATGATGTGGAATTTAGCCAAGTTGATGATGAGGGTAGTGAGGCTGATGATGAGGGAGATGATGGTGAGGGTAGTGATAGTGAGGATGGTGATTATAATCAGGGCAAAGATGATATTGAGGCTAGTGAAGATGAAGATGAGGACCTAGTTGAGGGACCTGCAGATAGTGTTGAAGAGGAAGATGATTCTGATGATTCAGATTACATAGTAGATGAAGATAATAGGATTGCTGATGTAGTGGTTGATATTCAGAATTTTAGTAGTTATGTGGATCATGACATAGAGGAAGAGCCTTTAGAGTACAATCATTTAAGTGACTCAGAAGGTATGGGACTGAATGCACATTTAGATAACTTTGACAGCTTAACTGATGAGGAAAACGACCTACCCCTTAAGATACAACTGAGAAGGGAGAGAAGGAAACAAAAAGAAGGAATGATCCTGTAGTTGACCCATTCTATCTTGGTCAAGTTTTTGCAGAAAGGAAGGAGATAAGGGCCCTAGTTAAGAAGTTGGTTGTGTCTAGCAAAAGGCAACTGAAGATTATAAGGAATGATCCAGTTAGGTTTAGGGTGATTTGTGAAGGGTTTAAACAAGATTGTGGTAAGGGTAAAGAGGGGAATTCAGATGCAAGTAAGGGTAAAAAGGGAAATACAGCTGCAACTAAGGGTAAAAATGTCAAATCTGCAACAAGTGGTGGTGATAAAGGGGAATCTTCATGCAAAAAAGGTGGTCCAAAGGGTGTCGGTCCCAAGGGTAAAGCTTTATTGCACAAACCTCCCACAAGATCAGAAAGTAGATCCAAAAAACATGCAACCACATGTCCATAGATACTTTATCTCTCCAATGCAAACATAGAAGGGTCTTAGGTAGTGAAAACTTACATAAATGAACACAAGTGCTTTCAAACAAGATCTGTGAAGCTGTGTACTGTTACTTGGTTAGCAAAGGAGATAGAGCCTACAGTTGCAGTAAATCCTTCTATTCCTCTAAAAGCACTGCAAGATACTTTCCAAAGGAAGCATCAGATCTCAATTTCTTTTCAAAAGATGTTCAAGGCAAAAGGGATTGCAAAACAGAAGATAGAGGGGGACTACAGGGCTCAGTATGCAATTCTGAGAGACTACAATGAAGAACTCATAAGGTCAAACCCAGGAACAACAATGATAATTGATGTAGAGCCTGAACCTAATCCTAGTAGCCCAACAAGACAGTTTAGAAGGATCTACATATGTTTAGGTGGTTTGAAGGCAGGCTTTAAGCTTTGTGGAAGGCCACTATTGGGTTTGGATGGAGCCTTCATGAAAGGTCCTTTCCTAGGACAAGTGTTAACAGCAGTGGGCCTAGGCTCCAACAATGGAATATATCCTGTGGCCTATGCCTTGGTTGAAGCTGAAACAAAAAATTCATGGGTTTGGTTCTTCAATTGTGTGGGACATGACTTAGATCTTCAGAGAGATTCATACTTCACATTTATCATTGATAGGCAGAAGGTAACTTTATTTGTTATTTTGCAACACTAATTGTCATTTTCTAACATTAACTGTCATTGTTAACATTAACTGCCATTGTTCATTTTAGGGCCTCATTCCAGCCATACAACAGGTGTTTCCATATGCAGAACACAAGTTCTGTTTGAAAACATGAAGCCTAGGTGGAAGGGTGAGCTATATAAGAATTTGTTATGGAAATGTGCATCTTCAACTACTGTAGCTTACTTTGAACAAGCAATGAAGGAGATTCTAGCCACTGATGAGGGTTTATATCAATGGCTAAGGGAGATTCCACCTGTTCACTGGACCAGAGCCTATTTTAGTGGTATGTCAATATTGTTACTTCATTTAGTAATGTATTGTAAATATTGTATGTGAATTGTAACTTCATTTAGTAATGTTTATCAGGTAGGGCTATTTTAGTTGGTTGTTATGTATTTAATGTCTTTTATGTATTTTATACTACAGTTTTGGTTTTGGTCTTGTTTATGTTATGCATGATAGTTTTGGTTCGGTCTTGTTCTTGTTTATGTTACTGCACTTTATTGTATGTTGATTTGGTCTTGTTTTGGTGTTCTTTAAGATATGCAGGTATGATTTGGTCTTGTTTTGGTCTTGGTCAGTTTTTGCAGGTTTGATTTGGTCTTGTTTTGGTGTTCTTTATGATATGCAGGTATGATTTGGTCTTGGTTTGGTCTTGTTTATGTTACTGCAGTTTATTGTTTGTTGATTTGGTCTTGTTTTTGGTGTTCTTTATGATTTGGTCTTGTTTTGGTCTTGGTCAGTTTTTGCAGGCTTGATTTGGTTTTGTTTTGGTCATGTTCAGTTTTAGTGTCTTTTGGTCTTGTTTTAATAGATTTGGATTTGGTTTTCTTTTGGTCTTGTTCAGTTTTGGGTTTGATTTGCCGACAAACGGCTGCAAAACCAAAAGGTGTCAAATGGTCAGTGTATAAACTTTGGGTATGATTTGCCGACAAACGGATACAAACAAAAGGCCAAACAGATGGGCATAAGTGTACAAAGTGGTCCTAATTTTGCCGTTGTCCGTATGTAATGTCAAGGATGTCAAAACCAAACATATAAAAAAAACTCAACTTGTGCCAAACAAGTAAACTGCTTTCATTACAGTTCCAAAATACATTCTTCGATACAAGACCGTTCCAACAAACATTCTTCGATAACAAACCTACTACACTGGTTATTCCTAATTACAAAATACCTAGGTCAATTTTTTAGCAACAGGAAGATGCAAAACATCCATGTCAACACTAACAAAACTTTAAGCTTCCTGTTTTCTTTCGCAGCAGCTTTTGCAATGGATTCATTCCTGTTACACCTCTTCAACAAACCAGGTATGATTTCAGCTGATCGTCGACACATGGGTGGATCTGACCACTTCACAAAGCCATGTTGAGCACATAGATAGAACCTCCTTCCTGGATTAGCTCGAGTCCAAGATGTCACGTTTGAGGTTGGAGATCCACAAGCACAGTGTACGTCTGCCATGGAAGTTAGGGTTTTTCTTTGCTGATGGGGAAGAAGATGAAATGGGGTAGGCGATAATGGTTGTTAGGGTTTTAAATGTGATTCATTAAACAGGGTTGGGAAAAGAAATAAATGCCCCTCAGGTGATTTGCACGTGACATGGGTTAACTGCATAAATGGATGAGGTTAAGGGGCGGGGAGCAAAATCATGAAGGCCTTTAAAGATCATAGAGTAAAATGGCTATTTTGAAAAATTTGGGGCAAAACCGTTAAAGTGATCAAACCATAGGGAGCAAAACGGAAGTTTACTCGTTAATCTAAATGGATAAGATTACATGTGTTTGGTGATGGTGCTAAACACAATGCACCGTTGAAGGTAAAGCTAACATCTCACCTCAGAATTAACGTTGATTGACAATAGATAACGTCAGGGATGCAAATTGCAAGAAAATAAAACCACAAGGACTTAGGTAGCAATTTTTAGTGATTAGGGGCTCAACATGTGTTTTCTGAACAACCACAAGGACGCAAATTGCTCTTTACTCTAAAATTAACAAAAACATCAATTAAAATATAATATATTTCTTCCCTTTAAAAAGTTACGTGTACATGTATTTTATCATAATATTACTTATCAACATTTTTTAGCTTTGAGGTGTTATACCTCTTGCATTGTGGTTGTTTTATGCTCTTTTTAGTTGTAAACTTGGGTTGGGATGTTGTACCTGCTCAATTAGTTTGACGCGTGTCTCTTTGGTTTACGTGTTGGCTTTTGTTTATTTATCTAGGCCATGCATATATTTGTCGCCTTACTTGATGGGTTTTTTAAAACCATATCATCTTGATGTTTTGTTGGGAAATTTGCGGGTCCCTTTTCCGTCGTCGGATGTTCCAGGTAATTGGTGAATTGTTGTTTTGTTTTTTTGTCTTCCTCTTATGACCCGATGATGGTGTTGTTTGTTAACCTTAGGGTTGTTGGTGGTCATGTGTATTGCATCTTATGTCGTTTTTCGATGATGCATTATATTCGATTTATAATACGATGATATTCATTATTATTTTTTATGTTTTTTCGATCTGGTTTTGTTTTCTAAAATGATGAGGTGATGATGCTTCACTGAGCCTCAAGGGCGGTGATTTTCGTTTGAGCCCTAAATTTGATACATTTGTTGGTTTGCATGTTGTGCATGTCAATTGTTTGATAAAACACCTCAAAGGCACTTTTCGAAGTTTGATGGTTTTTTTGTTATGAGCCACATATGATTCTCTTTTGGTGCATGTGATGTGTAGCTTAGGCTGATGGGCATTGATGGGCATTTGAGCCCCAACTTGGATAAATTTGTTGCTTTACATTGCCCTTTGTGCGATAACTTGTATACAGTTATTGCTATACAAACTGTTTAACCATTTGAGCACTGAATTGTGTTTGATGGTTAAGTTTGTTTTGCACAGGGTCGATGATAATGTTTGTTGGTTTCTTTTTGGTTTATGACCTGATGATGGGCATCTTTATTCCTTTGAAGTAGTTACATGTGACTTGTCCTTTTAATAATCATGTGTCACACCCAACTAAAGCGGAAACATGCGGGTGCAACCAAAAAGATTTTTGGACCATATAATTTAGCAAATATTATCAAATGTTTTACATATCATTTTACAACCTCGATCACTATGATTCAAATACAAGCC
Organism: Helianthus annuus; assembly: GCF_002127325.2. Classification (NCBI taxonomy): domain Eukaryota; kingdom Viridiplantae; phylum Streptophyta; class Magnoliopsida; order Asterales; family Asteraceae; genus Helianthus; species Helianthus annuus. Next base: position 40,848,579 of record NC_035443.2, read on the forward strand.
TACACTATGTGGCTATAAATAAAATTCTTCCAAGAGCTTGATATCATAGCATGCATGCACACTCAATTGTATACTTTCCACTAGAATTAAATACCTGAAAAAAAATGCTTAAAATCGTCAACATGATGTTGGTGAGTTCACAAGTTTATGAGTTCAACTGTAAATTGGTTTTCCAAACAACAGTTTATGAAAACAAATGTACGCCTAACTTATGTAATACTAATTGATCATGTTAATGACTAGCTAGGACACTAACAATATATGATATCACGGGCCCTTAACTAAAACAAGGCAATCAATTGCGCCCCGCAGATTGAATAATTAAGTCAATTATAGTTATACTGGCAATAACAAGCACTACAATAAGGATTGGAAAGACCAATCAAAAGTGGGGTGATAACCCAATAGATCTGTTCAAGAATCCGTTAGCTAAGCAACTAATGGTTACAGTACGAGATCTTTCTAGTTGCACAATAACTCCCAAAAACACCCATGAACACATAAAGATCACATATTACATACTAGCATACACGTCAGGAAACTTTGCATGTTTTTTCCCCAAAAGTATAAAACAGTAAAAATGGACCGTGAAACTCATATGGATTCCGAGCAAAAGCTAGCAAATAAAATTAAGTCCAAGAAATGATATTTCAAACTACACGTGTCCTAAAATATATAAGATACTAATGGTCTAATAATGTGTCTACATGGCAAATTGATCACCCGTCTTGTTAGACTCAATAAGATATTTATCATTATAAAAACGTTTAACTTAACGACCCGTTGGTGATGACTTATTCAAATGTTTACCCATTATATACAAATATATACAATAACACGTAATTTCACATAACACTTGGATCTCATCCCGCAATCTTATTTAACAATATGTACAATCAAATAATTATAATTATTTTTTAAAATAAATATACACTTTTCAAACACGACACATAGTTGGAATAATAATATATCTTATTTTAGTTACCTTTATTAAAACCGCTTGATCAAAAAACAATCACATTTGCACACATTCACAACATATTAAACCAATGCTCAAGTTCCTTTAATGTTGTGATCCCATCCCAAAACCTCATTTGAATACTTGTGCCGTCACACAACTAGATCATTTAATAAATGTATATTCTAAAAATAATATATTTAGATTTTGGAAATGTCCAGTATCACCGTGCTTCAAAAATTGAATAAGTATTATATCTATCTTTAGATACATATACTTGTTGAAAACTTGTCAAATAGTATGGAAATAATATATTTGTAACATCCCAAAAACAAATTCAGTCATTAAGACAAATTAACAAGGGATGAGCAGGTAAAATACCATTAATGGTAAAAGTTAACCATATAAACATTAGGATTTAAATAAATAAACCTAATGTTATATAAAAAGTGAATAAATGTTTTATAAGTTAAAGTTATAAAAGGCCCGGGCTATCAGGACTCAATCTAAGTCGGGTTGTAACATCCCCGAACTTAGTAAATTGAATTACCATGTTCACCTGGCAATTCACATGAAGTATATAACTAGGAACATTAACCTAGTTAACATAGTTGTTTATTAATGAAGGTTAATTGGGTTATAAACAACCAAAATACATAACAAAACGTGGAGGGGCTAAATTGCACATCCTTGATAGTTAAAAATATATAAAGGTGGGAAAAAAATAAAAACACACACATAATGTATGTGTGGTGTGTGTTCTAGAGAGGGAGGGGGAGGAAATCCTCTCTAGAATTCAATCACAAAATCAACCAAATTGAAGATGAAATTGAGGTGGTTTCCTTGCATGATTAAGGGTTTTGAATCATCTAAGCCTACAAATCGTAAGGTATGTTGTAAAAATTTGGTTTGATGATTTTCTAGAAAAGGAACTTAAAGGTGGTAACCTTGAGTTGGATATTATTAATAACACGATGACATTGATGATGTACTTATGCTTATGATCATCGTATTTGCTAGTATGTGTGAAATACTTGAACAATTTAGAGACTAGGTCAAGTATTCATACATACCATGAAGTAGGTTATGATGAAATTGATGTGTAAACGTAGTTTAGAATCATGACATGAATGGAAATACATGAAGAAATCACATGCATGATAGTTCTAGGTTAAAACCCCCATAAGAGGTGAAGTGGGGTTGACATGATTTTAAGAATTAGCCTTTTTAGATTAATTTGTATATATTAGTCTTGTGATATGAAATTTTGATGATTTGATGTAGTTGTCTAACATGAAGTGTGAATACTAGGGAATACATGGTAAATTTCCTAGAATTTAGACATATTGGGCAAGGATTAAAAATGATGCTCACCATGTGTTTGATGAAATGCCTAAATAAGTTTTATTGAATTTGTTAGTGCATTTATATGTGTCAATTAGCGGTTTGACTTTTAAAAGTCAAACAATTGACCTATAATAGAATCAAATGAGAAATATGGTATAAAAGTCCATAAGGTGTGATGGTCAAGGTGTAGGATGACTAATCTTACCATCTTGCGGATATAATGTGATAGTTTGACTTTTGACAAGCTAGCTGGGACGAGATTCCAAGATCCGGCAGGTTTGACGGAGTTTTGGTCCCGAGATAACCGGTTCGGTGATAAGAAATGAGTAGAAGTAGAATCGACACCGAACAAGTCAATTTAATCTGGTTTCTATTGATTGTAGAACGTTACATACCCGTTGTAACAACCTGCACGTTCGTGCGTTATTGTTACTCATTACACTCGTTACGCCTAGCACCAGAGATTCAGATCATAATATAGCTATATCGCTTACATCGCTACTTCGCAGTATTTTCGCATATTACGCATACTTTATCGCTATAACACATCACATCGCACGCACTAACACATCACTCGATTATCGCAACGCAGAAATCAAAATGTGGACATTTATACGACCCTGTGTGTCTATATATAATAAAATAAGAATGTGTGTATGAAAATGTGTCATCCGATTCGCAATTCGTCGGAGACCACTGATCGAATGACCATTCGTTCGGATGGCCATCCGATTGGATTGCTATCCGATCGGATTGCCATTCGATCGGATTGTCATCCGAACCATGGCACTCCATCACCTTCCCTCCTCTTCACCTATAAATAGCACTTGTCACATCACTTGAACAGTGATGTGACATCTCTCGTTCGACCAGCGCACTTTTGGCTCTATTTCTCTCGATTCCTCGCGATTCTTGTAAGTTTCTACCACAAATCTTGTACTTCTAAGATCTACATGCACTCCTTCACCTTTTCCACCATCAAATCTCATCTTTTCCCCGTAAAATCCTCTGATTTGGGCCGTTCTATGGTGATGTCATCATGGAGTTCTTAGGAACAATGAAGTGTGACCTCATCTCATCAAGAACAGTGCAGATCTGATGGATTCCACGGTGTGTAAACACTAATCTCACCAAGACCTAAACCGAATCTAAGTATTTCAAACTTTCTTCAAACTTTCTTAACTTTTTACTCAAAACCGATAGAATCGGAGCTCGTTTAGGCCTTCTACTCATCCTTTGGTGAAGTGTCGGGTTGAGAACTGATTTCTATCGATGAGATGATCGATTCTGATGACTTGGCCTTGGTGGAGTTCCATTGTTTAATACGTTGTCATACCATCTCGATCAAACATCAAACTTTTCAAAATGATCAAGTTTCAAGATGATCAGATAGTTGGGATGGATTGTTGTCCTACCGGATTGCCATCCGATCGAACTGCTATCCGATCGAGTTGCACTTGGTTCCACACTTAAACTTTTCTTCAAACTTGCAAAGCTCTGAATGTCGAACGGATTGTCGTCCGATCGGATAGCCATCCGATCGTTTGACATTTGGAACTTCGATACTTAAACATTTTATAATTTCAAAATCATCAGTTTCTAACGGATTGCCACCCAATCAGATTACTATCCGATCGAGTGACCATCCTGCTGTGAACTTGTTCTCACTAAGTGTCCCGCCAATCAGATCGCTATCCGATCGAACGACCGTTCAATCGACGACCTGAAAGGTAGAGATACTTCTATGTTTTCAAAATGCTACAACGAAAACTTCAAAGCCATCATGCACAAACACATCCATTCCAAACGAATGTCAATCCGACCGAATGGCCATCCGATCGGATGACCATCCGAACGGATTGACATCCGATCGAATGACCATCCGATCGGATTGCCATCTGATCGGATTACCATTCGTCACTTGGTTCTTTTCGCACTGATTAACGTGCCATCCATCGCTTATGCTATCATTCTGTGATCAGGCTAGTCTCATACGCGCTCCCTTCAATCCAAGATTGTGTTTACTTGGTGAACACGAACTGTGAGTATACTCGAACCCCTTTTTATCACATTTTTGGGTGTAACATACCTTCTATCAAATGAAGCTAATCGAATGCTCAAACTATTTATCACTTGCGAATGACTGAATTACATATTAACACTTGATGCTAGTTACATATGTGCTAGGACTTTTACTCACGACGTCCCGCCTTAACTAGTATAGTACTATAGAACCCGATGGGGTCTAGTTAGGATGAATAGCAATCGCAATCGCAGCTCGAGTGACTTAGCTGGGAGTATATGTCTTGTGTATATGTGGTGTATCCCTTTTATGTAAGTAGTAATTCGCAGCACTTTTATCTACTATGCTTTTCTATCAAAACTTGTATACTCACCAATACTTTTGTATTGACGTTGTTTTAACATATGTTGCAGGTTTAGTTGCAGTCTACATCAAATCAAGCTAGGAAGTCTAGAAACACACCTAAAATGTAGGTTGTCGGATTTGTATTGTTTGGGAGAAAATGCAATTTGTGACAACTTATGTGATTGTATCTGTTTATTAGTATGGGATAATGAATGCATTAAATATTGTCGCAATCTAGTTGTTATGGATTCTCTTGAGCAGTCTGATTCGCCTAGTGTCGCACCCCGATGATTTCGCCATCGGTTGGGGTGTGACACCCGTGAAACCAGTTGGACATCATCTCCCCTCAGGGAACCAAAGCTTGTCCAACACAAGACCCAACACCCATATATATAGGCTTCATGGGTTCATACGAACCCATTAAGCTGCCTTCGTATGAACCTGGGTTGGTCTTGTGGATCCGTAGGAACCAAGACTATTGTTCGTTCGTACGAAGGGACTCCCTTTGTACGAAGGAGCTGTTACATCACGGAACCTTTTGATTCGTACTAGATTTCACACTATTCTATACAATATTCAACACACGCTCTATCTAGCCTATTCGCACAGTGGCAGTCATACAAAATATGCACCAACAGATTCAACCTTGGCTGTCACTGTCGAATCGTCACTTTGAAAACCCTGAGCCGTGTTTTGAATATTCTGCAACTTCAAATATTCTGCAATTTCAATCAGGCATCTTGAAATCTTCAATCGATTCCCCCTTGATTGATGATCCGGGTTTGCTTTGACAATGATGCACAAATTCCCCCTTAAATGAATCTTCAGGTCTTTGTTTGCACAGTTCACGACTCCTCCTCTGATTTGCTCAACTGCAATCTTCATGAATAATCATCAACTTGAAACTAATCAATGCAGCTTCTCTGTTTCAACTTTAACCACATCCGCGTTCGGTTTTGATATATCATTTCAGCACCATCGATCGCGCATTCCGCCTGCTTGATCTAATTAATGTACAAAAACCCAACCGACAATTGATAGAACCTTCAAACACCATACTGGTTAACTTCAAAACTGTGATTACCCATGGACATATGAAATCCCGTTTTCCGTGATCACCTTTAAGCACCTATAAGAATGATTGATCAATATAACGGTATCTCCACAGTCAGCAAATCTTCAACAGGTACAAATGATCTGGTAATGTATTCAGATCTCCGAAGCTTTCATCCACAATCAAATTCATCCTCTCGGACAATCCAGATCTCAGAAGCTATCATCCACAATCTGATTCACATTTTCAGACAATTCTGAAGTCGGAACCACCCGAATACTGTTGCATCGTCACAAATTTCAAAAATGCTAGAATTTCATATGAAAATTTTTATTCCCCCTCATTTTTCCAAATTCTGACATCTTATCACTGAATTCCCCCCTCAAATTGAGCAATCCAGTTGTAACACCCCGTGTTTCGAAAGTCAAAGTCAAATTCAAAGATTGAAGTCAAAGGAAGAAAAAGATTTCTAATTGCGATCTGTCTCTCCTTGCTCAATTCCTGTTTGACTTCTTTGACTCGTAGTTAGTCTAATTTATGCGTAACGTTAGTTGTATTATGTGGAGTATCCATTAATAATCGAGGTTTATTCGACATTTATCGCATATTTAATCGATGTTTATCGCTATCTATCGCATGCTTATCGCGCTCGCAACTCGAAATTTTGCATTTTGGTTATAGTTATACGTGTGTGTGCCTTTATGTGTTACTTGTGCATGTTTATTTATGTTATGTTGTGGTGAACAATCGAAACACAATCGAAACTCAATCGCAATCGAATCGCATAACAATCTGCGGTGAACTTGTTCTCACTAAGTGTCCAACTAATCAGGTTGTCGTCCGATCGGACAATCCGTTTGATCAACCGACCTGAAAGGTAGTGATACTTCTGTGTTTTCAAAATGCTACAACGAAAACTTCAAAAGTCAAGCCATCATACACAAACACATCCTTCTCAAAGGAAGAAACAATCCACTCGAAGGGTAATCCGATCGGATGACCATCCGAGCGGACTGCCAACCGCATGACCAGTTGTCCGATCGGACTACCATCCGATCGAACTGCTGTTCGACCCACTTATACTTTGCATCGTTCTGCGTGTCATTCATCGTTATGTTATCGTTCTAATCAGGCTAACCCTACTCTCCAGCGCTCCCTTCAATCCATCAATCGCTGTGAGTATACTCGATCCCTTTTGCTTTATGCACTTTTGGGTGTTACATACGTTACTTATTCCAAATCACATCGAACACACTACGCAATACTTTTAACGCTAACCGTTACCGCATGTTATACGTGACTTAATGAATGCCTGTTTATTATGTTTACACATGGAATGTTGTCTACCTGCCTTAGCAACGATAGTACTATAGTTTGGACTCAGCACCTGTTCACTCAGGGGTTGTTAAGGACAATTAGTTACATGGCTCACAGTGGTGAGTGTGTATCGTGAACTGCCTTGGGCAGTCAACCCGCAGTCATTGGTATCGATAGGTTCATGTCGATAACTAACATGCCTCATTTCACACTGTGTACGTGCTGGTTATGCGTAATCAATTTCGAACTCTATTATATGTATTAAACTTGTATGCTCGCCTTTACACTATGTGTATTGACTTTCACTTTAATGTATGTGACAGGTGCTTAGGATGCTTATTTGCTTACTTTGCTGTGAAATCGAGGCTAGGAAAGACCTATGTCAACAATAAACAATTGTCTGTAATAAAAATCTGAGTTGTCGGAACAGAACAATTTGACTAGATCTTTACTGTAATAATTGTATTATCATTTATGACATGGTATGGGACGTGTTGCTTTAAATATTTGGTAAATATAGTTGTTATGGAAACTTCTGGACAATCTGTTTCGCTCAGTGCCGCACCCCGATGTTTCCGCCATCGGTTGGGGTGTGACAGATTGATATCAGAGCCATAACTATAGGGAATTACGCAAGACTCGACCTAGTCCGGTGTGAAAACCGCAAACTCTCGATTAAATTGCTTGTTCGACCCGCATTTTGTCTATAAACACGAGAATTTGCGTTGAATTAGGAGTGAAATCCATACTTTAACACAAATTTTCGTCTCTATTTTTACAGGAACAAAGTTGTTAAGCCAGGGGTGAAACCCGAACCTTGATGACTCATTCCGATCCCATTCTGGTTTTATAAAACTCTCACCAAAGTCTTGACGGACTCCAACGACTTGAAGTCCCACTATAACTGGAAAGATGAGTGCCATTCGCCCAGATTCGAGGCGAGAGCGCAGTTCCGAAGGTTAAAGTGTGTACAAAAGGTCCATGTGAATAGTCGAATCACTTTGGTTAGTCGATGTCTATCTAGCCACAGACAATCTACCTCTCGATTTTTTTCGTGTTTCTATTCTGAGCTCGCTACTGCCGACTCTGATATTCGACAATTTTATGTGATTTATGTGTTTTCATCTGTTTATGTGTGACGATTTGTGGTGATTTATTCGCTTTTCGCGTTCGCTTTAGTCAACACACACAACTCGCACTGCGTCTTTATCTCAAAACGCTACCAAATCGCTAATTGCGGACGACCATATGCTAGGTTATACGCTTATACCATACTATTCGCTGTATTATTCGCGATTGATTTTCTTGAACGCTCGCAAACTTGGAATGATAGGTTTCTGTATTCTGACTGCCTCCAGTGATTACATGCGTACGTGTTTCGGTGTTTCTGTACTTCTGTGACTTATGTGCTTAAGTGCTTTCGTGCTTATGTGCTTCTGTGATAATGTGCCTATTTGACTATGTGGTTAAGTAATTATACGTGTTCCTGAGCTTTACTAGTATTAGGCGTGTGAGGTGAGATTCGATTATGTTGTGTTGAGTCCTGTGGCGATGTCTGTTGCTGACAATGTCGTCATCTGGATCTCGCGCTACCCGAGACGCTCACCGAAAGCAAGCAGACATACGCCTCGCTGCCATGATTACTAAGCAAATGGCAAAGGTTGTACCTCAAGTCGTCAGTGAACTGTACGAGAACATGAGCAAATCGTCCGAGGAATCCAGGACCGAAAACCCCAAAGCTGCTTTCAGCTTCAAGCAGTTCAAGGCATGTGGACCGAAAGAGTTCACTGGAGAAGATGGCCCTACGACCTTGTTTCAAGGGTTCGACTCGATCGAAGTCACCCTGCGACAGAGCGGATGTCCTGACAATCTCCGCACACTGAATGCGACCGACGTCTTCCAGTCCCGCGCTCTAGACTGGTGGACTGCCGAAAGGAACAAGCGCGGAAATGATGCAGCCTATGGTCTATCATGGGACGAGTTGAAGAACGTTATGCTCGAAGAGTTCTGCCCTCCCCATGAGCGCCAAAAGCTGGAGGATGAATTCTGGCATCTGAAGCAGAAGGAAGGTGACAACGCTGCCCTGACTGCTCGCTTCAAGCAGCTCAGCATGATCTGTCCCGATCAAGTGAAGAATACTGACATCACGATCAAGAAGTATATCCGTGCTCTGCCGGATTGTGTTGCAGATTTTGTGCAAGCTTCAAAACTAGCAACGATCGAAGAAACTTACTTGCTTGCCGCTGAAATCAACGACAAGCAAGTAAAAGCTAGTTTCTGGGATAAGGCTTCGAAGAACCTGCACCAAGCCACCGCCGCACCAACTACCGACACCACCGCCACCGCATCACAGTCATCAAAGTCCTCTCGTCGCAAGAGGAAGAACAACAACAGCAGCTCCAGCAACAAGAACTGTGCTGTCACTACCGCTGCTCCACTTCAAGCGGTACCAGCTCAGCAACAACAACAATACCGATCAGCTCCAGCTCCAATCACCTATGCACCACCTGCAAAGCGTGCATATACTGGTCCCCACCCTGCCTGCCCGACATGCTCTTATCATCACCCGGTGGGTCTCGCCTGCCGTTTTTGCGCGCACTGCAATAGGTACGGCCACTTCACTGCAAACTGCCGTACTGGTCCCCGCCAACCACCAGCTCAAGCCACTGCTCCCAGCCCCTCAAGGCCAGCAAGCGGATCAGGTACTCGCGGTCAACGCCAGAGTCTGCTTCGCATGTGGTGATCCCAACCACTTTGCGAACATGTGCCCGAACAGGGTTGTGAAACAAGAGCCCCAGCAGCAGCAGCCTCAGCAACAGCAACAGCAACAAGCCGCACGCGCCAGAACCTTCAACATCAATGTGCGCCAAGCCCAGGCTGACAACAACGTGGTCAATGGTACGTTCCTTGTGAATGGTATTTATGCATCGTGTTTGTTTGATACTGGAGCCGATAACTGTTTTGTATCATTTGAGTTCGAAAAGCTTCTTAATCGTAAGCGCTCCCATCTTTCCTCGACGTTCGATGTTGAAGTCACCACTGGAAGAACCGTCGCCATTAATTCAGTTCTTTGTGATTGTACTCTGGAACTCAACAATCACATCTTTCCAATTGACCTTATTCCGATGCAGCTCGGAAGTTTTGACATCATAGTAGGCATGGACTTTCTTCGTGAAAACCATGCTGAAGTTGTGTGCTTTGATAAGATGATTCGATTCGCTCTCGCTAACGGTGATATATTGTGTGTTTATGGTAAAACTCCTTCGAAAGGTCTTAAGCTTATGTCATGTACCCAAGCTAGCAAGTATCTCCGCAAGGAATACAGAGCTTTCTTGGCCAACATTGTAGTAGCGGAGAAGGAAAAGAAAAGGAAGATCGAAGTGAAAGATGTTCCTGTTGTCCGTGAATTTCCTCAGGTATTCCCTCATGATCTTCCTGGACTACCACCAAGTCATGATATCAACTTTCGTATCGACCTCATTCCTGGAGCCAACCCTGTTGCTAAAGCTCCCTATCGACTCGCTCCGTCCGAAATGCGTGAACTCTCGAGTCAGCTCCAGGAATTACTTGATAAAGGTTTTATTCGCCCGAGCACCTCTCCATGGGGCGCACCAGTCCTCTTCGTCAAAAAGAAGGATGGGTCGTTTCGGATGTGCGTCGACTATCGGGAATTGAATAAGTTGACGATCAAGAATCGCTATCCCCTGCCTCGAATTGATGATTTGTTTGATCAGCTACAAGTTGCTACATGTTTCTCAAAGATCGATCTACATTCAGGCTATCACCAACTATGCATTCAAGAGGAGGATATACCCAAGACCACTTTCCGCACTCGATACGGCCACTATGAGTTTGTTGTTATGCCTTTTGGTTTAACTAACGCACCCGCGGTTTTCATGGATCTGATGAATCAGGTGTGTAAACCATTTCTTGACCGTTTCGTCATCGTGTTCATCGATGATATCCTGATCTATTCCAAGTCGAAAGCCGAACAAGCGCAACATCTACGTTTGGTTCTCGAATTACTCCGGGGGAATCGACTCTATGCCAAGTTCTCCAAGTGTGAATTTTGGCTAGAGGAGGTTCAGTTCCTCGGTCACATTGTCAATAGTCAAGGTATTCATGTCGATCCCGCGAAGATCGAAGCAGTTAAGAGCTGGTTACACCAAAGAACCCGTCTGAAGTCCGTTCTTTTCTCGGACTAGCGGGCTATTATCGTCGATTTATTGAAGGATTCTCTATATTGCTGTGCCGCTTACCACCCTCACGCACAAGGACAAACCTTTTGTTTTGGGAACTGAACAAGAGTCTGCCTTCCAAACCCTCAAGCATATGCTTTGCAATGCTCCTGTCCTCACTTTACCCGACGGAAACGATGACTTTATAGTCTATTGCGATGCCTCGAACCTTGGTGTTGGTTGTGTTCTTATGCAACGAGACAAGGTTATCGCCTACACGTCTCGTCAGCTCAAGATCCATGAGAAGAACTATACAACCCATGACCTCGAGCTAGGCGCAGTTGTTTTTGCATTAAAGATTTGGCGACACTACCTTTATGGTACCAAGTGTACGATCTTCACCGATCGTAGGAGCCTACAACACATCTTTGATTAGAGAGAACTGAATATGCGTCAATGCCGATGGGTAGAACTTCTCAACGATTACGACTGTGAGATTCGTTACCATCCAGGCAAAGCAAATGTCGTTGCCGACGCACTAAGTAGACGGAGCTATTTGCATAGCATTCCCAATATTCCAGCCCAGCATCATCTCGAGACTCTCATTCGCGAAGCCCACTATGCTTGTTTTAACGAGCGCACCTTGAAGAAAGAAATGATACACCACGATGGAGCCCAACTTGTTAATAAGTCGAATGGGATATTCCATTGTCTGGACCGAATTTGGATCCCTAAGCGGAACGTTTGTGACAGATTCTGATGGACGAAGCCCATAAATCTCGGCATTGTATTCATCCCGGTGCTGATAAAATGTACCAGGACCTTCGCTACAAGTACCGGTGGCCGGGCATGAAGAGGGATATCGCTCTCTACGTTGGAAAGTGCCCAACTTGCTCGAAGGTCAAGGCTGAACATCAAAGACCCTCTGGCTAGCTTGAACAACCCCCGATTCCTATGTGGAAGTGGGAAAGCATAGCTATGGACTTCATAACCCAACTCCCACGAACAACCGCAGGTCACGATAGCATCTGGGTTGTCGTCGACCGTTTGACCAAATCTGCTCACTTCCTACCATTACGAGAAGACTACAAGGTAGAATGATTAGCCCGAATCTACACCGATGAGATCATTTGTAATCATGGGACGCCTCGCGACATCATCTCTGACTGTGATGCTCGGTTTACCTCGCGATTGTGGTAAATGTTTCAAGCGGCTCTCGGTACTACGCTTAATCTGAGTACCGCATTCCATCCTCAAACCGACGGACAGACTGAAAGAACGATTCGTACCCTTGAAGACATGCTCCGTTCGTGTGTCATAGATTTCGGTGGTAATTGGGACACTTACCTACCGTTAGTCGAATTCTCGTATAACAACAGTTATCATTCCGGCATTCAAATGGCACCGTTTGAGGCCTTATACCGAAGAGGATGTCGATCGCCTATTGTATGGCACGAGATCGGTCACTCGCAATTAACCGGTCCTGAGCTATTGCAAGAAACGACTGAAAAAATTTTCAAAATTCGAGACAATCTGCTGAAAGCTCGGAGTCGTCAGAAAAGTTACGCCGATAGACGACGCAAGCCCCTTGAATTTGACGTTGGCGGCTACGTACTCCTAAAGGTATCACCTTGGAAGGGTGTGGTCAGATTCGGCAAGAAAGGGAAATAGCGCCTCGATATGTTGGACCTTTTAAGATTCTGGAAAGGATCGGAAAAGTCGCCTACAGACTCGAACTACCGGAGGAACTTAGTAACGTCCACCCGACTTTCCACGTTTCGAACCTCCGAAAGTGCCTAGCTGAGCATGATTTAATTGTACCTCTTGATGACCTCCAAATAAGCGAAACACTACACTTCCTGGAGAAGCCTGTCGAAATCATGGATCGCCAAACCAAGCAGCTCAGACGCTCGCGCATTCCTATCGTGAAAGTCCGATGGGAAGGCAAACGAGGCACAGAGTTCACTTGGGAACTCAAAAGCGACATGAAGGCGAAGTACCCGCAGTTGTTTGATACGGCTTCAGCCTAATTTCGGGATGAAATTCCCTTAAGTAGGGGAGGCTGTAACACCCCGTGTTTCGAAAGTCAAAGTCAAAGTCAAAGTCAAATTCAAAGATTGAAGTCAAAGGAAGAAAAAGATTGCTAATTGCGATCTGTCTCTCCGTGCTCAATTCCTGTTTGACTTCTTTGAGTCGTAGTTAGTCTAATTTATGCGTAACGTTAGTTGTATTATGTGGAGTATCTATTAATAATCGAGGTTTATTCGACATTTATCGCATATTTAATCGATGTTTATCGCTATCCATCGCATGCTTATCGCGCTCGCAACTTGAAATTTCGCATTTTGGTTATTGTTATACGTGTGTGTGCCTTTATGTGTTACTTGTGCATGTTTATTTATGTTGTGTTGTGGTGAATAATCAAAACACAATCGAAACTCAATCGCAATCAAATTGCAAACGCTAAACGCAAGTGAATTAGGATGATTGTATGTTAGATATAGTAGTTAGGATTAAAATTAATTTGAATAGGAAACTCTATCGCATCGCAAAGCTCGTAATCGCAATCGAAACGGCAAAACTCGTCACACCAAACACGCAAACCAACTGGCCAATCGATCAGGCGACTAGCCGTTCGACCAGCCGTTTGATCGAGCTACAGCTCGATCGATCAGCCAGTCGACCGGGCTGCCACCCGATTGACCAGCCCCTTTTCACTTTGGGTAACCCTATAAATACCCCATGTCACCATCATACTTTCCACTTTTGCTCTCTGACGTCCGACCAGCACTCCAACCTTATTTTTTCTCCGATTTCTCTCAATTCCGGTAAGATCTCAACCTAAATCTTGCACATCTTTGATCTACACTTGATTCTACACCTTTCTTGTAACATCCCGAAAATACAAATTTTTTTTTAAATTTGCGATTTAGTTGTGAATAAATTAAGTAAAGTAATCTAATTAGAAGTGGTACTAACTTAGTTAGTTTAACACTTATGAGTAGTTAAAGACATCAAAACAAAATAAAAGAAACTAGAGGGACTGAAGTGTCAAACTTGGAAACTAGTTTTAATAAACATTGTATTAAAACACAAACTCAATAGAAATTGAGAGGTGGGATCGACCAGAAGCCAGGGGAGGGCGACCATAGCTCTCCAAAACCCTAACATTCACAAAACAACCAAATTGAAGGTCCAAATCTGATCAAAAACGAAATCTGAGCTTAGATTATTGATCCTCATAGCAAGGGGGTTACAAGGTATGTAAAAATTGTTGAAAATCTCCTACTTGAAATTCTCATGAAGTTGGAAATTATAAAATTTGTGAATGCATGTTGGTTATTTGGTTTGATTAGGGATGATACAGTGTCTAGGAGTAAAAACCTAGACAACAACATGTGAAATTATGGCTAATTCCTGAAATTCTCATGAACACCATGAAGGTGATTCATGGGTTTTGTGGAAAACTAGTAAACACTAGGGTTTAGAAGGATTATTCTAGTGTGATTTGGTCATAGAAAGCAATTTCTGAAATTATGATGTTTAAAAGTTACATGAAGGCTTTATTGATGAATAAGTTTAGCTTAATAGCAAACTATGAACTTGAAACATGAATGATATAAAATTCTGCCCGATAGGTGTTCGCATAAATGCCTCAAAGAAGACTTAAATCTGAAAATTTGAGTTAAACCGTATGATTGTGATGTCTAGGCAAAATATGCGAATTGTGAATTAAAAGGAGTTCTAAACGTGTTTTCGTTGAACTCAATAGGCAAAGAATCCGGATCGTCAAGCGGACAAGCCGGAGCGGATACGCGTTTGAAGGGTGTGCTCTAAAGGTACGCGACTTGTCGTCTCGTTACATTTATGTTGATAAGCCTAGTCGTAAATACGTTAATGTTGTTATAGCAAAAATAGTTGCGTTTGGTGAGCCTAGGAAGTGATGGAATTCACTCGACAAACCAAACGGGTCAAAATAAATAGTTGGGTAATTATGGTTAGAAAGCAATGTCGACGAATTATGAAGGTATGTAACTTGACCCGTTACATTTATTAGATTTGATGATTTTAATGTGTAACTAAATCTTTGAATAAGAGTTGTTTTGAAATAAGCGATGAAGTCGTATATTGATTGATTGATTAAATTCGGTTGGTACTCGTTGGTAGTCGTCATAGAGGAGGACTCCTTAGACGAGCCAAACGGGTCAAATAATCAAGTAAAACATGATTAAGGCTCCGGAATATGAGGGAATGTTCTTTGATTTTGCTTAATATATAACATGTTTGAGTCACTAGAATCCGATGTAGTGGTTTGTTAGAAAAGTAAATTCCAGGAGTTGGGTTTGAGTGAAATGAACAAAACAAACAAGACATGGAATTTCCAGGTACCACCGTAAATTACGGTAGTACCGTAATTTACGGTAAAGATCATGTATGTTACGATGTGGGTCTCCTGGTTTACGGTGACCAGAAATCTCCAGGTCTCACCGTAAATTACGGTGATACCGTAATTTACGGTGGATCCAGAATAACTTATATATATTTTTGTTATTTTAATGTGATGTCAAACCTTGGAATTATGTTATATCATATCGTTAAAACTAATGATTTTAACGGTTTTGATCATAGGTAACAAGATAGGTCTTACGGATGGCGATCAAGCACATGATGAAGAACCGAATACTACATTTTGAAGCTTCCGCAATGTTTTAAATCTTTAGTAGTATTATGTATGGGTTGTAAACATTATTAAACTACTTTTGAAATGTTTTAACTTAGTCACTAGTTGACTAAGGTTGATGTACTTATGAATTCCGTTAACGAATACTTTGTCACTTAATCAATATTTTGGATAAGATGGTGTATTTTACTATTAAAATCAAGTGACTAATTTGGGGGTGTTACAAGTTGGTTATCAGAGCTTAAGGTTGTCAACAAAGTGTTCGGTTCAAGCTTGATCGATCATCCGGTAAGGATTAATTATTCATGTTAGTAGATCTTATCCTATTTAAATGAAAGAGATGGAAATTAATGTGCATGGGAAGAGTGCGTTAATACACTCAAACCCGGAAAGTGCACTAAATGAGAACGGTCAAAGCAAGTTACAAACTTGGCTAGACCGAAGCAAACAAAGTTATGTTATAAATGAGATGTTTAATAATTGATGTAAACATTTCTTGGAAATTAATGTGCATGGGAAGAGTGCGTTAATACACTCAAACCCGGAAAGTGCACTAAATGAGAACGGTCAAAGCAAGTTACGAACTTGGCTAGACCGAAGCAAACAAAGTTATGTTATAAATGAGATGTTTAATAATTGATGTAAACATTTCAGTTTCAAGACATCCGGTAAGAGTTACTTATAATTGAGATTAAACAATATGAAATATGCGAAAAGTGTATGGGAGGAGTGTATAAATACGCTCGAACCTGAGAAATACACTAAGTAAGAAAGGTAAGGCAAGATATGTACTTGACCAAACCGAAGGAAAGTAACACATTACTTATGACTATGAGTATGATATAAATTCCGTATAATAAGATGGAAATGAATTAAATAAGTATTGATTAACCATTATGGATGTTTCAGTTAAATAAAATGTCTGCAGTAACCAGAGATGATTCGACATCTCAATTGACTGAGCAAATGAAAGCTAAGATTTCCGAGGCAGTCGGAAAAGCTCTAGAAAATAGTCTATCACATTATATTGATAGATTACAAACCACAATCGTACCGGTGGTGGATGATATGATGGCTGAATTGAAAGACATCATATTACAAGAAATAGAAGAGAGGAGGGTATTGGATATGAATCCAAGTTCCGTAAAGAAGTCCAAGTCTAATAAAGCTCCCAAGAGAGGAGTTACAAAAACTGTGTTACATCAGTGCAAATTTTGCGGAAAAATTCACAAGGGCACGTGTGGTAAGCCAAGACACAAGAAGTCTAAACGTCCAGAAAGGCTTGGAACCAAAGACGCAACTGACACAATGTCTGATGCCCAGAAGTCAAGGACAAGGTCGTTTTATATAACAGCCGCAGAGGCTAAAACTGAACCTGATATCATTTCAGGTATGTTTCTTGTAAATTTAATTTAACACAAATTTATCCGATGCGAGTGCGAATGATAGTTGCATAAAGGCATATATGAGTAATGAATTGGGAAAATTATGTAAAAGAAATACCTATATGAAGGTATATATATATATGTAGATAAGAAAATAAATAATGGAGAGTATGTGAAACCGAGGTAAAAGTAATCTCGGTAAATATTTCAACGGAAAGGAGTGCATGTACACTCGAACCCGGGAATGCAATAAAAGACAAGTGTCATAACAGGAAGGAGTGTGCGTACACTCGAACCCGAGAACTTAACGAAGTGAATAAATGTTGGGTTGGGAAGGAGTGTAATTACACCCGAACCCGGAAAATTGTATTAGTAGTGAAGGGCAAGGGCAAGGTTGTACACTTGGTTAAACCAAATAAACGATACATATTATTCGCCACTACGAATAAGAAAGTATCGTCAAATGCGAATTTAGAAAATTGGGTATGGGTAACCATCCAAGTAAAATATTATAAACCAAACCCGTATGAGGAAGAACAATAATTACATTGATAAGTGTAGTTGAATAAAAGATTAGTAAAATAAACATATTAGAAGTGTTAGAACGAAAACGGGTAAACCCCAAGAGCTATATAACGATAGCAATGGTTTTACCTAACAAGGCCTAAGAAATGAACCCTCGGGACATTAATAAAAGAGACGGTGATGCAGATTAAAAGTTAAAAGACTCAGATTAAGAGTTATGACTAAAGGACGATGAAATTCTGCAAAACAGGAATTTCGATAGTTTTGTTCAACTATTCCAATGTTGGACGGGCTTGAATAAAGTATAGTACTTGATATTTCAAGTAAGTGCTAACCGAATAGTGAAAGTGCGAAATATTAGTAAATCTACGTGATAGGTCGTAAAAGATTATAGGAAGGAAAATGAGTGTAGCCATAGACTAAGGTCAAGGTAAAACTAAACATGGCGTAACGTGATCACGGACACAAAAGTAATATAGAATGTAATCACGTTATAGTGTAAATGACTAGATATGGAAGTACAAACACGCAAAGAGGGCCGATGACGGCAATATTGCATACTCGAATGACGAGGTATGAGGTAAAATGGTGACCAATTAGTTTGGGCAATAAAACAAGTTGTAGCCTAATTAACATTGTGACCTAGGTAGAGCGCTTGTTAATATAAAACTAGCGTCAAGTAAGTATGGCTTATACTAGACTTATATTTTAGAATAATTCTCTATCGTATTGGTTACGAATAAGATGAATACATAGTTGAGGTATGACGTTTTGGCGTGTAGACATACGGAACAAGATAGTTGAGCATGACAAGAAACCATGTGGAGGGTTTAAAAGAAGTTAAATCGGTAATTTGATCATTTTATGGCGAATGGAAGATGAATTTTTAAATGAGTACCTTATAGAGTAAACCAAAACAAACAATAATGGCAAAACGGTAAATTGGTCACGCGTCGACCATAACTGTTGGTTTTAAAAAGACACTTATGAAGTATGCCTTAATAGGCCGAAAAGTGTTAAGAAATGAATTTAAAGTAAAACGACCGCACGATGTAAATCGGAGCGAGTCATATAGTCGAGATGAAAATACATGTCATCTCGCTAATAGAATCGGTCATTTAGACCAAACGGGTCAAAGGGTGAAGATACCACCTTTTGATAATGGCGACTAATGATTCTTGTCGAGTTATATGATTTCAGAAATAAATGTAGAAATGATATTTGCATCGCTATTATTTAGCGAATATTATAGCAAGGCATTAAAACAGGTCAATACATTGACCCGAGCCAGGTATGTGTAATGGAGTAATTACTCATTTAGAACGTAAGGTTCAATGAGCATTAAATGAAGTCTTAGATGGACAATGGGTTACTTAAATGGGTAAACCGAATGTTTTAAAAGGGGGTCGGGCGTGTCGAAAAGCATAATGACTTTTTCAAACAAGATCATAACTCAAAAGAAGGATTATGGGTCAAACATGCTCTCAAAGGACCTTGTAGTAATTGAAGGACTAAAAAGGACCAAAACGCCCTTGTTAGCTAATTCGAACAAACGACCTTTAAAGGTTGTTTGGAAACGATTTTTATGATAGGTAAATACTTAGAATAAGTATAGAAGCCGAAAGAGGTATTATATTAGTCAAGTGGCGCTATTTGAGTTTTTGCCGTAAAATAATGATTTGAGATGTAAAATTTGGTTTATATAGATCACCACATTAAACCCGCCGTAAATACAGTTGTGGTGGGAGATTATAGGATAAGAAATATGGTGATAGAATGCTAGAAGCAATTGCAAAACAAACAAATTGATCAAGTCAAGATCAAGTGGGAGCATAGGAAAGGTTCGGACACTACGTGGGAGTCCGAAGAGGAGATACGACGTCTCCACCCTACATTATTTGGTACGTACCTTGGTTTCGGGGACGAAACCCTTTTAAGGGGGGTGGACTTGTAACATCCCGAAAATACAAATTTTTTTTAAATTTGCGATTTAGTTGTGAATAAATTAAGTAAAGTAATCTAATTAGAAGTGGTACTAACTTAGTTAGTTTAACACTTATGAGTAGTTAAAGACATCAAAACAAAATAAAAGAAACTAGAGGGACTGAAGTGTCAAACTTGGAAACTAGTTTTAATAAACATTTTATTAAAACACAAACTCAATAGAAATTGAGAGGTGGGATCGACCAGAAGCCAGGGGAGGGCGACCATAGCTCTCCAAAACCCTAACATTCACAAAACAACCAAATTGAAGGTCCAAATCTGATCAAAAACGAAATCTGAGCTTAGATTATTGATCCTCATAGCAAGGGGGTTACAAGGTATGTAAAAATTGTTGAAAATCTCCTACTTGAAATTCTCATGAAGTTGGAAATTATAAAATTTGTGAATGCATGTTGGTTATTTGGTTTGATTAGGGATGATACAGTGTCTAGGAGTAAAAACCTAGACAACAACATGTGAAATTATGGCTAATTCCTGAAATTCTCATGAACACCATGAAGGTGATTCATGGGTTTTGTGGAAAACTAGTAAACACTAGGGTTTAGAAGGATTATTCTAGTGTGATTTGGTCATAGAAAGCAATTTCTGAAATTATGATGTTTAAAAGTTACATGAAGGCTTTATTGATGAATAAGTTTAGCTTAATAGCAAACTATGAACTTGAAACATGAATGATATAAAATTCTGCCCGATAGGTGTTCACATAAATGCCTCAAAGAAGACTTAAATCTGAAAATTTGAGTTAAACCGTATGATTGTGATGTCTAGGCAAAATATGCGAATTGTGAATTAAAAGGAGTTCTAAACGTGTTTTCGTTGAACTCAATAGGCAAAGAATCCGGATCGTCAAGCGGACAAGCCGGAGCGGATACGCGTTTGAAGGGTGTGCTCTAAAGGTACGCGACTTGTCGTCTCGTTACATTTATGTTGATAAGCCTAGTCGTAAATACGTTAATGTTGTTATAGCAAAAATAGTTGCGTTTGGTGAGCCTAGGAAGTGATGGAATTCACTCGACAAACCAAACGGGTCAAAATAAATAGTTGGGTAATTATGGTTAGAAAGCAATGTCGACGAATTATGAAGGTATGTAACTTGACCCGTTACATTTATTAGATTTGATGATTTTAATGTGTAACTAAATCTTTGAATAAGAGTTGTTTTGAAATAAGCGATGAAGTCGTATATTGATTGATTGATTAAATTCGGTTGGTACTCGTTGGTAGTCGTCATAGAGGAGGACTCCTTAGACGAGCCAAACGGGTCAAATAATCAAGTAAAACATGATTAAGGCTCCGGAATATGAGGGAATGTTCTTTGATTTTGCTTAATATATAACATGTTTGAGTCACTAGAATCCGATGTAGTGGTTTGTTAGAAAAGTAAATTCCAGGAGTTGGGTTTGAGTGAAATGAACAAAACAAACAAGACATGGAATTTCCAGGTACCACCGTAAATTACGATAGTACCGTAATTTACGGTAAAGATCATGTATGTTACGATGTGGGTCTCCTGGTTTACGGTGACCAGAAATCTCCAGGTCTCACCGTAAATTACGGTGATACCGTAATTTACGGTGGATCCAGAATAACTTATATATATTTTTGTTATTTTAATGTGATGTCAAACCTTGGAATTATGTTATATCATATCGTTAAAACTAATGATTTTAACGGTTTTGATCATAGGTAACAAGATAGGTCTTACGGATGGCGATCAAGCACATGATGAAGAACCGAACACTACATTTTGAAGCTTCCGCAATGTTTTAAATCTTTAGTAGTATTATGTATGGGTTGTAAACATTATTAAACTACTTTTGAAATGTTTTAACTTAGTCACTAGTTGACTAAGGTTGATGTACTTATGAATTCCGTTAACGAATACTTTGTCACTTAATCAATATTTTGGATAAGATGGTGTATTTTACTATTAAAATCAAGTGACTAATTTGGGGGTGTTACATTTCTATCTTTTGAATCTTAACTTTTAACCGTGAAATCACTAGATTTGAGGTGTTCTAGGATGATGTCATCATGGTGTTCTTAGGAACTTCATGTTTTGGCTTCAATCCTTCAAGAACAACTTAGATCTAACCGATTTCCACATAAACAAATAAAGATCTTCCATAGATCTAAACATATTCACGGTGAAAAGGATTGAGAGAAGGTTTTCCAACTTTCTTTCAACTATTTTACACTCAATGCACTCAAAACCGATAGAATCGGAGCTTGTACCGACTTCCTACTCAATCTTGTGGTTGTGTTGGTCCGAGATCTGGATTCTACCCACGAGACTACCGATTTCGGGTTAAGCATGGAACACCGTCTTGAACAGTTTACTGGTTGGATTTGGGTGATTCCTGTCTGATCAGGAGTACCAAGTATTGACGAGGTTTCTGTTGCTTAACACGTTATTAAAACGTCTCCGTAAAATGACAAACTATCAAAACAACCAAGTGTTAGACGAAAGGAACGACCAGGACGGAATGCCGTCCGATCGGACTGCCATTCGAACGGGTTGTCACCTGAT
The DNA here is from genome assembly GCF_002127325.2 of Helianthus annuus. NCBI lineage: Eukaryota > Viridiplantae > Streptophyta > Magnoliopsida > Asterales > Asteraceae > Helianthus > Helianthus annuus. The sequence continues at coordinate 40,870,926 of NC_035443.2, forward strand.
CGATCTGCACCTTGGCCCCACATTTAACTTTTGTTTTCAAAATCTTGAAGGATGAACATTGAATGAAGGGCTGACCGATCGGATTACCATCCGATCGGACTACCACTTCACCATGTAATGGTCAGACTTCAACACTTAAACAATTTTCAACATGTTCAATACCAATGGATTGTCACCCGATCGAACTACTAACCGACCGAATGACAGTCTGCGGTGAACTTGTTCTCACTAAGTGTCCAACTAATCAGGTTGTCGTCCGATCGGACAATCCGTTCGATCGACCGACCTGAAAGGTAGTGATACTTCTGTGTTTTCAAAATGCTACAACGAAAACTTCAAAAGTCTAGCCATCATACACAAACACATCCTTCTCAAAGGAAGAAACAATCCACTCGAAGGGTCATCCGATCGGATGACCATCCGAGCGGACTGCCAACCGCACGACCAGCTGTCTGATCGGACTACTATCCGATCGAACTGCTGTTTGACCCACTTATACTTTGCATCGTTTTGCGTGTCACTCATCGTTATGTTATCGTTCTAATAAGGCTAACCCTACTCTCCAGCGCTCCCTTCAATCCATCAATCGCTGTGAGTATACTCGATCCCTTTTTGCTTTATGCACTTTTGGGTGTTACATACGTTACTTATTCCAAATCACATCGAACACATTACGTAATACTTTTAACGCTAACCGTTACCGCATGTTATACGTGACTTAATGAATGCTTGTTTTGTTATGTTTACACATGGAATGCTGTCTACCTGCCTTAGCAACGATAGTACTATAGTTTGGACTCAGCACCTGTTCACTCAGGGGTTGTTAAGGACAATTAGTTACATGGCTCACAGTGGTGAGTGTGTATCGCGAACTGCCTTGGGCAGTCAACCCGCAGTCATTGGTATCGATAGGTTCATGTCGATAACTAACATGCCTCATTTCACACTGTGTACGTGCTGGTTATGCGTAATCAATTTCGAACTCTATTATATGTATTAAACTTGTATGCTCGCCTTTACACTATGTGTATTGACTTTCACTTTAACGTATGTGACAGGTGCTTAGGATGCTTATTTGCTTACTTTGTTGTGAAATCGAGGCTAGGAAAGACCTAGGTCAACAATAAACAATTGTCTATAATAAAAATCTGAGTTGTCGGAACAGAACAATTTGACTAGATCTTTTCTGTAATAATTGTATTATCATTTATGACATGGTATGGGACGTGTTGCTTTATATATTTGGTAAATATAGTTGTTATGGAAACTTCTGAACAATCTGTTTCGCTCAGTACCGCGCCCTGATGTTTCCGCCATCGGTTGGGGTGTGACACCAGTTCTCTTTTATCTCTGGAAAACTCGACTATGCCGAAAATATGACAATTTTTCCCAAACGTCAGTTTTTCATGATTGTAGATTTAACGTTACGGCCCATAAATAGTCAGATACCCTATATGATAAACATCCTGCACCAGTATCATGACTACTCCACTAATTTCCACAATCTGTGATCGCATCATCAAATATATTGGCTAAAGTTCCGGATGAAATGACAATTAAATACCAAGTGTCCCTTCGTACGAACCCACTAAGTGTATTCGTACGAACCTGTGACAAATTGACAATTAAGTTCTCATGCCCGTTCGTACGAACCTGGATGTGCCTTCGTACGAACCTGGAAGTAGATTCATACGAACCCAGGTTGTATCTTTGTACGAAGCTACACATTCGTAACAGGTTTCTCAAGAACACTTTCAATCACATTTTTCGATCCAGAATCTTTATATCTATGAATTTCATGATGAAACTTCACACGATTGTGAAAAATCAATTTTGAACATAATGATGTCTTTAATTTCAAAATCCATCCGTCAATTGACCTTCAATTTGATGTTTTTCTATGTTTTACGTCAAAACTCCCTACACATCCAAAATTCATGAGCGTAGGTGATTCAATCAACTGTTAGATCGATTGAATCGGTACCGTACCTCTAATACCAATTGAGATTCCAGGATCCGACAGGTTTGACGGAGTTTTGGTCCCGAGATAACCAGTTCAGTGATAAGAAATGAGTAGAAGTAGAATCGACACCGAACAAATCAATTTAAGCTGGTTGCCATTGATTGTAGAACATTACATACTCGTGAAACCAGTTGGACAGCATCTCCCCTCAGGGAACCAAAGCTTGTCCAACACAAGACCCAACACCCATATGTATATGCTTCATGGGTTCGTATGAACCCACTATGCTGCCGTCGTATGAACCTGGGTTGGTCTTGTGCATCCGTATGAACCAAGACTATTGTCCGTTCGTACGAAGGGACTCCCTTCGTATGAAGGAGCTTTTACATCACAGAACCTTTTGATTCGTACTAGATTTCACACTATTTATACAATATTCAACACGTGCTCTATCTAGCCTATTTGCACAATGGCAGACATACAAAATATGCACCAACATGGGAACTTGGAAATGAATGGGTCAAGCGGGTCAAAGATGCAAGAAAGCATGATCGGACGCAAGGTAAGTAAAGCTTACACCTCCTGGAAAAGAACCACTACTTATTTGATATGAAGTATTTGGTTAATAACGAGGTTATCAAAGAACGGTTGCGGTTCGATGGGTAAAAATGTTAAGATGAAACCCCATGGCGAATGTCACACCCCAACCGATGGCGGAAACATCGTAGTGGGACGAAATAGATTGCAAGAGACTTCATAAAACTACTTGTGACAATATTTATTATATGAGATTTCATTTCATTTCTAAGATTAAAAGTACATCGTTTGAAACAAAATACAACAAGATGAACAAGAAGCAAATTACAACAATAATACAAAAATTAAAATGGGTTTCTAGTCATCCTACTATATTCTGCTCATCATCATCTCATCAATTTCCTGCAATATGTAGTAAAGTACATGTCAACACATAAAGTATTGGCAAACATACAAGTTTGATTACTAGCATAAGTATGAAAATGGTTAAACGAATCCACATGGCATAAACGTAATCTAGAACATATCATGACAATACTGAGAGTTGATGAGTTGTTGAGATGGGAACACCGAAGTTACCCTTAGCACTTAGAGTTTTCTACCTTAAACTTGGATTTCCAGCAGATTATGGAGCGATTTGAGAGTGTTTGAGGGTTCAGAAAAATGCAAACGAGGTGTAGGATGCTTGTTTATATAATGGGGATGTAGGGTTTTGTGTTGAAGAAGGTTTGAAGATTGGGGAAGAGGAAAGGTGAGGGAAATTAGCTAACCAGCTCAAGGGAAACAACTCGCTGCGTATAAGCAGCCTTGGCGTCACGTGAAGCCAGGGGGGTCACGTGACGCAGCGCCTCCTTTGGCCACGAAGTTTTATTTGTTACACTTTAGCCCCTGAACTTTGATTCCTTTATCATTTTATGTTATAACTTATCAATTCAACATATTTCCAAGTATGGAAAATGTGTGTAAGTATAATTCACGTATAGTGAATGTATGTATGGGTAATTGCACGTATAATAAGTATCAATTTGCAAGTAACACCTATTTAATGATTGATTGCATGTATAACACGTATGTATAAAGTATGGAATTTCATTACTATCAAAGCCTCAGATTACAAAGTTAGAAATGAATACGAATACAAGTTTCCAATAATAGAAATATGATTACATCATTCTAATTAAGGAAACTACAAAAATGTGGAGCGTTACAGCGAAAACCATGAAACGTATCAAAATGGGTGAGACTATGTTAAATCATAATTTGGTGATAAACAAAGAATTATAGAAGTAAGACCCTATGGTGTAAACCATAACAAGTCAAATGGGCAAAATGGTAAACCATATCACATGTTGGTGATTAAACAAAGAGTTTTGAAAATGATACCCTATGGCGTAAGCCATAGTGGGTCAAATAAGTAAAATAACAATTAGATCACATATTGGTGATTAATAAAAGAATTTTGAAATAGGGCCCTATGGTGTAAACCATAACAGGTTAAACAAGTAAAGTAGCGAGTAACCACATATTGGTTATTAAACAATGAATTTCCTTGAAATAGGACCCTATGGTGTAAACCATAATGGCTTAAACAAGCAAAATGGCGAGTAACTGTATATAGGTGATTAACAAAATGAATTTTTGAAATGCGACCCTATGGTGTGAACCATAACAGGTCAAACGATTAAAATGGTAAGTAATCGCGTATTAGTGATTAAACAAGGAATTTTGCAAAAAGATCCTATGGTGTAAACCATGACTGGTCAAATAGGTAAGAGGGTAAGTATGCACCTTTTGGCAATAAACAATACATGGTTAGTCTGATATGCTTAAAGGGTAAGCCAAAAAATGGGTCAAATGGACAACCAGGTCAAATGGGTCAAATAGTGATGTTATCACTATTTGAATATAATATTTAATGCTTTGTTTGTTAAGTTTCATACTTACAGGTAAGCATAATGTATGGGCATGCATTGCCATGAATTAGCAAATAGAATCGCAAAGTATTGATAACGGGTTATTGCTTTGACCCATGCTAGGTATGTGTAATGAGTCATACTTTCGGTAAGGGCTTATGGCCCTACTAAAGATGCTTGGGTCAGAATTGGGTAATAGACCACCTCAAGTGAGGTATGACTAGTAATTGGGTAAAATGGCCCTTAAAGCTGAGAACAAGCTTACGACGTGAAATTGTGGTTAAATAAGTTATAAATAATAGTCCATTGGGAATCTTTATGGCCTTAAGGACCCAATTAATTTCGATGGAATAACGAGCTACATGTGCCCCCGAGTTTTCATTTAAACTTATAAAAGTTTTCCGGTTTGAAAAGGGGCTAAAATTGACTAAAACGCCTCGGATAATGGTTCAGGCAAACTACCTCCTAGGTAGATTTAAAAATGAGTTCCTTGATAGTTGATCATTCCGATAACATAAGGAAATATGAGGCATGAACTTGAATGCATAATGCCTCCTAACGGGTCAGTTGGGTAATTAACTTCAAACCGAAAAGCAATTTAAAAAGCTAAAGGATCCGGGTTCGGGTCAAGGGTTTGAACGTATAATTATGGGAGAAAGTCCTAAAAAAGGTAAACTGGAAGTTAAGTCAAGTTGGGTGCAAAAATTGTGAAATTTTGGCAAAATTCCAGGTAAGGGTAAAAACTGCCATCATTGTAAACTTTCTGGAAAAGGGTCCTCCGCGCCATACGGAGGAGACACCCTACTCATCCGTGATGCATGAAGGCATTCAGTCAAAATAAATCAAAGTCGCGCTCCCCCACGCCACGCGAGAGAGTTGGGTGTCCCCTTCGCGACACGGGGGGGGGGACCCTTATTTCAACGAAACTGTTTTCTTCGTTAAACTTGAACGTGTTTGACCGTTTAATGTAAATACTATTTGTTCTTGGTGTTTTGTTAGGCTTTCACAAGAGTGGGAACTGGACAAACGACCATGCACGCGAAGAACCGAACACTATTAAACCATTATCTCTTCGAAGACGATGCATGGGAAAGTTGAAGCATGATCATGCACGACAAAGTTTTAGAGATTAAAACTCTAGTATTTATAAACTGTAAATTAACTGTTATAACCGGTCATGTCAGATCGTGTAGATTGTCAGTTAACCCAGACGTGTAAGTTCTATGTTTAAAAAAAATCTAGGACATAATTATCCGAACGTTTAAAATATTGATATCAAACAGATTAGAGTGTTAAATTTATATTATATTCGTTTGTTCACAACTCACTAGCGCATATCCACATATCTATTCGCACGCGTATATGTTCACGTATCGAACACTTAATCAATCCAAAATGTACATAATCATACTCACCATATTCTCGACCAAAATCTTCTAAACACGTATTATATATATATATATACACATATGGTTAGGATCGTGTAAGAAGCACTAGGCTAATTGAGAAACTTGAGAAACATTCTGGACCACACATTTTCCCTAAGTAAAAATACCAAAATATGCATTTTTTTTTGGAACAATCAGAGCTTTTTCTATCAGTTTTTTTTTTGGGGGGGGGGGTAGGGGGACATATACAAATGTGTATATTGTCACTCTTTTAACTATACATATATGTATATACGTGTTTAAAATTTAAACATAAGTATTGTACATCTATGTTTGAGGGGAAAGATTTAGTTTTAGCTTTAGGGTTTAGCATTAGTGTTTAAGGTTTACCATTAGTATTAGTATTTAGGGTTTAGGTTTAGCATTATTATTTCGGGTTTAGCTTTTTGGGTTTATAGTTTAGTTTTTATGTTTTAGCATAGGGTTTAGCTTTAAGGTTTAGTGTTTAGAGTTTCTGGTTAGGTTTCGACGAGGCGGTTCCAAAGCCGCTGGAATGAGGTCAACCGGAGTTCGTTTGACCCAATTTTCTACACTTCTTAGGTTAAAAATATATATGGTTCATAATATTCACATATCTATATTTAAAAACTGATTATATACATGTGTATAATTGAAAATTGACAATATACATAATGTATATATTTAAAAAAACTCTTAAAAACATGCAGTTTTGTCAAATACTTCTCTTGGAAAAATGTGTGGTCTAGAATACTTATCAAGTTTCTCAAATAAGATGTTTTTCTCTTAAGATCCCTACCGTATATATATATATATATATATATATTGATGTGTTGCAAAACACGCGATTTTTCCCTTATATTTTGTATATGTTTTTGATAGTTTTTGAGTCGTTTTTGGTCATTTATACCTTTTACTTAGTGAATTGATGTTTTGCAGGTTTTTGTGTGCAAAAGGAGCGGAAATTGAGTCTAAATTATAAAGAAATGAGCACACGAGGAAAAATAGTGCGCATAAAAGAGTCTGAACTTCAATCGTCCATATCTTGAGTTAGAAAATGAGTTACAGGGCATATAATATATGAAGTTGGGGTAGCTCAATGAGGAGAATCCAAATATAAGGTTTTGTGCCCTGATTCTTGACTTACGGACCGTAAGCATCAAAGTGTTTACGGAACGTAAGCATCAAAGTGTTTACGGGCTGTAAGCATCAAAAACTTACCAGTGCGTTCGCAGTGTTGTTATTGGGCTTTGGGCTTATTATGGGTTGTAACTCTCAAAGTATTTATGGGTCGTAAGCAACACAAATTGGCCTAGACACGTGAAATACCATAGGGTTTAGTATTTAAGCAACATGATGGTCAAAATCGCATGGGGGCGACTAGAAGCTACTGGTTTCCCAAGAATTGAAGGTTTTGGAGCATAAGGCGAGGTTTGGAAGTTTTGGATTGAAGATTTGAAGTGCAATTGGTTTGCTTTTCATTGTTTGAAGCTCCTAATCGGTTTTTATTTCATTACAGATTCTAAATCAAACATGTTATTTACTTTTTCTGGATTTGTTTTGCTTATGAACATGATGAGTAGCTAAATCTTTAAACTACCTAGGTTTTGATGAATATTGTTTGAATGAATAACTATCAGATTTGTTTAATTGATTGGGGAATGTTTTCGTAACGGTTTTTCTATTGTGGTTTTTGACGTATCTACATATGATCATATATTTGTTCCACATGATTCCTTTGGTTACTTGATTGTGTATTAGTTGATCTAGGTTTCGTGTGATTATCGTAGTCTTGGTGTTTTTGGTTATATCAAGTTCTTGCTAGACCGTGTAGTGAACCCTAGGAACAAGAGTGTGTTATTTGGTGATTTAGTGTTCTACCATTCTTAAGATCGAGAGGAGATAGAATGTCGGGTTGTCTAGGTCTTTAGGTGTCGGGTTAAGATGAGACCGGGAGGTGACCCATTCCTAACGCGTCTTTAGTTCCTAGCGATTCCGAGTCATAAACCTGATAGAAAGACTACTTTGTGCATCCCTTACACTTTTGGGTGTATTGTTTCTATTGAGACCGGGAGGATATCTAGATTTCGAGTACTTAGCATTCTTAGTTTAGTGAGACTGGGAGGAGATCTAAACCCATACATCAGTGCGTTTCACACGTCCCTTAGGATTCTTTGAATCGTGTTAGTTGAGACTAGGAGGAGATCTAGCATTACTTAGTGTTTCTTGAGTCAGTCACATCGTTAAATCCGGTAGCCAGTCAATTATTCAATTTCTGAAAGTTATGAGTCACCTTCTCATATCTGACAGTTTTTCGAATTTAGTTACTTCTAATTTTTCCCACCATCATTCTTTCTACTAATTTCATTTTTATTTGTTTTCGTAGTTGTTAGATAGAAACAAACCAAGTTCTTAAAAATAAGCTAGGAGTCAATAGAGGTTTATTATAAAAAGTTGCAGCATAGTGTCCACGGATTGATAGCCGTTCTTGTCTACTTGCTACATTGGGACCGGTACACTTGTCGATTGTGTGTGGTTTAGTTAGCGATTCCAATTTAAAACTTGTTCGAATTTAATATACACATTTTCACACTTTAAGCTTCTGGCGCCGTTGCAAGGGAGATCACACAACACCTGCAAAACATTGCTTCTTTCTCAAAGATGACACCTAATCATGTTGCTTAGAGAGATAGAAGATGTTCACAAGATTTGCAAAACATCTTCTATCTCTCTAAGCTAATGTAGTCATGATCTAAAGTGGGCTCACACAGATCCTAGAACATATTCAATACATTCTATCAAGCATGTACTTTCCTTACCACATATTTTCACAGTATCTGCCCTAGAATCTGAAATCTTATCTGGGACTGGGTTGAGAAAAGAACATAATAGATATAAAGATGGTATAATATACAGATCAAATGATTTCTCATATGATTAAGGTTTAAGGGTTTTAGACACTAGAGGGTCTCTTTTGTTGTGCACATTGGCATATTTTTGGACTAATATGGTATCTTTTGGTGTTTTGATTGATCTAGAAGCACATTGGCTTTGAACAACAACCAACTAGGTCTTCGCTTTCGCGAAACAGAAGCTGATTGCATCTTCAGGTTTTTGTTTTCACAAAACAGAGAAGATATTAGAATGTTTCAGATTCGATTTCGGACCCTAGAACAAACAAGTGTGTATCAGGAAATCACACAAGTTGTCAAATAGAAATTTTACTAGTTCTAAGTGATGCTCCCCACTAGAGTCATACATTAGATTCAATCATGTCACAAGACAACTTATTTTCTAAGTCAAAACAGAGTCTATCAACATGTCACAATAGATCCTGGTCTTTTCAGTTTAGTACCTTACCTGTGTCAGTCTTACCCACAAACGAACATATATATCACTTCCCATATAATGCAATAAACTATTTTCGTCTTTTTCTGTTTTCTCCTATCTCTCCCCCTAAAACAATGCATATTGTATTTCCCCTCTCTCTAAAACAATGTATGTAGTATTTCTCTGCTCTCATTGTTGGGCCTAATATATGGGACTGATGCATCAAATAGGCCATGTGGGCCAGGCAAGCCCATGTAGGAAAGGTTAGATTAATGGGTATTTAAAGTTGTTTTTACCTCATTGACGAAGTGAGCCAGTTTAGAGAGCCATTCATGAAAGAGTTACACATAGAGCAGATTGAGCGAGAATCACTTGTATCAGATGGTTTATTTATTTAATATAATCGTATGCAAGTTGAAAGTTAATCGTTCTTCATGTTCTTAATTGTAGCAATAGTTTGATTAAGAGAGTAGATATACTATATGCATTGTTTTGGAGAGAGGAGAAATGCAATATGCATTGTTTAGTGAGATAGAAGAAATACAATATGTATTGTTTTAGTGGGAGAGATGGGAGAAAATAGAAAAAGACAAAAATAGTTTATTGCATTAAATGGGAAGTGATATAAACATTTGTTTGTGGGTAAGATTGACAGTTAAGGCACCAAACTGAAAAAAATAGTTTAGGTGACTAAAGGGATTAATCAACTCCTCAAGCGTAAAAAAGTTTATTTTCTTTTTATATTGTAAACGTGTTTGAGACAGGATGTTTTAATAAAATATTATATACTTTGAACGTGTGGATTTTAAATCCACAAATATAAATAAAAGTTTATTTATAATTATTTGGGACCAAAAAATTCCGCTACAATGCTTTATATATATATATATATATATATATATATATATATATATATATATATATTGGGGAACACTAAAAAGTGGGGAACCAGGGAACACTTTTAAAAATTTAACTTAACATGTTGAAAATCAATTTAAAAAAAAAATCGGCGCTTCTCCTTATAAATACTTGTAGAAGCATTTTTAATAAAAAAAATCAAAAACTAAAAATATAAGAAAAAAACGGTTAAAAAAGGCTGATTTTTTTTTTACAAAAAAAAAATATTTTTTATTTCAAATAGTTTCTACCCATTTTTATAAGGAAAAGCGCTGGATTTTTTTTAAAAGTGATTTTTAACATGTTAAGTTAATTTTATAAGATATATATTTTTAACTGTTTTTTAAACATTTTTTTATGTTTTTAGTTTTTGATTTTTTTATTAAACGTGTTTCTACATGTATTTATAAGAAAAAACGCTAAAAAAATTTATAAAAAATAATTTTTAACATGTTAAATATAATTTTTAAGAGTGTTCCCCGGTTCCCCACTTTTTCAGTGTTCCCCAATGAACCCTCCTATATATATATATATGTATGTATGTATGTATGTATGTATGTATGTATGTATGTATGTATGTATGTATGTATGTATGTATGTATGTATGTATGTATGTATGTATGTATGTATGTATGTATGTATGTATGTATGTATGTATGTATGTATGTATGTATGTATGTATGTATGTATGTATGTATGTATGTATGTATGTATGTATGTATTGTATGTATGTATGTATGTATGTATGTATGTATGTATGTATGTATGTATGTATGTATGTATGTATGTATGTATGTATGTATGTATGTATGTATGTATGTATGTATGTATCTAGGATACGTCGCACGCCACGCCAGGGGGTCCACTGACCAGGGTGTGACAGGTTGGTATTAGAGCTACCAGTTTTAGTGAATTAGATACTTGTAGATAGAATAAGTGTCTAGACTTTTTCTATAGATAGAAGCAGTGAAATTGATATTAATGGATTTGCGTTAGATATATGTTTATCTATTCTCTTGCAGATATCTGACAATAAGAGTTTCTATGGTTAACCTGTGAAATAACCCACAAATGATGAATGAAATACAAAAATGGGAACATGAATCGACCCGATGACTAAATAGACTTAGACGATCTAGTTAGAGAAATTGAAGGTAACGAGATCAATATCCAGTGTTCAATGTTCAAGCATGATGGAGTCTTTGGAGAACTATGAAGCTTCTGTTAACAATAACTAGAGTTTGAAAACACCCTCACCACCGACAGTCTTTACAACAGTGGTGTCGGACGAAGAAGGATCCAACAGGTATAGTATGCCACCTACTCAAGCCTACTATACTCAAGAGCTCTTTTGCGCGCCGCTTATTATTGAAAGGAGAGAGTTAGGCCAGGAAGTTGAGGATGGAATTCCAGTGGGAAATCCATATCGGTATCATGTTTACTATGATGAGCAGCAAAATCAAAAGTATGTTGCCAATTTTGAAACTGTCTAGCCAACGGATATTGTGTACCATGATCTGATGAAAAGAAAGAGAGCACCCCCGCCTCAAGTATTCCTTCGTGAACAGTGCGATCCAAGTATTCCTCGGTATTGCAAGGGTATACATCCGGGTAGCCGTACTGAGGTGGGGGGTGCTATCTTTCTTTTCATCAGATCATGGTACACAATATTCATTAACCAGACATTTTTGAAATTAGTAGCATACTCTTGATTTGCTGCTCGTCATAATACACATGATACCGATATGGATCTCTCACTGGAATTCCATCCTCAACTTCCTGGCCTAACTCTCTCCTTTCAACATGAAGCGGCACTAAAGAGCTCTTGAGTAAAGTAGGCTTGAGTGGGTGGCACACTATGCCTGCTAGATCCTTCTCCGTCCAGAACCACTTGATGTAAAGACTGTCGGTGGTGAGCTTGTTTTAAAACTCCAATTATTGTGAACAGAAGATTCATAGTTCTCCAAAGACTCCATCATGCTTTCATGCTTGAGCATTGAACTCTAACTATTGATCTTGTTACTTTCAATTTCTCTAACCAAATCGTCCAAGTCTATGTAGTCATTGGGTCGATTCATGTTCCCATTTTTGTATGTCATTCATTATTTGTGGGTTATTTACATGTTGATTACCACTCACAGGTTAACCATAGGAACTATTATGGTCATACATTTGCAAGATAATAGATAAACATATAACTAATGCAAATCCGATAATATCAATTTCACTCATAGGTTAAAAGTCTAGACACTCGTTCTATCTACAAGTATCTAATTCACTAAAACTGGTAGCTCTAACCTGTCACACCCTGGTCAGTGGACCTCCTGGCGTGGCGTGCGTTGTGTTGGTACCTGGATATATGTTGAAGCAGAATTTTTTTGGTCCCAAATAATTATAGTTGTTATTTATATTTGTGGGTTTAAAATCCACAAGTTCATAGCACACAATATTTTATCAAAACATCCTGTCTCAAATAGGTTCAAAATATAAAATGAAAATAAAATTTCTTAGGCTTGAAGAGTCGATTAATTCCTTTAGCGTTTATTCATATTTATATGTTATAAGCCACACGGTATCCTATGCCTATGGAATTTATATATCCTTTCAGCATGCACCTGGGCCTAACATATATTTTATTCTTTACCTGAAAATGTTTCAACATAATATGTCAGCGATTAAGCTGGTGAATATCGTTTATATGACACAAATCATTTTTGGTGTGCGGTATTATTATAGTTCAAACATAGTTGGAATTAGTAATCTACACATTAAAATAACTATTGTATACACTGGCATAACAATTTTAATAGCACCGCAACTTTAAGATACAATACTATCGATGTCTTTTAGTATTTTATGCCCCTGATCTAATGATATATTTATACAAGACCCACCAGATCATAATCATCATGCGTGTATTATTTGATCAAATCATACGTGTAACGCCCCAAAACCGAATTATTAATTTGCTAGTTTGTTATCATGTTTAACAAAAGGGGGTATAATAACTAGGTTAGTAAACCTAGTTAAATGTCTAGCAAATTAAGTAAAGGATTGAAACTTGTGGTAACTATGATGGGTAATAAACTTGAGGGACTAGGATTGCCAAAGTTGAAAGTGAATTTAATTAAAACAAAAATCTCACACACACAAGGTGTGTGTGTGCGTGAGAACGATCAGGAGAAGGGAGTGAGGGGTGTAAACCCTAACCCTCAAGAAACCATCAAATTGAAGAAGGATTTCAGCCTAAACTAATGCATGAACACGTTTTCTTGATGATCTAGCCCTATTAAACATGTGGTAAGTTGTAATTTACGATTTAATGATCTTGCTATGAAGTGGGTTATGAACAATCCATGAAATTGTACGAAATTGATCATGTACATGTGTTAGAATCACTATATAGAACATGAACTATGCAAGATTCTAAGTAATTTGATGATTTTGGATGAAACCCACTTGTAGTAGTGAAGATGATGATATGGATAATCATACATGTTTAACTGTTGTGTAAAATTCATGTATGATGTTGTATGTAATGAGTAATTGTTAGTTAATTTGGGTATATTATGAGAATTTTATGATTCTAGTGGAACTTGATGATCTTGATATGAACATGTAATATTATGCATAAAATACTTGTACATTAGGCCTAGAAAGTTGTACGCACACCAAGTGTTTGATGAAATGTCTAAATGGAAATGATGTGTGAAATTGTATGCAAGTAATATGTAATTATATATAGAACGTGATAATAATGTATTTGATAGTAAACTAACATGAGAAGTGCGTTTTAGATATAGTTCATGCGGAGGCTATGTTGAAAGGATGTTGGGTTAGCTAAGTATGAGTTAAGGTGTTAGTTGTGAAGATATGAAAACGTTGGTGTGGAAGAAATGGATTATGTATGTACATGTGTATATAATTAGGTGATCATGTAGTTTAATATGTCATATAATACGATCATGAAATGCGTATAATGTTAATACTATGCTCTACCATATTAAGATGGATACATGTTCATAAGTTGAAAGTGTGTAAGTAAGACAGTTGACTTTTTGAAAGTCAACAATGAATGAATAACATGGTTAGCCTTTCGGACACAATTATAATAGTAGAGAAGTAATGTGTTATGTACTAGATGATCTACATGTCGTGTACGATGATGATTGAGATGCGTGAATGTGGAACAAGGTAACTTTTAGTCTATGCCTTATGTATGTGGTATTTGGTTAATAAAAATGCAAGTAATATATGAATGGAAGGAAATGAATGTTAGTATGAATGAGCATTTGTGCTAACCATAATGTGATTGTAATGACATGAAAGGATAGGGATCACATTAGCATGGACTCAAGAACGGAACGCTAACGGGTCATGAGGAGGTGAGGAAGCAAGCTTGAACACGGACGCTTAAGGTAAGTGATTCCGCAATCACTTCTTAGTTGTTATGTAATGTTATATGCAATCTAATTATATGTGACAATTGAGGTCAAATAGGAATGAGTTGTATGATGTCAATAAAGTATTAAACGTTGTAGGTTATGTCAAAACAGGGGGTATTCTCGTTTTACAAACGGGTCATGCCCAAATTTTGTAAAAATTTTCTATTAAGTGTCAAAATTGTATTTCAATGTCCGAAAGATCTTGCTTAGCATGTAATCTAGTATTTTAGAAATAGCGGTCCTTACAAGTTGGTATCAGAGCCAAGGTTTGAGAGATTCGGCAAGAGTCCTAGTGTCCGAACTCAAACCAATGGCTCATGCAAATGTGCTCGCTCCAAGATCGCCAAGGAGGTAAATTTTTTTTAAAAACGTTTGTTTAATATGATCATGTATTATGCGTTACGGGTAAAGAACTGAGGTTTATTATGTTAAGGAATGTTAAGATGGGTAAAATGAGAAATACCGGGACCCGGGAAGCTAAAAACAGACCCGGAAAACAGTCGGAACAGCCCAAAAAACTAAACTGCAGCGTTTTGCAAAACGAAGGGCCGTCGCCGACGGGTACCCTCCCGTCGCCGACGCCACCCCTTTTCCCGACGCGTTAACCGTCTGCCGACGGGGTAAAATGGCCGACGGCCATTTGTAAGGCCCGTCGCCGACGAGCTGGTAAGCCGTCGCCGACGGCTTGTCTGCTCCAGCTCACAATTTTCTTTGAAATTTTATATTTTTATTTAACGGAACTTTCCGGGAGCCGGATTCATAATCTTGTCGGATCAATATGGAGCAGAATAAGCATGTAAGTAAATAGGTAGATAATGGTAAGGGTATAAAACCAACAAACGTTGAAGTAAATGTATGTGAAGATATGAGATAAACGGCGAATGTATGGAATAAAATTCGAAATGTAAGAACGAGTATAAGTGACACGGAATGATGAATTATGAAATGCTAAAATCTATGATTCGTATTAACTGTAACCATGACCTTGTATAGATGGCTGATGCAAGAAATATCAATGATGATAATGATGATAATGATGATAACAATGATGCGGTTAGACAAGAAGCATTCGAGAACAGAGTCACGGAAGTAGCGGAAGGGGTTATACAAGCCAATCTACCACGGTTGGCTCAAGAAGTAGAAAGCCGAGTTCTGGGTGTGGTGGATGCTATGATGACCAGTAGGTTTGAAGAATTGAAAGAATTAATCGAAGGATCCAAGGGTAGAGGTAAGGAACGAAGGTGCACTTATAAGGATTTTATGGCATGCCATCCGACGACGTATGACGGTAAAATAGATCCTGTTGAGTGTCAAAGATGGATCTCGAACATAGAGGCGGTCTTTATACGAAGTCGGTGTGATAAGGAGGATCAAGTGATGTTCGCTACCGGTTTACTAACCCATCAGGCGAAGGATTGGTGGGATGCTCACAGCAAGGTGGCGTTTCGATTCGCGCAAGGTATGTACAAATTTATGCTTTCTTTTGAGTAAGGGCTTATAGCTCGACTAAAGAGGGATGTGCCAGAAATGGGTAGTTGGTAGACATATGGTCAGAATGTAGTTTACAATTGGATTTCCGAACAAGTTAAACAAAGTAAGTGATAGTTGCTAAGCAGGCATTAGTAAAGTTAGCATGAAGTATTTGATTTACTATGTAGGTAAAGCCAATGTAAGCTATTGTAGTAGCAAGAAACCTTAGCTGAAAGAAATAAGCTATGAGCAAGTTACATGAAAGGTATATTACTAAATGACTCTTGTGGGTCAAAATGAATGACGGGCTACGACCCGAACAATAACTTAAGTATGGACGGGAAGGGTAAGTTTTGTAAGAAGAACGGAAAGGATGTATTAAAGTACTTGTATGTAAGCATGAATGGAAAGAAATACAATCGTGTATTTCATTACATCCATGATAATTAAGAAACGTTAGTTAGACCTTGGAAAGCCAACTGTAATGGGTCGGTGAAATAATTAACAAAACAAAGGAATTGTGGGTGTTTATAACACTAAACAGAATAAATTGGAAAGAATGTAATAATGATAAGTACCAACGGAAAATGCTAAGCTGCGACTTTTGACAAATACGAATTAGGGCGTAACAAGTTGGTATCAGAGCCCTGGTTTGAGAGAATCAAGTAATAGAAAGTAAATGCTTGAACTCAAACCGGTATGCTCTCGTAATCAAGAACCCGTACAATCCAAGACTCGATCGAGGCCTAAATGCAAAAGCAAATGTAAGTATGTATTAGATTATGTATTTGAAGGAAACTAATAGTATGTTATGTGCAAAGTAAGCTTAAGAGTTTAAAGAGGATGATCCGGGAATGCAGAATAGGATGAACGCTAAGGCGGGCAAAGGTGCAAATAGGCAAATTAACCCCAGGTACACACTACTAACATGTATGAGTACCGATGTCAAAAGAAAAAGGAAGGGGTCTCCTTGGGAGGGTAATTATTAAACGAAAGACAATGATGTGGTCTTGGGGAAGTTTTAGAAATATGCACGAAACTGAAACCCATTTCTCGGGCATAAGGCGATGATTACACGAAGGCACGAAACTAGTGTGTGAATTGCGCACCTGGCCAGTACGCAAGAAGCATATGACGTTCGTGAGACCGTGGCAATTATTGCAGGTATGTCCGGTAGAACTGGGTAGCAGGTGGGCGCTATGTTGTAGCGAATGCGAAAAAGCAAATCCATTGCGGATTTGGTTATGCTAACGAAGGTTATGAAAAGTTATGCGAGTCGACCGGTTCTAGCGAACAAGTCGAATAAGAATAAGCTACCATCCGTTTTTAAACGGGTGATTTTGAATGCTCTAATGAATGCTAGAAGCTTAATCCGTTGTACAGATTGAAAGAAGAAGTTATGATTAAAAGCGAAAGACCCAGTTATTTGGGTAGTGGAATATGTATGCTTAACTCTCGTTGAGAGTGTTTATGCCAAACCCATTTATTTGGGTAGTGGAATGTGTATGCTTAACTCTCGTTGAGAGTGTTTATGCCAAACCCAGTTATTTGGGTAGTGGAATATGTATGCTTAACTCTCGTTGAGAGTGTTTATGCCAAACCCAGTTATTTGGGTAGTGGAATGTGTATGCTTAACTCTCATTGAGAGCGTTTATGCCGAACCCCATTTACTTGGGTAGTTGAATGTGTAAGAAAGAAGAAAGCTCCTATATGAATAGAACTAAAATGAAGTAATTATGATTCGACAACTAAGATGACTAACCTTAAAACCTTGTTGCTGAAGGTAGGTAAAACTTTAAGTTTTTGTTAAACACATGTAAGAAAGAAAAGGTAAGAATGACATGTTTGAAACCACTAGATGGATTCAAACATAGAAGGAATGAAGGGTATGGATGTTACGTTTAAATCCGTGGGACGGATTTAAAACATAAAAGGATGTAATGAATGCCTTTATAAGTAAGCATTAATATAGGTTTGAATATATAGGGACGATGAACTATTACTAGTCGGTCAAGGAAATGAGAAGGTTACGTGGAAGTATGGCATGGGAAGTATAGATTTGTTAAGAAGAAGTCAAACATGATAGGTGTATGTATAAATGGAAGTGAGAAAGGTTTCGGGGATGAAACCTCATTTAAGGGGGGTAGACTTGTAACGCCCCAAAACCGAATTATTAATTTGCTAGTTTGTTATCATGTTTAACAAAAGGGGGTATAATAACTAGGTTAGTAAACCTAGTTAAATGTCTAGCAAATTAAGTAAAGGATTGAAACTTGTGGTAACTATGATGGGTAATAAACTTGAGGGACTAGGATTGCCAAAGTTGAAAGTGAATTTAATTAAAACAAAAATCTCACACACACAAGGTGTGTGTGTGCGTGAGAACGATCAGGAGAAGGGAGTGAGGGGTGTAAACCCTAACCCTCAAGAAACCATCAAATTGAAGAAGGATTTCAGCCTAAACTAATGCATGAACACGTTTTCTTGATGATCTAGCCCTATTAAACATGTGGTAAGTTGTAATTTACGATTTAATGATCTTGCTATGAAGTGGGTTATGAACAATCCATGAAATTGTACGAAATTGATCATGTACATGTGTTAGAATCACTATATAGAACATGAACTATGCAAGATTCTAAGTAATTTGATGATTTTGGATGAAACCCACTTGTAGTAGTGAAGATGATGATATGGATAATCATACATGTTTAATTGTTGTGTAAAATTCATGTATGATGTTGTATGTAATGAGTAATTGTTAGTTAATTTGGGTATATTATGAGAATTTTATGATTCTAGTGGAACTTGATGATCTTGATATGAACATGTAATATTATGCATAAAATACTTGTACATTAGGCCTAGAAAGTTGTACGCACACCAAGTGTTTGATGAAATGTCTAAATGGAAATGATGTGTGAAATTGTATGCAAGTAATATGTAATTATATATAGAACGTGATAATAATGTATTTGATAGTAAACTAACATGAGAAGTGCGTTTTAGATATAGTTCATGCGGAGGCTATGTTGAAAGGATGTTGGGTTAGCTAAGTATGAGTTAAGGTGTTAGTTGTGAAGATATGAAAACGTTGGTGTGGAAGAAATGGATTATGTATGTACATGTGTATATAATTAGGTGATCATGTAGTTTAATATGTCATATAATACGATCATGAAATGCGTATAATGTTAATACTATGCTCTACCATATTAAGATGGATACATGTTCATAAGTTGAAAGTGTGTAAGTAAGACAGTTGACTTTTTGAAAGTCAACAATGAATGAATAACATGGTTAGCCTTTCGGACACAATTATAATAGTAGAGAAGTAATGTGTTATGTACTAGATGATCTACATGTCGTGTACGATGATGATTGAGATGCGTGAATGTGGAACAAGGTAACTTTTAGTCTATGCCTTATGTATGTGGTATTTGGTTAATAAAAATGCAAGTAATATATGAATGGAAGGAAATGAATGTTAGTATGAATGAGCATTTGTGCTAACCATAATGTGATTGTAATGACATGAAAGGATAGGGATCACATTAGCATGGACTCAAGAACGGAACGCTAACGGGTCATGAGGAGGTGAGGAAGCAAGCTTGAACACGGACGCTTAAGGTAAGTGATTCCGCAATCACTTCTTAGTTGTTATGTAATGTTATATGCAATCTAATTATATGTGACAATTGAGGTCAAATAGGAATGAGTTGTATGATGTCAATAAAGTATTAAACGGATCTTAGTTTGATCCATGCTAGGCAGGTGTGATTAAGAAATTGTAGCTAAGTAGTGAGATTGGTTACTCATGCAAGAAATTCCTTTGTTATTAAGGATATAGCATAATTGACTAAAATGCCCTTGATAGGTATATCGGGCAAACGACCTTAGAAGTCGTTTGGAATCAAGATATTCGATTAGTATAATATTTTGGTCAAGCATGAAAATGTGGAGTATGTTTTTGTATGTCATAAACTACTTAATGCATAAATACCCATAACGGGTCAAGGTAAGCTTCTGACCAAAAATATGTTAAAAATAGGTAAGACATCCAAGAATTTAATCCTCTATGATAAATGACGTTGATATTAAAAGGTTCATGAGGAGTCGAGGTTAAGTAATCAGATTATGTTGATAAATGCACGAACGGGTCAAATAGTTAGAAAAGGGTAATATGTCGAATGCACGTAAGTTAAGAAATTCCTTATTTCGGAGGTAGGATTTTAAGTTGATATGATAGAATGTGAATTTACAAGCATGTAGGAAGAAACGGGAGGTTAAACGGGTAAACGGTTCAAAAGTTATGCGCGTTTTAGTGCGTACGGACGACGAAACGGAACTGCAGAAAACTGCAGTTTCTAGAGGGCGTCGCCGACGGGTATGGGGGCGTCGCCGACGGGCTCCAGAAAGTGAATTTTTGTGCTGACGGGTTAATCTCATGTCTACGGGTTTTTGGGCTACGGGTAAATGTAAGGCCCGTCGCCGACGGCCCTAGGGGCGTTGGCGACGGCCTCCCCAAGTTCCAAAAGCTGAAATCTTGTTATTTAAGTTATTTTATGTATCGTAGGCTTCGGTTTGTCATCCGTGGTCTACGGCGGACCTTCCAAACATGATTTTGATGGTTCCTTAGATGTTTATGAGCTATAAAGCTAAGTCTAAGACCCATGTAAATAATGTATGATTATGTAAGAGGTACGCGTGATCTAGCACGTGTACATAAAGGTATGCATGTATGTAATGACGTAGGAAGGGTATGAACAAATGTAGATGTGTATGTATGTATGTATAAAGATATGTACGAGTGTATGCATGTATGTAATGATGTAGGAAAGGTTTGTACGTATATAGATGTATATGTATGTATGTATAAAGATATGTACGAGTGTATGCATGTATGTAATGATGTAGGAAAGGTTTGTACGTATATAGATGTGTATGTATGTATGTATAAAGATATGTACGAGTGTATGCATGTATGTAATGATGTAGGAAAGGTTTGTACGTATATAGATGTGCATGTATGTATGTATAAAGATATGTACGAGTGTATACATGTATGTAATGATGTAGGAAAGGTTTGTACGTATATAGATGTGCATGTATGTATGTATAAAGATATGTACGAGCGTATGCATGTATGTAAATATGTAGGAAAGGTACGTACGTATGTAGAAGTATATGTATGTATGTAATAAGACATGTATGAGAGTATACACGTATGTAAAATTGTAGGGAAGATATGTACGTATGTAGATGTGTATGTATGTATGTAATTACGCATGTATGCATAATTTAGTCACGTTGAGGGCTAACGTTATTAATGGTGCACCTTGAGAATGGAAAGTAATGCAGGTACATTATTGAAGCCTCACCAGGAAATGGATACGCATATGAAATGCTTAAAGTTTGAAAGATGACGAAATGTGAAGTGTACGCGAATGAATCTTGTTTATATAATGTGTACTAATGTTACGAATGTATGTGGTGAGTGCAGGTTATACGGATAACGGGCGGATTATCACAAGAATTAGAGATCGAAGACCGAGTCACGAGATAGATTGTACGGGAATAATTAAGTATGTACTATTAGTAAACATGACTTATATTTTATCTTTGTAAAAGATACATTTTAAAACGAACTTTCAAGTAAGTCAAGACGTTTGTAATGAAAGAAATTTTATGGTACGAATTTCCGCTGCGACTTTTGACAAATACGAATTAGGGCGTAACAAGTTGGTATCAGAGCCCTGGTTTGAGAGAATCAAGTAATAGAAAGTAAATGCTTGAACTCAAACCGGTATGCTCTCGTAATCAAGAACCCGTACAATCCAAGACTCGATCGAGGCCTAAATGCAAAAGCAAATGTAAGTATGTATTAGATTATGTATTTGAAGGAAACTAATAGTATGTTATGTGCAAGGTAAGCTTAAGAGTTTGAAGAGGATGATCCGGGAATGCAGAATAGGATAAACGCTAAGGCGGGCAAAGGTGCAAATAGGCAAATTAACCCCAGGTACACACTACTAACATGTATGAGTACCGATGTCAAAAGAAAAAGGAAGGGGTCTCCTTGGGAGGGTAATTATTAAACGAAAGACAATGATGTGGTCTTGGGGAAGTTTTAGAAATATGCACGAAACTGAAACCCATTTCTCGGGCATAAGGCGATGATTACACGAAGGCACGAAACTAGTGTGTGAATTGCGCACCTGGCCAGTACGCAAGAAGCATATGACGTTCGTGAGACCGTGGCAATTATTGCAGGTATGTCCGGTAGAACTGGGTAGCAGGTGGGCGCTATGTTGTAGCGAATGCGAAAAAGCAAATCCATTGCGGATTTGGTTATGCTAACGAAGGTTATGAAAAGTTATGCGAGTCGACCGGTTCTAGCGAACAAGTCGAATAAGAATAAGCTACCATCCGTTTTTAAACGGGTGATTTTGAATGCTCTAATGAATGCTAGAAGCTTAATCCGTTGTACGGATTGAAAGAAGAAGTTATGATTAAAAGCGAAAGACCCAGTTATTTGGGTAGTGGAATATGTATGCTTAACTCTCGTTGAGAGTGTTTATGCCAAACCCATTTATTTGGGTAGTGGAATGTGTATGCTTAACTCTCGTTGAGAGTGTTTATGCCAAACCCAGTTATTTGGGTAGTGGAATATGTATGCTTAACTCTCGTTGAGAGTGTTTA
The DNA here is from genome assembly GCF_002127325.2 of Helianthus annuus. Classification (NCBI taxonomy): domain Eukaryota; kingdom Viridiplantae; phylum Streptophyta; class Magnoliopsida; order Asterales; family Asteraceae; genus Helianthus; species Helianthus annuus. The sequence continues at coordinate 40,893,589 of NC_035443.2, forward strand.
TGCCAAACCCAGTTATTTGGGTAGTGGAATGTGTATGCTTAACTCTCATTGAGAGCGTTTATGCCGAACCCCATTTACTTGGGTAGTTGAATGTGTAAGAAAGAAGAAAGCTCCTATATGAATAGAACTAAAATGAAGTAATTATGATTCGACAACTAAGATGACTAACCTTAAAACCTTGTTGCTGAAGGTAGGTAAAACTTTAAGTTTTTGTTAAACACATGTAAGAAAGAAAAGGTAAGAATGACATGTTTGAAACCACTAGATGGATTCAAACATAGAAGGAATGAAGGGTATGGATGTTACGTTTAAATCCATGGGACGGATTTAAAACATAAAAGGATGTAATGAATGCCTTTATAAGTAAGCATTAATATAGGTTTGAATATATAGGGACGATGAACTATTACTAGTCGGTCAAGGAAATGAGAAGGTTACGTGGAAGTATGGCATGGGAAGTATAGATTTGTTAAGAAGAAGTCAAACATGATAGGTGTATGTATAAATGGAAGTGAGAAAGGTTTCGGGGACGAAACCTCATTTAAGGGGGGTAGACTTGTAACGCCCCAAAACCGAATTATTAATTTGCTAGTTTGTTATCATGTTTAACAAAAGGGGGTATAATACTTCTTTGATGGGTAAAAAGTGAGCGCTTTTTGTAAGTCGGTCTACGATTACCCATATTGTATCGTGCCCTTTCTTTGTTTTAGGAAGCTTGGTTACCAAATCCATCGTTAGTTCCTCCCACTTCCATACCGGTATCTCCAAAGGTTGTAACTTTCCGTACGGCTTTTGATGTTCTGCTTTCACTTGGGAGCATGTTAAGCATTTCGCGACGTATTTAACTATGTCACGCTTCATACCTGGCCACCAATAGTTGGCTTTCAAGTCCCGATACATTTTTGTAGCCCCGGGATGGACCGAATATCGAGACTTATGTGCCTCGTCGAGCAAGGCAGCCTTGACTTCACAGAATCGTGGGATCCAAATTCGGCCGAACCGTGTCTTAAGCCCGGTCGAATTCTCTTCTAGATCATCGATCACACCTTTTAATCTTTCCCTCTTCAGGTCTTCCGCTCCGAGCGACTTTATTTGGGATTCGCGGATCGCCTCGAGTAATCGTGGCGTAACTACCATCTTCATGGATTTCACTCTTATGGGAGATGGATACTCTTTACGGCTTAACGCATCGGCTACTACATTTGCCTTTCCCGGGTGATAGAGGATATCACAATCATAATCCTTGATGAGTTCCAGCCACCTCCGCTGCCTCATATTTAGGTCTTTCTGTTCAAAGAAATATTTAAGGCTTTTGTGGTCCGAGTAGATGGTGCATTTTGCCCCATATAGATAATGCCTCCAAATCTTTAATGCAAACACTACTGCCGCTAATTCCAAGTCGTGTGTGGGGTAGTTCACCTCATGAGGCTTCAATTGTCGCGAAGCATAAGCGATAACTCTCCCTCTTTGCATTAGAACACAACCCAATCCCTGGTGTGAAGCGTCTGAATAGACCACCAGGTCTTCGGTTCCGTCTGGTAGTGTTAAGATCGGAGGACTTGATAGTTTCTCTTTCAACATTCGAAAAGCCTCCTCCTGTTCTTTTTCCCATACAAACTTCTCTTTCTTTCTTGTCAATTTTGTTAAGGGTAAGGCCATCTTGGAAAAATCTTGTATGAACCTTCGGTAGTATCCAGCAAGACCCAGAAAACTTCTTATCTCTGTTGGATTCTTCGGAGGAACCCACTTCATTACAGCATCGATCTTTGAAGGATCAACCATAACACCCTCCGAATTTATCACGTGCCCCAGAAACTGTACCTCCCTAAGCCAAAAGGCACACTTTGAAAATTTTGCGTAGAGCTTCTCCTTACGGAGAACTTCGAGTACTTCACGCAAGTGTACTGCATGTTCATCTTTGCTTCGTGAATAAACCAGAATATCATCTATGAATACAATCACAGACCTATCCAACATGGGTCGGCATACACGGTTCATAAGGTCCATAAAAGCCGCCGGCGCATTTGTTAACCCGAAGGACATAACTACAAATTCATAATGTCCGTAACGGGTTCTAAATGCGGTCTTTGGAATGTCTTCTTCTCGTACTCTAACCTGATGGTACCCCGATCGCAGATCTATCTTGGAGAACCAACTCGCCCCTTGTAACTGATCAAAAAGGTCGTCAATTCTAGGTAAAGGGTAGCGGTTCTTTATGGTTAGCTTATTTAACTCCCTATAGTCGATGCACATGCGCATCGACCCGTCTTTCTTCTTAACAAATAAGACGGGCGCTCCCCAAGGCGACACACTTGGGCGTATAAAGCCCTTGTCTAGGAGGTCTTGTATTTGTGTCATTAATTCCCGCATTTCCGTGGGAGCTAATCTATAGGGAGCCTTCGCGACCGGTTTCGCACCCGGATTCAATTCGATATTGAATTCCACTTCTCGCTCGGGAGGGAGTCCCGGCAATTCTTCCGGGAATACATCCGGAAATTCGTTCACAACTTCAACATCTTCAAGCTTTGGGAAGCTTTGTTGAGTATTTACTACGTAAGCTAAGTATGCTCTACTCCCATTAAGCACGTACTTAGTGGCTTGAACGAGAGTACATAGCTTCGCTTCCATCTTTCTTTCGCCTTGTACATTTAATCGTCTTCCACTTGGAGTTTGGAGAAGTATAGATTTGGTTTCACATTTTATCTCTGCATGGTTTTGAGACATCCAATCCATACCCACTATTACTTTGAATTCCCCCAAGATCATGGGGATAAGATCAATAGCAAACTCCTCATCCTCAATGGTCAATTTGCAATTTTTACATATTTCGTGCAACAAGTAACTTTTACTATCTGCTATCTCTACTTCTAAGGGCATCGACATTCGTTCAATCTTAAAGGATGGATGTTGAGCAATTTCACTAGAGATAAACGACATGGTAGCTCCGGTGTCAAACAAAACGTAAACCGGTATAGAATTTATTAGAAAAATACCTGAGACCACATTTGACTGGGACTTGGCTTCTTCAGACGTGATCTGAAACATTCTCCCCTTTGCCCTAGAACCCTCTTGCTTCTTATCTTCTTTTTTTGACCCTTGTTGAAGCTTTGGACATTCCGACTTGATATGCCCTTTTTCGAAACAGTTGAAACAAGTCTTTGGGTTGTCCGGGCATTGATAGGACGAATGCCCCTCCTTACCGCATTTAAAGCACCCCTTCTTACCTAGCAAACACTCTCCGGTATGGAGCTTTCCACACGTCTTGCATGGCGTAATCCCACCTTTCGACTTACCCTTTCTTCCTTGATCCTGAAACTTCCCCTTTTTGGATGGACTAAAACTTGCACCTTTTTCACTCGGCCTCTTTTCACCTCGCTCCTCTTGCCTTTTAATTTCGATCTCTCTATCCCGCGCTAAATCAATGAGCTCTTCAAGAGTTTCACATTTTGAGGGAGTGGTGAACTCTCTAACTTCTGCCTTTAACACGCCATAAAAACGACTTATCTTCATCCTCTCGGTTGTTACCAATTCTCCACAGAACTTCATCTTATCCATAAAATTGTTTGCTATTTCATTCACTGATTCGTTTTTCTGCCGGAGGCGTAAGAAATCCTCCTGAATCTTGTCGATAGCCGACTGAGGACAATGATATCTCATGAAGGGCCCCTTAAACTCCTGCCAAGTCATAACTTGCAGTCTGTCTTCGCCTACCTCCTTGCTGTGGGTACGAAGTTGCACATTAGTACCGCCTACCACCCTCAAACTGACGGCCAGTCAGAAAGAACCATTCAAACACTCATCGATATGTTGAGGGCGTGTGCCTTAGATTTCGGGGGAAGCTGGGACGACCAATTGCCACTAGTCGAATTTTCTTATAATAACAGTTACCATAGTGGTATTCAAATGGCACCTTACGAGCTACTTTACGGGAGGAAATGTAGGACTCCCGTATGTTGGGGTGAAGTAGGACAAAGAGAACTTGCACCAAGCGATTTAATAGCAATAACGAATGAAAAGATCGGAATGGTTAGAACAAGGTTGAAGGCAGCTCAAGATCGGCAAAAAGCTTATGCAGACAAGAGAAAGCGTCCTATCGAATTCCAAGTCGGAGATTTTGTCTTGTTAAAAGTGTCCCCATGGAAGGGTATAATCCGTTTTCGCAAACGGGGAAAGCTAGGTCCTCGTTACATTAGGCCGTTTAAAATTTTGGCTCGGGTTGGAAGGGTTGCGTATCGACTAGAATTACCGCCTGCTCTAGACGGGATTCACAGTACCTTCCACGTGTCTCAATTGAGGAAATGTCTCGCGGATGACACAGCATTAGTACCTCTCGATGACATTGAGTTAGACGAGAGGTTAAACTATGTAGAGAGACCCATAGCCATTAGAGATTTCAAGGTGAAGAATCTCCGCAACAAGGCTGTTAAATAGGTGCTGGTACAATGGCGGCACCGGAAGGGTTCGGATCTTACGTGGGAAGCCGAAGATGAAATGAGGAGACACTATCCTTTTCTTTTCGGTATGTCAAAAATTTAAATTATGTTCAGGTTTCGGGGACGAAACCTCTTTTAAGGGGGGTAGACTTGTAACACCCCAAAAATATTGAATAAACATAAGATTAAATCTAATAGTAAAGAAATGATGCCTAAATTTAATTAAGATGAAAATAGAGGGGTCAAGGTTGTAACTATCAAAATTTGATAGTTAAAAATAACAATTAAGAAAAACCCCACACACAGTACGTGTGTGGGAGTTCTCTGCGATCAAACAAGGCCAAAGGAGGGGGAAACCCTAGTTCAAAGAATCAAGTGAATCAATCCAAATTCATGAGCCAATCTGATGCATGTTCCCTAAATTGTGATTAGCTAACCCTAATCTCTTAAGTGGTAAGTTCAATTTCTGAAAAATCTTGAATTGTAGGATGAGGGGATAATCCCAATCTCGATTTCTTGAATTAAAATAGGGAAATCTGAGATGTAAATTACCTTCTAGGGCAAGAATTATGTTTGATTTTTAGGTAGTATGAAAAATGTAGTGAAAAACCCACTTTGTTAAGATTATGTTACTAATAGGAAATTCATAAGGATTATGATCATGTTTTAGTTGATATGTGGAATTGTTGTGATGCTTGAATACTAGATAAACTAATTTTAGAATGAAAATTATGTGAAATTAGGGGAAGATGATTCTTGTGTTGTAATGAATTAGTAGGAACATGCTTAATAGACTTGTACCTTGTACCTTAAATATGACGCCTACCAAGTGTTCGATGAAATGCATAAAAGATGAATGTACATGAGAATAGTAGAAAATATTGACAAACTAAGTGAAGGAATGAATGTTCTAATGTAGGCGTAAAAGAAGAAGGTACGAGCACTAAGCAAGCGGAAGGAGTACAAGATCGAGGTATGTTTCGTTTTATACGAATCTTTATTATATTTCCCATTTATATCAAATTTAATGTAAAAGCTATCCTTGTATAACGAACGTGATAAAGTAGTAAGTAAGCGACAAATCCCTTGTGGATTTGGGAATGCTATTGAATGTGGTATTAAGCTATGCGTTTGATCGATTGAGATTCAATCGTGTCAAGTAAAGATGAGTGCTATTCGTTCTAATGGATAGCTTGAATGCTATATTAAGGATGAAAGTCATAATCCGTTTTACGGATAGAAGAAAGAATGCGTATGCTTAACTCTCTATGAGAGTGTTTATGCTAAGCCCAATCAAACGGGTTGAATGTGTATGTCAAACTCTCTATGAGAGTGGTTATGCTTAACCCAATTATTGGGTTGTTGTATGCTTAAGAGTAAAAAGAAATGAATGTTTTATATGGAAAAAGCTAAGACGTAAGGTTATGATTTTCTATGGCGATTACTAACTTTTTAAATTGTGGATGTCAATGTAGGTAAAGCACCTCTATAGGCGATATGGAGATATGGAGCGAGCACATGTTCAAGCCTTATAATACCAAGCGCTTCCGCAATTTATATGCATGTTTTTGGGTCGTGTTTATTACGAGTTAAACTTTGTTGGAATGTTTTAGAATTGGAAACTTGTCATTTTTGTTGGGTTGGTTTTATGAAAAAAGGGTCGTATTGTAAACGTTGTAGGTTATGTCAAAACAGGGGGTATTCTCGTTTTACAAACGGGTCATGCCCAAATTTTTTGTAAAAATTTTCTATTAAGTGTCAAAATTGTATTTCAATGTCCGAAAGATCTTGCTTAGCATGTAATCTAGTATTTTAGAAATAGCGGTCCTTACAAGTTGGTATCAGAGCCAAGGTTTGAGAGATTCGGCAAGAGTCCTAGTGTCCGAACTCAAACCAATGGCTCATGCAAATGTGCTCGCTCCAAGATCGCCAAGGAGGTAAATTTTTTTTAAAAACGTTTGTTTAATATGATCATGTATTATGCGTTACGGGTAAAGAACTGGGGTTTATTATGTTAAGGAATGTTAAGATGGGTAAAATGAGAAATACCGGGACCCGGGAAGCTGAAAACAGACCCGGAAAACAGTCGGAACAGCCCAAAAAACTAAACTGCAGCGTTTTGCAAAACGAAGGGCCGTCGCCGACGGGTACCCTCCCGTCGCCGACGCCACCCCTTTTCCCGACGCGTTAACCGTCTGCCGACGGGGTAAAATGGCCGACGGCCATTTGCAAGGCCCGTCGCCGACGAGCTGGTAAGCCGTCGCCGACGGCTTGTCTGATCCAGCTCACAATTTTCTTTGAAATTTTATATTTTTATTTAACGGAACTTTCCGGGAGCCGGATTCATAATCTTGTCGGATCAATATGGAGCAGAATAAGCATGTAAGTAAATAGGTAGATAATGGTAAGGGTATAAAACCAACAAACGTTGAAGTAAATGTATGTGAAGATATGAGATAAACGGCGAATGTATGGAATAAAATTCGAAATGTAAGAACGAGTATAAGTGACACGGAATGATGAATTATGAAATGCTAAAATCTATGATTCGTATTAACTGTAACCATGACCTTGTATAGATGGCTGATGCAAGAAATATCAATGATGATAATGATGATAATGATGATAACAATGATGCGGTTAGACAAGAAGCATTCGAGAACAGAGTCACGGAAGTAGCGGAAGGGGTTATACAAGCCAATCTACCACGGTTGGCTCAAGAAGTAGAAAGCCGAGTTCTGGGTGTGGTGGATGCTATGATGACCAGTAGGTTTGAAGAATTGAAAGAATTAATCGAAGGATCCAAGGGTAGAGGTAAGGAACGAAGGTGCACTTATAAGGATTTTATGGCATGCCATCCGACGACGTATGACGGTAAAATAGATCCTGTTGAGTGTCAAAGATGGATCTCGAACATAGAGGCGGTCTTTATACGAAGTCGGTGTGATAAGGAGGATCAAGTGATGTTCGCTACCGGTTTACTAACCCATCAGGCGAAGGATTGGTGGGATGCTCACAGCAAGGTGGCGTTTCGATTCGCGCAAGGTATGTACAAATTTATGCTTTCTTTTGAGTAAGGGCTTATAGCTCGACTAAAGAGGGATGTGCCAGAAATGGGTAGTTGGTAGACATATGGTCAGAATGTAGTTTACAATTGGATTTCCGAACAAGTTAAACAAAGTAAGTGATAGTTGCTAAGCAGGCATTAGTAAAGTTAGCATGAAGTATTTGATTTACTATGTAGGTAAAGCCAATGTAAGCTATTGTAGTAGCAAGAAACCTTAGCTGAAAGAAATAAGCTATGAGCAAGTTACATGAAAGGTATATTACTAAATGACTCTTGTGGGTCAAAATGAATGACGGGCTACGACCCGAACAATAACTTAAGTATGGACGGGAAGGGTAAGTTTTGTAAGAAGAACGGAAAGGATGTATTAAAGTACTTGTATGTAAGCATGAATGGAAAGAAATACAATCGTGTATTTCATTACATCCATGATAATTAAGAAACGTTAGTTAGACCTTGGAAAGCCAACTGTAATGGGTCGGTGAAATAATTAACAAAACAAAGGAATTGTGGGTGTTTATAACACTAAACAGAATAAATTGGAAAGAATGTAATAATGATAAGTACCAACGGAAAATGCTAAGCTGCGACTTTTGACAAATACGAATTAGGGCGTAACAAGTTGGTATCAGAGCCCTGGTTTGAGAGAATCAAGTAATAGAAAGTAAATGCTTGAACTCAAACCGGTATGCTCTCGTAATCAAGAACCCGTACAATCCAAGACTCGATCGAGGCCTAAATGCAAAAGCAAATGTAAGTATGTATTAGATTATGTATTTGAAGGAAACTAATAGTATGTTATGTGCAAAGTAAGCTTAAGAGTTTAAAGAGGATGATCCGGGAATGCAGAATAGGATGAACGCTAAGGCGGGCAAAGGTGCAAATAGGCAAATTAACCCCAGGTACACACTACTAACATGTATGAGTACCGATGTCAAAAGAAAAAGGAAGGGGTCTCCTTGGGAGGGTAATTATTAAACGAAAGACAATGATGTGGTCTTGGGGAAGTTTTAGAAATATGCACGAAACTGAAACCCATTTCTCGGGCATAAGGCGATGATTACACGAAGGCACGAAACTAGTGTGTGAATTGCGCACCTGGCCAGTACGCAAGAAGCATATGACGTTCGTGAGACCGTGGCAATTATTGCAGGTATGTCCGGTAGAACTGGGTAGCAGGTGGGCGCTATGTTGTAGCGAATGCGAAAAAGCAAATCCATTGCGGATTTGGTTATGCTAACGAAGGTTATGAAAAGTTATGCGAGTCGACCGGTTCTAGCGAACAAGTCGAATAAGAATAAGCTACCATCCGTTTTTAAACGGGTGATTTTGAATGCTCTAATGAATGCTAGAAGCTTAATCCGTTGTACAGATTGAAAGAAGAAGTTATGATTAAAAGCGAAAGACCCAGTTATTTGGGTAGTGGAATATGTATGCTTAACTCTCGTTGAGAGTGTTTATGCCAAACCCATTTATTTGGGTAGTGGAATGTGTATGCTTAACTCTCGTTGAGAGTGTTTATGCCAAACCCAGTTATTTGGGTAGTGGAATATGTATGCTTAACTCTCGTTGAGAGTGTTTATGCCAAACCCAGTTATTTGGGTAGTGGAATGTGTATGCTTAACTCTCATTGAGAGCGTTTATGCCGAACCCCATTTACTTGGGTAGTTGAATGTGTAAGAAAGAAGAAAGCTCCTATATGAATAGAACTAAAATGAAGTAATTATGATTCGACAACTAAGATGACTAACCTTAAAACCTTGTTGCTGAAGGTAGGTAAAACTTTAAGTTTTTGTTAAACACATGTAAGAAAGAAAAGGTAAGAATGACATGTTTGAAACCACTAGATGGATTCAAACATAGAAGGAATGAAGGGTATGGATGTTACGTTTAAATCCGTGGGACGGATTTAAAACATAAAAGGATGTAATGAATGCCTTTATAAGTAAGCATTAATATAGGTTTGAATATATAGGGACGATGAACTATTACTAGTCGGTCAAGGAAATGAGAAGGTTACGTGGAAGTATGGCATGGGAAGTATAGATTTGTTAAGAAGAAGTCAAACATGATAGGTGTATGTATAAATGGAAGTGAGAAAGGTTTCGGGGATGAAACCTCATTTAAGGGGGGTAGACTTGTAACGCCCCAAAACCGAATTATTAATTTGCTAGTTTGTTATCATGTTTAACAAAAGGGGGTATAATAACTAGGTTAGTAAACCTAGTTAAATGTCTAGCAAATTAAGTAAAGGATTGAAACTTGTGGTAACTATGATGGGTAATAAACTTGAGGGACTAGGATTGCCAAAGTTGAAAGTGAATTTAATTAAAACAAAAATCTCACACACACAAGGTGTGTGTGTGCGTGAGAACGATCAGGAGAAGGGAGTGAGGGGTGTAAACCCTAACCCTCAAGAAACCATCAAATTGAAGAAGGATTTCAGCCTAAACTAATGCATGAACACGTTTTCTTGATGATCTAGCCCTATTAAACATGTGGTAAGTTGTAATTTACGATTTAATGATCTTGCTATGAAGTGGGTTATGAACAATCCATGAAATTGTACGAAATTGATCATGTACATGTGTTAGAATCACTATATAGAACATGAACTATGCAAGATTCTAAGTAATTTGATGATTTTGGATGAAACCCACTTGTAGTAGTGAAGATGATGATATGGATAATCATACATGTTTAATTGTTGTGTAAAATTCATGTATGATGTTGTATGTAATGAGTAATTGTTAGTTAATTTGGGTATATTATGAGAATTTTATGATTCTAGTGGAACTTGATGATCTTGATATGAACATGTAATATTATGCATAAAATACTTGTACATTAGGCCTAGAAAGTTGTACGCACACCAAGTGTTTGATGAAATGTCTAAATGGAAATGATGTGTGAAATTGTATGCAAGTAATATGTAATTATATATAGAACGTGATAATAATGTATTTGATAGTAAACTAACATGAGAAGTGCGTTTTAGATATAGTTCATGCGGAGGCTATGTTGAAAGGATGTTGGGTTAGCTAAGTATGAGTTAAGGTGTTAGTTGTGAAGATATGAAAATGTTGGTGTGGAAGAAATGGATTATGTATGTACATGTGTATATAATTAGGTGATCATGTAGTTTAATATGTCATATAATACGATCATGAAATGCGTATAATGTTAATACTATGCTCTACCATATTAAGATGGATACATGTTCATAAGTTGAAAGTGTGTAAGTAAGACAGTTGACTTTTTGAAAGTCAACAATGAATGAATAACATGGTTAGCCTTTCGGACACAATTATAATAGTAGAGAAGTAATGTGTTATGTACTAGATGATCTACATGTCGTGTACGATGATGATTGAGATGCGTGAATGTGGAACAAGGTAACTTTTAGTCTATGCCTTATGTATGTGGTATTTGGTTAATAAAAATGCAAGTAATATATGAATGGAAGGAAATGAATGTTAGTATGAATGAGCATTTGTGCTAACCATAATGTGATTGTAATGACATGAAAGGATAGGGATCACATTAGCATGGACTCAAGAACGGAACGCTAACGGGTCATGAGGAGGTGAGGAAGCAAGCTTGAACACGGACGCTTAAGGTAAGTGATTCCGCAATCACTTCTTAGTTGTTATGTAATGTTATATGCAATCTAATTATATGTGACAATTGAGGTCAAATAGGAATGAGTTGTATGATGTCAATAAAGTATTAAACGGATCTTAGTTTGATCCAAGCTAGGCAGGTGTGATTAAGAAATTGTAGCTAAGTAGTGAGATTGGTTACTCATGCAAGAAATTCCTTTGTTATTAAGGATATAGCATAATTGACTAAAATGCCCTTGATAGGTATATCGGGCAAACGACCTTAGAAGTCGTTTGGAATCAAGATATTCGATTAGTATAATATTTTGGTCAAGCATGAAAATGTGGAGTATGTTTTTGTATGTCATAAACTACTTAATGCATAAATACCCATAACGGGTCAAGGTAAGCTTCTGACCAAAAATATGTTAAAAATAGGTAAGACATCCAAGAATTTAATCCTCTATGATAAATGACGTTGATATTAAAAGGTTCATGAGGAGTCGAGGTTAAGTAATCAGATTATGTTGATAAATGCACGAACGGGTCAAATAGTTAGAAAAGGGTAATATGTCGAATGCACGTAAGTTAAGAAATTCCTTATTTCGGAGGTAGGATTTTAAGTTGATATGATAGAATGTGAATTTACAAGCATGTAGGAAGAAACGGGAGGTTAAACGGGTAAACGGTTCAAAAGTTATGCGCGTTTTAGTGCGTACGGACGACGAAACGGAACTGCAGAAAACTGCAGTTTCTAGAGGGCGTCGCCGACGGGTATGGGGGCGTCGCCGACGGGCTCCAGAAAGTGAATTTTTGTGCTGACGGGTTAATCTCCTGTCTACGGGTTTTTGGGCTACGGGTAAATGTAAGGCCCGTCGCCGACGGCCCTAGGGGCGTCGGCGACGGCCTCCCCAAGTTCCAAAAGCTGAAATCTTGTTATTTAAGTTATTTTATGTATCGTAGGCTTCGGTTTGTCATCCGTGGTCTACGGCGGACCTTCCAAACATGATTTTGATGGTTCCTTAGATGTTTATGAGCTATAAAGCTAAGTCTAAGACCCATGTAAATAATGTATGATTATGTAAGAGGTACGCGTGATCTAGCACGTGTACATAAAGGTATGCATGTATGTAATGACGTAGGAAGGGTATGAACAAATGTAGATGTGTATGTATGTATGTATAAAGATATGTACGAGTGTATGCATGTATGTAACGATGTAGGAAAGGTTTGTACGTATATAGATGTATATGTATGTATGTATAAAGATATGTACGAGTGTATGCATGTATGTAATGATGTAGGAAAGGTTTGTACGTATATAGATGTGTATGTATGTATGTATAAAGATATGTACGAGTGTATGCATGTATGTAATGATGTAGGAAAGGTTTGTACGTATATAGATGTGCATGTATGTATGTATAAAGATATGTACGAGTGTATACATGTATGTAATGATGTAGGAAAGGTTTGTACGTATATAGATGTGCATGTATGTATGTATAAAGATATGTACGAGCGTATGCATGTATGTAAATATGTAGGAAAGGTACGTACGTATGTAGAAGTATATGTATGTATGTAATAAGACATGTATGAGAGTATACACGTATGTAAAATTGTAGGGAAGATATGTACGTATGTAGATGTGTATGTATGTATGTAATTACGCATGTATGCATAATTTAGTCACGTTGAGGGCTAACGTTATTAATGGTGCACCTTGAGAATGGAAAGTAATGCAGGTACATTATTGAAGCCTCACCAGGAAATGGATACGCATATGAAATGCTTAAAGTTTGAAAGATGACGAAATGTGAAGTGTACGCGAATGAATCTTGTTTATATAATGTGTACTAATGTTACGAATGTATGTGGTGAGTGCAGGTTATACGGATAACGGGCGGATTATCACAAGAATTAGAGATCGAAGACCGAGTCACGAGATAGATTGTACGGGAATAATTAAGTATGTACTATTAGTAAACATGACTTATATTTTATCTTTGTAAAAGATACATTTTAAAACGAACTTTCAAGTAAGTCAAGACGTTTGTAATGAAAGAAATTTTATGGTACGAATTTCCGCTGCGACTTTTGACAAATACGAATTAGGGCGTAACAATACGTATATATAATAGCCTGAGTACTTTCTATAGATTACCCTCTATGTGTTAAACATATAATAGTTTGCATGCGAGTTTTGAGTATAAAAAACATTTATATAATTTTGAAAGTAATAAACGTATTCACCTTGGTTGAACCACAACTTAACAATTCTTAGAAACAGTTGACTCCTAACGAACAACACCTTTGCTTAGCAACTCTAACACCGGGATCCTCAGACACGGTTTCTAAACTTAATACGATTATTATAAAAACGTTGGGTGTGTGTGACAAGAGAATTTCATGATTTTTTTGGTACAATTTGAAGTTCGATTTTTATGACTTTATATATAGGAAGTGCAATTGAGTTATTTCTTTTGTGGGGTGCCAAAGTAACGTGCAGTTGAAATTTGCAAGGTGGCTTGATGAGTATTTTGTCAAGAGTTTGAGTGTAGTTTTATCCATAAAAATAGACATGCATACAACCATGTGTTAAAGCTATTATGTAGATATAGGATAGAATATGAGTTGTACATTTGTATGCATGAGTTATCAAATCTTTGTTTTAAATATTATATTCTTAAAATTAATTTGGCTCAAATCTCGTTTTTCTCTTATAACTTTTAATATATGACTTTTTATAAACTTTCAAATATATCATTGGAATCTGCTCAACATTCTCTACGTTTCTACCTAAGTTTCATTAAAAAACGTAGAAATGGTCAGATATGCATATATTTTATTACTATTATTATACGGTCTCCTATAGTAGTAAATGCTTAACTAAACTAGACAACTCATAATTCTACTAGTCATTTGAATTGTTATTTACTCGTTTTAACAATATTTGAAATATAAGAGTTATATATATACACACACACAATAACATATTCATACTTGTCCAAACGTATATATACAAAAACATTAGGGGTGTTACAATAACAGTATACAAATCAACGTTTTCAAGTACGTTTACCGAATAGTCGTTTATTCGAGTTTCCGAAATTTGTTATTCAACAATATTCATCCTAAGACTTTGACATATATATAGTTTTCACCAAAAAATCGTTCCAAGTCCAGAATGTATAAAATTATACAAATATTCATAATTTACCTTTTTCAAGTAAACTTACTGAATAGTCATTTATTCGACATTTTGGGGTTTATGGTTCAACAACTCATACTCTAAGACTTTAAAAATATATGTTTTATATCAAAAATATATTCTAAGTCTAGATTGTATAAAATTTATATAAAAAAATCAAAGACTTGAATTTTGATGAAAATACCATTTTCACATAAAATGATATGATATATTTTTTTAATAAACTATAGTTATACGACAAAAACTATTATTTATCGGATACAAACCAATGCTTTTAATTGGGTTTTGCTATACTTCTATATACTTAATTAACCATGATTAAGTCTAATTGTATGTAATTAATGCAAAACCTGATTAATTAGATCTATGGATTAACGCGACTGATTGCCGTGTGTCACATCATGAGGCTATGATACGTGTTTAAGCGGCTATGATACGTGTTTGAGCCCTTTTTTGAAAATGCGCACACGGGATGTTTGACGAGACGCTTCAAATATACTTTACGAACTGCGTTTGGAAACCATTATTGGTTTATTTATCTAGGCTATGATGTGTATCTGAGCACACGGATGCGGGATAATCCACAATGATGATGCATATTCGAATTGGTTATTGAGACGGCTTTACAAAAGCAACCATATGTATTGCCTTCATGATCCTGAGTTACATTTGGATAATATCAATTATCAATATTTGTTAGATTTGAGTTGTTGTACCCCTAGCTTTGTGGTTGTTTTATGTTGTTCTTACTTGTAAGCTTAGTTTGGGATGTTGTACCAGCTCATTCGATTTGACCCATAACTTTTTTGTTTACATTTTGGCTTTTGGTGATTCAGGTGGTCGTGGGCCACGCGTATATGTATTGCCTTACTAGATGGTTTTTAAAACCCTACCATATTAAGTGGGTCTTGGCCATGTGTTGTATAATTTCAATTTGTAACATTTGTTGACTTTGAGCTGTTGTACCTAACCTTTGTTATTGCTTGATGTTTTTGTTACTTGTCAGCTCAATTTAGAGCTATCGTACTTGCGATATTGTTGTTTGATGCTATTGTTGCTTGTAGTTTTGAGGCTGGGTCATCATATTAGTTTTGCATTCCACTTGCTGAAAGCCTATAACGCTTCATTTGGGTTTTTTTTCCCGAGGCAATGATGATAAACCATATACGATAATTATTGTAATGCCATGGCAAATGCTTCATTTGCAGCTAGAATAAAATGTCTTTTCTGAGCCTGTTATTAGATCGAATCCCAAAATTTCAACCTCCTTATTCACTTTGTTTCAAATTTTAAGTTTGATGTATATATTTGTTATGCAGAATGTTGGGTCTAAGCGAAACACAACTTCTTCAACGCTTACAAAAAATTGTAGATGAGGTCATCATCGCCCATGATAAACGAATCAATGAAAAAATAACTGAAAAGGTTGCAACTATTCGTCAATCACAGTTGAAGTTGCAAGTTTCAATTGATGAGTTGTATTCACGTCACGAAGAAAAATAAAAACTCGAAGAATAGATTGGATGTGGTTGATAATATTGTGTTTTGTGTATGTTCCTACTTTTGATTGTAAATTTTGTTGAAACGTGTTATATGATCAAATATTTGAATTTCTATTTGAGAATTGTGTTGTATTTGTTGGCACCTACTATTTTATTAAAAATTTGAAATTAAAGGAATAAACTTATTCTTTTATTCGAAATTCATGAATTATGAAGAGCAATATAATTAATTAGTTTCGGATATGGTAATTAATTATGAGGAGTTAGCGACAAGCTAATAGTGTAATTTAACAACTGAAACCTATATCCCTAATGAGCAAACAAAATAATACTCTATTAAAAGTTAATTAATTAATAATGCAAGATCGGTATAACTAAGAATTATTATATACTAATTTAAACATCTTTAAAGCCGGAGCAATTAAAAGTTAATTAGTTAATTAATAATGCAAGATCGAATTACTAAGAATTATTATATACTAATTTAAACATCTTTAAAGCCGGAGAAAATCATAAGTAATAAGTTTATTTATATCAACATATATGATCTAATGAATTTATAAAAACATAAAGAATTTTCAAGATATATAACTTTATTTGAATGTACAGCAATCATAAGTTTATTTATATCAACATATATGATCTACATATGAATTTATAAAAACACTAGGTTAGAACCACGTGTATTACACGTGTTGAATAAATGTAATTTTATATACCAAAAAATAAAACAATATATATTTAAAAATCTCGTTTATTACATGGGTTGAATAAATGTAATTTTATATATCAAATAATAAAAAAAGTTTTATTTTTAAGAACCCCGTGTATTGTACAGGTTGAGAGTGTATCGAGTATTATCCATTAGTATATTGAAAGATATGACTTTTTATTACTGGTATATAGAATTACATTTATTAAACCCGTGTAATACATGTTAAAGATATACTTTTTTTATTATTTACTATACAAACTTACATTTATTCGACCCGTTTAATACATGAAGTTTTTTAAGATATAATTTTTTATTATTTGATATACAAAATTAGATTTATTCAATTCGTACAATATTAGTTAACTTTTATTTTAAGTTTCGTAAAATCTATTTGATACCAAACTAAACAAAACGTTCAAATCCATTTACTTTTAGGGGTCAAAATGGTTAGAAAAAAAGACGTTGGGGTCCAAAAGGGTTAGAAAAAAAGACGTTGAGTACTCAGATGTTAAAAAATTTCTTTTTGGACTAAAAGGGTAAAAGTGATACAATCACAGGGACCAAAATCGTAATTTACTCTAATATCAAATTAGATAACTAAGTTTGAATTTGAAGTAAATAGATAAATATAAAAGTAATAATTAAACTAAATAATATTAGTAGGAGGATTATCTATAATTAATTAAAAAAGATTAAACTAAAATAATAATTATCTATAAGACATGGCCTAATATGATGACAAGTGTCCCAAAACAGGTTTCTTTTATTATATAGTATAGATAAATAAAGAATTTTCAAGATTTATAATTTTATTTGAATGTACAGTATTTTTTATTTCAGTATATAGAAAGTAGGCAATTTAATTACTTTTTTATAAAACATAATAAAAGTAGCAAATTGTTTTAACGTACTTACAAACGCTAAATTGTTAAAATTTAAACACATAATATGTATGAATTATCTCATTAAATTTGTTTACTTATTAGCTAGTTAGTTAATTAACTGATTACATCTGTTTTAAGAATACATTAATATGTAGCTTAGCCAAAAGAACATTACAATTAAGAATACATTAATATGTAGCTTAGCCAAAATAACATTACAAATTTTAGTGACTGAAAGCGATTAATCAGAATAGGCATATACCATATATTTTTATTTTGTAAACACCAGATTTATCATACTTCCTAGTTGATGAAGAACACTTTGCATTATGTACTTTTTTTTATTAAAGTAAATAGTATAGAACCCATGTATTACACGAGTTTAATAAGCTATTTTATATACTAAATAATAAAATAATATATATTTAAAAACATTATTTATTATACGGGTTGAATATATGTGAGGCTAACCCACTTGGTAAAGATATATATTTCTTAGAGAAGAGATCTCAGGTTCAAACCGAGACAAAGGAGAATATTTTAAAATAATTGGTGTAATAGAGTAGGAGCAAGCGTTGGTATTAAAAAAATGTAATTTTATATATTAAATAATAATAAAAGTGTTATATATTTAAGAACCACGTGTATTGTACGGGTTGAATAAATGTATTTTTGTATACCAAATAATAAAAAAAATTATATCTTTAATATATTCGATACACGATTGATAAGGTGATTGCGAAGATGGTTCTTGGAAAGAAGATACAATGGTCAAACACATTATTCAAGAAGCAACTCATCAGTCAATTGAGTGATAAAATGTTGGTACCGATTCTGACAATTTGATTTATAAATTATGTAACAAAATCGATGTAGTAACTTTTTTTAATAATGAAAATAAAAAATAAATAATATATCACTACAAAATTTGTTTTTTGTGATAAATAATTTGGTTTATATAAAAATATTTTAAATTAACAATTTAAATTTGAGAATAAAATTTGGAAAATAAAAGAATTCTATTCACCATTTAAAGTAAGATAAGATTTAATATTAATTTATTACTTTTCAATTAATATAAGACAATTAAGAAAAAAGGTAGGGAAACAAAAAAGTAGATGTCTTTAATGGATAACACGTGTCACACAGGGCCCGAGAAACCGTGTCGTCGCTCGAGGCCCAAATTTTCAAAGGGCCCGAAAGGTTTCTATAAGCTTATATATATATAGGGATGGGTTAAAATGAGAACCACCTTAGTTGTGAGAATCGTGAGAACTAGGCCATCAAAAAGGTTTTTTCGAAAGTTTTTTTCTCAAAGTCATAATAAAATATCACTTGTTTCAGCAAAAAAAATTATAAAAAATGCCTCATACCCACATTTACATGAGGCATAAAAAAATATTTATGTTCGTACAAAATTTACACCAGCGCGTAAACAAAACTTGCATCATTCAAAACTACCGGCTAAACTTTTTTTTTAATTTTTTTTTACAGATGTGTTTATAATATTTTCATCTACGTTTGTGCAAAAAAATTTTGGCCCAACTCGCGCGGGAACAAAAAGTTCTCACGGTTTTTACAACTCGTGGTGGTTTTCATTTGAACCGAGCTCTATATATATAGTATATGCATTCTTTTATTATTCTAAAAAGTGTTGGTGGTGGAGTGGAAAAATCATCCCAAGTTATGTAGAAAACTCAAGTTCAAGTCTTGCCTCCACCACCAAGGTTTTATTTTTTTTAATTCATTTCTCCTTAACCACAGTTTTGGGCCCCCTTTTTTTTTTTTTTTGTCTCCTGAGGCTTAAATTTTTTAAGAATTCTTGAGGACGGATCTGATATCCAGGGGCGGATCCAAGTTATGGGGTGGGTGGGCGGCCGTACCCCTTGAAAAAAAAATTTTAGTGGTATTTTTCGCGAAAAATCCAGACCGCACCCCTTGGAAATTTTCGTCCGCACCCCTTGAAAAATTCCGACCGCACCCCTTGTCTGCACCCCTTGAAAAATTCCGACCGCACCTCTTGGAAATTTTCGTCCGCACCCCTTAGAAAAAATGTTAGCAATTTATATAAAAAAATTATGAACACGGATTGAAACCCAATCAAATTATGTAAACAAGTTAGCCTACTAACCCCTTTAATAAAACTTAAATTCAATCCATCAAGCCCAATAACTTAATACCCATTCAAGCCCAACCCAACTACTAGTTTTGTTAAACAAACCAGTCCACATAATTAAAAAAAAAAAAACCCAAATCGCTGCCACTTGCCAGCGACTCCCGCCCTCCCTCTGCCTCACTTCAGCACCCAGCGACAGCGTAATTCCGGCCGGCGACTGTAAAATTTCGGTTGCAAACTGGTTAATTCAGGTTGCCCCTGACAGGTACATGTTTTTTGCTAGGGCTTATAATAATTACTAGGGCTTGAAATTCAAAATTTTGGTTGGCAAACATATTTGTTGATTATATGATTGTTGGTTAGCAAATAATAATTACTAGGGCTTGAAATTCAAAATTTTAAATTGAAAATTAAGGAACATGGGCTATGGTTGAACACTTGAAGATCCTTGTTTATTTTGTATGTGATAGGATTAGGAATGAACAATGAGTAAGGAAGTTATGCCGCGATTTCTCAAAAGAAAAGGGGTTGAACCACTTTTTTTCGCCGGATTATTCTAATTAAAGACCAAGGTATGTTATAGATAAGTTTTTTTGTTCTTTTATTGAATGATTAAGAGAAATAAAAGTAGGGATGGTTTGAACTTTGATGTTTTTTTGTTTGTTAATGTGATAGGAAGTTAGGAACTAGGGTTTGATTGTTTGAGAATTGAAATGGACCCGACCCGATCTGATTCGACCCGCTATGAAACTTTTTTTGTTTGTTTTTATTTGTTTTACATGACCCGACCCGATCCGACCCGCTATGAACCGATTTTTTTATATAGCTAGAGGTCTAAAATCTTTAAAAAAATTCCGCACCCCTAGGAAAAAAATCCTAGGTCCGCCACTGCTGATATCACACATTAATTTCTTTTATTATATAATATAGATAGATATAGATATAAATATAAATATAAATATAGATTACATAATGATTATTGTTGTCTTAAGAAACTCTAGATAATATTTATTCTTATAGTTCAGCGTGGACAATCTATTGTATCTCTTCGTTGTTCAGTATCACAAGGGTGCCACGTATGCCACATACGCCCCACATACATGATACATCTATCGCAACTTGCAAGTGCTCCAAGTCTAAGTGAATGGAACCACCATATCATATGTAAAACTTTAATTGCAACTTGCAAGTGCTCTAAGTTTAAGTGAATGGAACCACCATATGAATATCATATGTAACATCATCAACTTTACACCCATGGCATTATAGCCTAGTGGTATTGTGGGTGGGATAAGGCTTATGACCATTAGGTCATGGGTTCGATTCCCACAAAGGGGGTTTTCCCAGATTTATTGGGTTTCCTCCTGAATTGGTGTTTAGGCATTATTGCCTAGTGGAGATGGATATGATCGGGTGGTTCTGCTGGTGGCACGATGATACTCCAGTGGTCCGTCAGTGATCCAAATTTGCCGTTCAAAAAAAAACATCATCAACTTTACATACCACAATATCCTAAATAACCAATCGTTAGAACTTTAGCTTTTTTATGTGAGAGAAAAGTAAGGGGGCATTTGGTTCGCGGAATGATTTGAAATTGGAATTGGAATTTTTATAGGAATTAGAATTTGAAAGAATTGGAATTAGAATTCAAACATTTCAATTGGAATTGGAAATTCTTGGAATTGGAATCTCAATTCCATTTTTGTTGTGTTTGGCTGTCAAATAAATTGGAATCCATCACCCCGGCACCCACAACCATCAATTTGGGTCGAAACGGTTCGCGTCAAAACGGTTCGGATCGAAACGGTACGCGTCGAAACGGTTCGATTCGAAACGGTACGCGTCAAAACGGTTCGATTCGAAACGGTACAGGCCGAAACGTTAGGGATCGAAACAGTCCGCGTCGAAACGGTTTGATTCGAAACGGTACGGGTCGAAACAGTTCAATTCGAAACGGTATGGGTCGAAACGATTCGGGTCGAAACGGTACGTGTCGAAACGGTACGCTTCGAAACGGTACGTGTCAAAACGGTACGGGTCGAAACGGTACGGGTTGAAACGGTG
Organism: Helianthus annuus; assembly: GCF_002127325.2. Taxonomy (NCBI): domain Eukaryota; kingdom Viridiplantae; phylum Streptophyta; class Magnoliopsida; order Asterales; family Asteraceae; genus Helianthus; species Helianthus annuus. Next base: position 40,915,186 of record NC_035443.2, read on the forward strand.
CGTGTCGAAATGGTCGAAAGATTCCAATGAATTTACTTTAATTCCTTCACATATAGGAGGGATTTTGAATTCCTTTAGTTAAAGGAATTTGAAGGAATTCAAGCCTAATTCCAATTCCAATTCTATTGTTAACCAAACACATGAAGATTGGAATTGAGATTCCAATTCCATCAAATTTTGTGAACCAAACATCTTAAGAGATGGAATTCAAATTCCAATTCTCTTGAATTCCATTGAATTCCTACGAACCAAACAACCCCTAAGAGGTATATATGAGCTGAGCTGTCAACTCGAACGACTTATCGAAAGCTTAAATCGTACCCAGCTTAAACAAGCTCAACCCTGAGCTCAAGCGTATATTGAAACTATATAAAAATAATTATATAAGTACGAATAATATAACTATTAAAAAATAAACTAATTCTGAGTCGAGGCGAGCTTATACTTTCTCACAAATGAAACTTAGGGCCTGTTTGGTTGACAGGAATTCATAGGATTTCAAGGGAATTGGAATTTGAATTCCATTCCTTTGTGTGTTTGGTTGGACAAATTAGTTGGAGGGAATTGGATTTCAATTCCAACAAAATCCCCTATATAATGGAATTCAAATTCCTTCTAAATTTCAAAGGAAAGTTTAAAAACCACGGGAATGTTTCCAAAGTTACGGAAATAACCCCATGCCTCTTTCGTTTTTGTCTAAAAACCAAAAAATAATAAAAAAATCAAAAAAAATCTAAAAAATTCAAAAGAATCAAAAAATAAAAAATCCAAAAAATTCTAAAGATAAAAAAATTCTAAAAAATCAAAAAATAAAAAATAAAAAATCCAAAATATTCTAAAAATAAAAAAAATCTAAAAAATAAAAAAAAACTCGAAAAAATAAAAAAAATAATAAAAAATCTAAAAAATCAAAAAAAATTTCTGAAAAATCAAAAAATTCTAAAAATTAAAAAAAATAAAAATCCAAAAAATTCTAAAAAATCAAAAAATAATAAAAAAATCTAAAAAAAACCCAAAAAAATTCTAAAAAACCAAAAAAAAATTAAAAAAATCAAAAAATCAAAAAAATAAAAAATCCAAAAAATCCAAAAAATTCTAAAAGATCCAAAAAAATAAAAAAAATACAAAAACTTCTAAAAAATAAAAAAATTCTAAAAAATAATAAAAAATCTAAAATATCCTAAAAAATCAAAAAAATAATAAAAATTCAAAAAATAATAATAAAAAATCCGAAAAATTATAAAAAATAAAAAAAAAATTTAATTTCCAAAAAATTTAAAAAATCCAAAAAATTCTAAAAAATTCAAAAAAGTCTAAAAAATCAAAAAATAATAAAAAAATCCAAAAAATTATAAAAAACAAAAAAAATTCCAAAAAATCCAAAAAAAATCTAAAAAATCAGAAAATTAATAAAAATCTAAAAAAAACCCAAAAAAACTCTAAAAGCCAAAAAAATTAAAAAATTAAAAAAATCTAAAAAATTAAAAATAAAAAAAAATCCAAAAAATTCTAAAAAATCAAAAAATAAAAAAAATCTAAAAAAGTATTTTTTTTTTAATTTTTTTGATTTTTATAATTTTTTGGATTTTTATTTTTTTTTAGAATTTTTTGGATTTTTTTATTTTTTTAGATTTTTTGGATTTTTTATTATTTTTTAGAATTTTTTTATTTTTTATAAATTTTTTTGATTTTTAGATTTTTTTTGAACTTTTTATTATTTTTTAGAATATTTTTTATTTTTTTAGAATTTCTTAGAATTTTTTGGATTTTTTATTATTGTTTAGATTTTTTTTGAATTTTTAGTATTTTTTTTATTATTTTTTAGAATTTTTTTGATTTTTTTTTGATTTTTTTGATTTTTTATAATTTTTTGAACTTTTATTATTTTTTAGATTTATTAGAATTTTGTGGATTTTTTATTATTTTTTAGATTTTTTCTTATTTTTTAGAATTTTTTGAACTTTTTATTATTTTTTAGAATTTTTTGGATTTTTTATTATTTTTTAGATTTTTTTTGAATTTTTAGGATTTTTTTATTTTTTGGATTTTTATAATTTTTTATGATTTTTAGAATTTTTTTGAATTTTTGTATTTTTTATAATTTTTTGGATTTTTTAGAATTTTTTTGAATTTTTAGCTAAGATAGTTGTTTTTAAAACTTTTGCCAATTGTTTATAACTAGGGGTAATTTTGTCTTTTTAGTTATTTTTAAATTCTAATTCCATTAATACATTTATCATTCAAACAAATATATGGATTTCAAAGGAATCCATCAAATTCCAATTTAAATTCCAATTCCCATAGGGATTCCAATTCCAATTTCTACACATTCCGCGAACCAAACGCCCCCTTAACGTTTGGAATATGAAGTTCGAAACAAACCAAACCAAACCAAACCGTAATAAAACATTACAATATTAAACAATCAAACATTACATTACAATATTAAACAAACAAGTGTCCCGACTATCTTAGATCCATACTTAATATTCAAATTCAGAAACACTGTTACCATCATACATTCATACATGTCAAGACAAAGGGAAGTGAGGTTTTAACATTTACCCTGGACCAGGACCTGGCTGGCTAAGGAATCAAACTTATTAATAACTAATTTCAAGACTATTATTATATCATCAAGAATTAATTAAAAAGATCACCATTGCCAACAAGTTCTGAGCTTTCATCTCCAAAAGCCTCTTTCCTCTTCAAAATTTACTTTTCTGACCAACCTTGGGCCAAACCCATGTTAGATTCCAGTCAAAACATGTGTCCAGTTTAGTAATTTCCCAAGATTTTGAATTGTAAACTGGACAGCACATAAAACAAAAGCATATAATCTAACCCCAATGAAAATGGTTTGTTTACACCCATAATCCACTCTCTGCAGCCTCTTTTAAAACCACTAAAACAAATAGTTTATATAATCAAAACCTTGTGAATCCAACCCATCTTCTTGAAAGAGAAATAGGGTTCTCTCTCTCTCTATCTGAGTTTATAACTTTCAAAATTTTCAGGTAAACATGTACCTTTAGCTTTTGATGTTGTACTTCAATAAATCTCATATATGGGTTTGGTTATACTTGTGAGATCTGACTAGTGAAGGCCCACAAAAGAAACAAGTTGAAGTATTATTTCACATGTATGTAACCCCTTCTTCCTGCACATATAAGTCCACTGTTGCATTCACCACAGTTTCTGAGTCACAGTCACAATCACCCCCACAGATTTGAACCCTTTTTTGACTTATTCTGTCAGCTTAAATTTGATCAAACTGAAACCAAACTTCTGTTTTTGATAGATTCCCACATACCCACTTTCAATCTTGGTTAAAAAGATGTTTTCTTGAATGATTTTGACATACCCTTTTTCTTGTAATCCAAATTCTTGAATAAAAATCCTGTCTTTACATTACAAGATTTCCTGAAAATAGTCTTTGAACATGAATCCCACATACCCACTTTCAATCTTGGTTAAAGAGATGTTTTCTTGAATGATTTTGACATATACCCTTTTCATGCAATCCCAATTCTTGAATAAAAATCCAATCTTTACACTACAAGATTTCTTGAAAATATCTTCGCTATTTGTGGGATATACTGGGTACGGTTGTTATTGTCGTCTTTGAACATGAATCCCATATACCCACTTTCAATCTTGATAAAAAAGATGTTTTCTTGAATGATTTTGAGTTTTTTACATACCCTTTTCATGTAAAATCCTAATTCTTGGATAAAAATCCAATCTTTACATTACAAGATTTCTTGGCAATATCTTTGCTATTCGCGAGATATACTGGGTACGGTTGTTGTTAACATCGTCTTTCGTCTTTGAACATGAATCAAGAACAACCTCCACCACCACCACCACCATCAGCCACCACTAACCTCACCATCAAAATACCAAACACCACCCAAAAACCAAAAAAAGAGATCTTAACCAACATTGTTCCGGCAACATCTCCATACAACTCACCATCTTTAATCTCACCACCATCTTCCGCCTTTGTCTCCGCCCTACAATCCCCATACATATCTCCAAGAGCCACCGGAGACCACCATGAAGAAACCGATGACATCCCAACAACCTCCAACACTCCACCATCAGAAAGATCAGATTTTTCCAACAACCCAATGCCCAAGATTGTCAACTGTGTTCAAATACCTTCTTCAGACACTAACACTGCCTCTAATAACCCGCCACGTGTCTCATTCTCGTTCCCCATCCCTAGAGTTTCCTTCCAGAAAGGGTCTGTTTCTCCTGCTAATGCTAAACTTAGAAGCTGTGATGTTTACATAGGATACCATGGGCAAAACCCGAACTTGACCCGGTTCTGTAAATGGGTCAAGTCAGAGCTAGAGCTTCAAGGCATTGCATGCTTTGTTGCTGACAGAGCAAAGTACTCAGATTCTCAAAGTCATGAGGTTGCTGACAGGGTTATTTGTTCTGTCACTTTTGGAGTTGTGGTGGTTACTAAAGATAGCCTGTTGAGTTATTTAAGTCTAGAAGAGATTAGATTCTTTTCTCAAAAAAAGAATCTGATCCCATTGTTCTTTGACACTGATATAAATGAAGTTGTAAATCTTTTGGGCCAGAATGCAGACACTAAAGAAGGAAAGGAAGTGATCGATGGGTTAACAAAGTCGCACGAGTTTAAACTCGAAGCAAACGAGGGTAATTGGCGGTCATGCGTGTCGAAAACAGCCGCGATCTTGAGGGGGAAACTCGGAAGAATGAGTGTAGCTGAGAAAGAAATCGAAAACATCGACGAAATCCAGTTTTCAAGAAGCCGGTTTTTCGTGGGCCGAGAGAAGGAGTTAGCGGAAATCGAAGCCGCTTTCTTCGGGTGTCGGGGTATCGAAAGCGAAAACGTTGTAAACGATGGTAGAGAAAGAACACCAGGAACATCAGAAGGGCTTGCAGATGAGGAAAGTGAAGGGGATGGGGGTAGAAAAGGAAAGTTTATAAGTTTAGAAGTTGGAAAGTGTAAAGAACCAAAGTTAGAAGCATGGGTTGAGCCTGTTATTGGTAGAAATTCATTAAAAAGACCAAAATATAAGAAAACAAAGAGTGGTAAATACAAGAATCTTGCAAGTAGTATTGTGTGCATCAATGGGGGTCCAGGAGTGGGGAAAACAGAACTTGCATTAGAGTTTGCACACAGATATTCTCAAAGATACAAAATGGTATTATGGGTAGGTGGTGAATGTAGGTATTTCAGGCAGAACATATTCAATCTGTCAATGAACCTTGGATTAGATATAAGTGCAGATGAAGAGAAAGAAAGAGGGAGGATCAGGAGCTTTGATGAACAAGAAACCGAAGCTTTCAAACGGGTAAAACGTGAAGTGTTTCGCGATATGCCGTATTTGTTGATAATCGATGATCTTGAAACCGAAAATGATTGGTGGGAAGGGAAGGATTTGCATGATTTGATACCAAGAAACACCGGTGGATCGCATGTTATTATCACAACTAGGTTACCAAGAGTTATGAGCTTTGATCCAATGCAACTTCAACCGTTGCCGTTAAAAGACGCAATCTTGTTAATGAAAGGAAGACGAAAGAAAGAGTACCCGGCTCAAGATGTTGAAGTTCTAGCCAAGTTTGATGAGAAGTTGGGGAGATCGAGTTTCGGCTTGTCGGTGATCGGGTCGTTACTTTCGGAACTTGCGATCGCGCCTTCGACTCTTTTTGAAGCTATAAATGATATTGGCTTAGAGGAGTTTTCATCTCATTTTGATGAAGTGTTTTGGGGGAATAATAAGTTTTTACTCAAAGTTTTGATCTTTTGCATAACTATTTTGCAAGAAGATAACGAGACTCGAAATGTTCTTGCGTCGAAGATGCTTCTGGTCGGGGCTTGGTTTGCTCCATTGCCCGTTTCAGCGAGTTTACTAGCCGCAGCTGCAACCAGTATAAACGGTTCGACCAACCCGTTCAAGAAATGGGCCAAGTGTGCAAACATGACTTTCTTTTGTTGTTCAGGGTTTATCGAAAGTCAAACTTCTAAAAGCGAAGAAGATTCCGCTCTCGTGTTAGTCAAATTAGGGCTTGCTAGAAGATCAAATCGACATCCCGGATGTTACATTTTACTTCACCCGATCACTCAAACATTCGCAAAGCTAAAAGGCGGTCTACTTCCAGCCAAAGCAACAATTCAAGGCATCCGAAAACTAGGAAACCCGGTTTCAAACTCGGACCATCTTTGGGCTTTGGCTTTTCTCGTATTCGGGTACAAATCCGAGCCACCATTAGTCCAACTAAAAGCCCACGACATGGTCCTGTTCATCAAGAAAACCGCTCTCCCGTTAGCGATCAAGGCGTTCACCACATTTTCAAGATGTAATTCATCTTTGGAGCTGCTAAAAGTCTGCACAAATGTTCTCGAAGAAGTGGAGAAGTCGTTTGTTTCGCAAATACAAGATTGGTGTCATGGATCGCTTTGTTGGAAGAACAAGATGAGCTCGCACCAGCGAATCGACGAGTATGTTTGGCAAGACGTGACGCTTTTGAAGGCGACATTGCTGGAAACAAGAGCTAAATTGTTGATGAGAGGTGGGTGTTTTGATAATGGGGAAGAATTGTGCAGGACATGTATTAGTATAAGGACAGTTATGCTTGGCCATAATCATGCTCAAACTTTGGCTGCTCAAGAAACATTAGCAAAGTTGGTTAGAATGAGTAGTAAGATTTGAAACTAGATTAGTTTTTGATATATTAATTAGTAGATCAATTTTCCCACCGTATAATCTAGCATGTTGTTTGATTTTGACCCTTTTACATTATATGACACTTGATCAAGATTGAAGAATTATATACTATTCTGCTTTTCCTGTCACTGGCATTTTATGAAACTGAAAGGGTTTGGTTATTGTTTACTAGTGACAAGATGCTAGTAAGGAATTGGACCATATTTGAGGGGAGAATCACCGAAATAGACATTTTTTCGAGGTTTTAAGCCAAAATAGACATTGACTTTTTATCGTACTATAAAATATACATATCCAAAAGCAACTGATCAGAAAATGCCACATAAGCTAAGCCAGCTTGAATTTATCCGGCACAGAAAACCTTGAAAAGTACTTATGGGTACATAAGACAATAAATTAAATCAATGCATATGTAAAGGTCGGCTAAACTTAGCCGGTAGTTACTCAAAGGGCTAAACTTTGGCCGACAATCACTTTGAGTATCGGGACGATGATGCTTGAGTAACGATCGGCTAAAGTTCCAACATATAGTCATATACACGTGTATTGATTTATTTGGTTGTTTTGCGGATCTCGTAGTACTTTTCACTGTTTTTTGTGCCGCCTAAATTTAAGCCTTATTAGCCGGCTTAACTTATGTGACCTTTCTAATTGGTTGTTTTTGAATATGATTATAACTTAGTAAGCTAAAAGTTAATATCTATTTTGGCTTAAAAGCTATTCAAGGCTAAAAGTCGATGTCTATTTTAGCTTAAAAGCTTGTGAAAATGTCTATTTTGGTCACATTTGATGTATTTATGAGTCAAACTTAAAGGGTCATTAAAGGGTTAGATTACCCGAACAAAGAGCACATATAGTGTATAAGTAGGGGTAGCACGGGCTACCCTCAACTCTGTTTCCATAGTGTAATTTTTTTTTTCAGTTTTATACAAAGGATACCCCTAATTTTCTTTTGAGATACCCTTGAATTTTAGGGCTAGATCCGCCACTAGCTAAGTACACACTTGAAATATCATCATCATACTCATTAAATCCCACTAATAGCCAACATCATACTCATTAAATCCCACCAATAGCAAAACTAAGGTAGACAACTTAATCTCTACCCCGTAGGAATAGAGAGTCTGCTTCGGTGTGACCCCGACTCCATAGTAGTTTTGCATCAAGCCTTGAACATAAAGCACGTAACACTAAAGAATTCAGACACAGTTGAAATATGATCATATTATAATATAACATTACAAGTAACAATCTGAGTCACACTTGATAAAATCAAACAAGTAAAAAAGGGGAATTCTACAATATTTGTCTAGTAGTATATAATAAAATGAATAGGAAACCTCACAACAATCCAAGATCCCAAATCAGTGTCAGAATTATTGGGAAAAGGAAAGGGGGGTCAGTAGAAATACGGGTTGTATACCTAATGGGTGAAAGAAACCAATGAAGGTGGTGTCCCCATATGGTGGTGAATACCAGTTTGAACCGAAAATGAAAGACAGATTATTTAGATGGGTCATGCTAATTATACACCTCAAAAATAATTTTCACACCCCTAAGCGCTGTGCTATGGCCAAAGCGGGGTGCTTAGGTCGACAAAAGTTGATACGAGGTTTGACTGACTGACTGACATGCAGAGACATAAAGGTGATACGAGGTTTCAGTTGTCCCGTGAACCCTGGCCAAAGCGCGGCGCTTCGACCCCAAATGCTCACTTTAAATCCCTGCTCAGACTCGACATTCATCATTCGATTTGTTTTTTGTCGATTTTCTTTGCTCTATTAGTTACATGTTTTGAAAAAACGATGTCGTGGTTAAGCAACTATCTTTTCGGTCAATATTCTGACGAGTCAGTTGTTCCTGATTCTTACGAGGGACCGCTATTTCTGACTCGTTTGAGAAACCGGTGTCGTCCAACTTGAGGGAGACAGAGGTTGTATCTGGCATTCGTTATCGTGATAACACGGTGAAGCTGGATTTGAATACCCCTGTGGAGGACCCTTACGCACAACAAGGTTATTCGAATTTCGGTTACGGTGGCGAGTATAGCTTTGTACAGCAGGAGTGTTATCCAAACGACAGTTACGGTTGTCAACAGAGCTTACAAGGTTATTCGAATTTCGGTTACGGTGGCGAGCAAAGCTTTGTACAGCAGGAGTGTTATCCAAACCAGAGTTACGGTTGTGAACAGAGCTTTGAACATCAAGTCTATTCGAACCTCGGTGACGATGGTGAGCCGGAGGATGTGTCTGTTGACGAGGAAGGTTGTTACCCGGTTACATTTTCGTTTGATACAACGCAGACCTTTTCGTCACGTAAAGAGTTGGTGCGTTGGGTACAAGTGTCACGGCCCTTGGCCCCGGTTTAACCCGGTCCAGAGCCGCGAGACAGGAAATCCCGTGGTATCTATTTAAATGACAGCGGAAGCTTTTTGAAATAGGATCTTTTTAATAGTAAAACTGCTCGTTTTATATAATATAGGGATAATCCCATAATTTACAATAAGTTGATTTCACAGGGAAATCTTTATTTCTCAAAACATGTTTCTTTATTTATTTACATTGAGCCACTTTTCTAAGCTTGTAGTGTGCCACGACACTTTTTCTTTGCTCACAACAGATCACCTGAAACATGTTTGAAAAAGGTTTTATCAGCAGGGAAATACTGAGTGAATCATTCATTTTACTAAAACGACACATTTGTTATAATTCACAGTATTAAGAGTGATTACAATGTTTCTGATATCAATCCAACTACCCACAGTATTTGTCACTCGACCATCCATTGGGTATCCCATTTGTCCAATGGTGTCTGTGACTGTGGTCAGATCACCCCTTGGCCACCCGTTTGTCCAAGTGTGACGGGAAACAAGTAATGTATACAAAACCCCACATACCGGCTGTAATTTGGTGATTACAAAGACTTAATCCCTGTAATTATAACCTTTGAAAATAAATAGGGTTTTGGAAATAATTTGATAAAAGAGAATGACTCACATTGTGGATTTTACGAGCAGAGTATAAGCCTACTGATTAGCCTTTGATTAACCTAATTTAATTCACAATACACACAAACGGGGTTAGTAACTAATACAGCAGTTACGACAATTCACGAGATTAAACCCTCACAACGATTAGTACGGTGCAATACTTAATAATTCAACGGATTCACAACGAATAACAGAGCATAGTCCGAATTCGAACAACACTCAAATATTCAAGTTGAAATCACGACGAATAACAAAGTATCAGCTCAATTTGAGCAACACTCAAACAATCGTTGGATAGTTATAATCGATCGGACGTTGAATCGTAATAGCGATCGAGTTATTACCCTGATTGCGGCAGCACTTCGTGAATCGTGTGTGTTAATTGTATTGTTTCTACTATAACTCGTTCCACGTAAAGAAATTTTACGTCGTTTCAGAGACAGAATGCAAGTGCCAATGTCGGCTATTTATACTGATTTTTGGACACGCTTACGGACCGTAAGCCACTTCCCTTACGGTTCGTAAGGGAAGCAGTCTAGTTATAGGGTAGCCAGGTCTGGGACTAGGCATGCTGAGTTGACAGAATAATAAAATTCTACTGTGAAAACGAGTTAATTTAGATAATCGTTACTAGGGTTTACCCCCCCCCCCCCCCCGAGTTTTAGGGGCCCTGATCCTGATTCCGATTGTTCTGGAATTTTTAGGGTTTATGCAGAATCACTTGGGTGTCTCAATTAGGATTTCCTTAATAGACAATTACCATCCTAATTATTAATTTTAGTGAGAGTTGTTACATCCTCCCCACCTTATGAAAAATCTCGTCCTCGAGATTTACTGGAATAAATGAGGATATTTGCGCTTCATTTCTGATTCTAGCTCCCAAGTGTATTCCGGTCCTCTCTTTGAATTCCATTTGACCTTGACTAGCACTAGTCGTTTATGCTTGAGAAACTTGACTTTTCTATCTTCGATCTGTAGTGGTTTTTCTACGAATTTCAGCTTTTCGTTTACCTCTACATCTTGAAGAGGTACTACCAGGGATTCGTTTGATAAGCATTTCTTGAGGTTGGATACATGAAATACATCATGTACTCCAGCGAGTTCTTCTGGTAGTTGTAGACGATAAGCAACTGGTCCTATTCGTTGGACTACTGTAAAAGGTCCTACGTATCTTGGACTCAGCTTTCCTTTCTTACCGAATCGTACTACTCCTTTACAAGGAGAGACTTTCAAGAGAACTTTATCTCCGATTTGAAATTCTAATGGCTTGCGACGATTGTCTGCATAGCTCTTCTGACGATCTCGAGTTGTTTTCAGTCTTTCCTTGATCTGAGTTATCTTGTCAGTAGTTTCTTGTACGATTTCTGGACCTGATAATTGATTTTCTCCTATTTCTGCCCAACATACTGGAGTTCTGCACTTGCGTCCATACAGTGCCTCGAATGGAGCAGTTTCAATGCTTGAATGATAACTATTGTTATAGGAGAATTCAATTAAAGGTAGGTGGCTATCCCAATTACCACCAAAATCTATCACACATGCTCGGAGCATGTCTTCCAAGGTTTGTATTATCCTTTCACTTTGTCCGTCTGTTTGTGGATGATATGCAGTACTCAAATTTAGTCGGATTCCCATTGCTTTCTGGAAACTAGTCCAGAAATGGGAAGTAAAACGACTATCCCTGTCTGATACAATGGAGAGTGGAACTCCATGTAAGGATACGACTTCGTCTACGTACAACTTTGCTAACCTTTCCATGCTAAAGGTTTCTTTCATAGGTAAGAAATGGGCTGATTTGGTTAATCGGTCCACAATTACCCAAATCGCATCATTACCTTTTCTGGTTTTGGGTAACTTAGTAACAAAATCCATTGTTATGAGTTCCCATTTCCATACAGGCATTTCCAATTGTCGTAGTAGTCCTGAAGGCTTCTGATGTTCGACTTTAACTTGTGAACAGGTTAGACACTTAGATACGTATTCGGCTATATCCTTTTTCATTCCTATCCACCAGAAATTCTTCCTTAAATCTTGGTACATCTTATTATTTCCTGGATGTACAGTATACCTAGATTTATGAGCTTCTTCTAAAATCTTCTTTCTTAATTCTCCTTGTTTAGGTACCCAAATTCGTTTCTTATGGAATTTCCAAATTCCCTCATTTCCTTGTTCCAATTCTTTTATGTAACCTTTCATTCCTTCAGCATCATCCTTGATTGTTGTTTCCTGAATTTCCTTCAATTGCTGCATTAAATCTATTTGTAGATTTAATCTAAGAGCACGGACTCGCTTTTGCTTCTCATGATACTTACGACTTAAGGCATCTGCGACTACGTTCGCTTTTCCTTCGTGATATTGAATATCACAGTCGTAATCACTCAGGATTTCCATCCATCTTCTTTGCCTCATATTTAACTCTTTTTGTCCAAATATGTATCTTAAACTTTTATGGTCTGTATAAACAGTAAACTTACTTCCATACAGATAATGTCTCCAAATCTTAAGAGCAAAAATTATGGCTCCTAATTCTAAATCATGAGTCGTATAATTCTCTTCATGCTTTTTCAATTGTCTAGAGGCATACGCAATTACCTTTTTGCGTTGCATTAACACACCTCCAAATCCTAACTTTGAGGCATCACAATATACTTCGAAATCTTCTGTTCCTTCGGGTAAGGCTAAAATTGGAGCATTTGTCAATATGTGCTTTAAAATCTTAAAAGCTTCTTCTTGTCTAGGTCCCCATTCAAACTTAACGGCTTTACAGGTCAACTTAGTCAAGGGGACAGCTATCTTAGAAAAAATCCTTAATAAATCTTATGTAGTATTCAGCTAAGCCTAGAAAACTTCTAATTTCCATAGCTGTTTGTGGGACCTTCCATTTAGTGATTGCTTCTATTTTAGCAGGATCTACATGAATTCCTTCGTGATTTACCACATGACCTAAGAATTGCACTTCTTGCAGCCAAAATTCACACTTCGAGAATTTGGCATAGAGCTTTTCTTTTCTTAACAAAGTTAAGAGTACATGTAGGTACTCGCAATGTTCCTTCTGGCTTTTGGAGTAAATAAGTATATCGTCGATGAAAACGATCACAAATTTATCCAAGTATGGTTTACAGATCCTATTCATCATGTCCATGAATGCTGCGGGTGCATTCGTTAATCCAAAGGGCATGACTGTAAACTCATAATGACCATACCTAGTTCTGAAAGCAGTTTTAGGTATGTCCTCTGTGACACCTGTGTCACCGCGACCATAAAACAAATACCAAGCCGATGAAATATTGTATTTCATACTTGGGATCTTGTATAAATATGTGTATGTTTTGCACATATCAATTATTGTTCAATTTCAAACTCTACATTGCTTTCTAGAGCATTATACGCAAACTGGTGCGTAAACGTACTCAGTTTAATGCGACAAATACTCCGGAACATCAACATATACTCAACATACCTTAAATAACCTTTACATAACTTAGAAATAAGTTTTGAAGGCTTGGGTATAGCAAAAACAAGTTAATTCGCTTACAGGGACTAAACTTGACAAACTGCGAAAGTATGCCAATTTGAACTGTAACGAACATTCCGGAACATGTTCATAAGTTAAACATACCCTAAATATCCTCTACATAGCTTAGAAATAGGCTTTGAGGTGTTTGGTATGCTAAAACAAACTTTTGGATCATTCAGGGACTAAAAGTGTCAAAAAGTGCACAAGTTTGCACTTTCGCGCATAACTTACGTTCTGAATACATCCGGACATCCAAAAATTTATGTAAGCATCCTTATATTATGCCTTAGTGTTGGGCATGAGAAAAATCCATTCGTCGCGTCATTTGGATCGTCTTTCGCGCTTATGCGCATTCCGTCGTAATTAAGCGAACATCGCAATCGTACGGCCAAACGAACCGACATCCGGAATATTTTTGAGCATATTTCATGTCCCCTACACTTTAACTTCATCTTAGAGCCTTGAAATGAGGTTAACGGGGCTTAAACGTGCCAAAAATGGGCCAAAATACGTGTTTCTGAAGTGCAGGGACCAAAATTGTAAATTCTGATCTGGGAACCTTAGGCGGGGCGCGTAAGGATTTACCAAATCCTTACGCGGGGCGCGTGAGACTGTCAGACAGAAAAATCTTTGCATTTAATGTAGTTTGACCTTTCGTTCGATCAAGGGGCAATGCCCTTTCACCCAATCAGGAGCCAAGGGCCAAGTTCTGACTTACCACAAGAATTTGACAAGTGTACGCTCGAGATCGCGGCACGATATTCGATAAACGATCCTAACGGTTCCACTTTTCCTATAAATACCCCCCCCCCTTTGTTCCAAAAACCCACAAAATCTGATCTTAAGGCTCTAAGTTGGAACCATTGTTCCATACCTGAGCTATTTGATCTAGATTAGCACTCGGGGACCTTCCGTAAGTCTTCTTTCGCTCTTTTATCGCTTTTCGAGTCCGAAAGTCAACATTTTGTTGACTTTCTGCATTGACCAGCTTATGGTCGATGCGAAGTTCATGGAACTTCATAACGTGAGCGTGATCACGATGGTTATAGTCCGTAGTGACTATACCTACTGATCACCACGTTAACTAGGCTCAGTGACGGGTCGTAGTTTCAGCCAAAATGTGCATTCTTGCATATTTTGTAACCAAACTACTCGTGAGCATCAAAGCCGTTTGTTTTGATGTCAAACCTGTTTTCTAAACTTAGTTAAGCATGTTCTAACATGCTTAGCTCGTCACTTTTAGTTTAGTGCTTATACAGGGTCGTAAGGTAAGCGATCTAAACCATCGCTTATACTTTCGAACCCGACCCATTTGGTCGATCTTTAGGATCCGACCAAACACATTAGGTGACTATAGCTATAACCTTCCGAGGTTATACCTTGTGGTCACGATGTTAGGCGTTCCAGACGCGTTCTACGCGAACGACGCGTTAGGGTAGCCTAAGCTACCTAAACGGGTCATGATGGGGCGTAAGCACTTAGGTTAGGTTTCATTTTAGTATGTAGGCTTTGTTAAACCATATTACACGAGTCTCCATACTCGTTTGGTTTACGAACCCGCATACTATCCGACCCTCCTATTTTAGTCCGGTATATTAATATAGCTACCTATTAGGTGCCGTTTGATATCCCGTGACCTCTAGCCTTATCTGGTTATTATACAAGGAATTCAAAGCAATCTCAGGTGAGTACATTGAACCCCTCTTTTACTGTTTTCCAAACTGTTTTGGGGTGAAACACATGTGCCTATCTGTTACTTTCATGCTTTCCTGTTTTCACATCATATACTTGCTATGTTCGATAGTACATATATAGTACATGATTTCATTGTGTTTATGCTATGTATGCCCATTGTGTGCGTACTTAGTACATCGCTTTACATTTCATGCTATGTATGCCCATTGTGTGCGTACTTAGTACATCGTTTTACATTACATGCTATGTATGCCCATTGTGTGCGTACTTAGTACATCGCTTTACATTACGTTTCATGCTATGTATGCCCATTGTGTGCGTACTTAGTACATCGTCTTACATTACATGCTATGTATGCCCATTGTGTGCGTACTTAGTACATTGTTTTACATTACATGCTATGTATGCCCATTGTGTGCGTACTTAGTACATTGTTTTACATTGCATTTCTGTTGTATATGCTCATCCAGCATATGAACACATTATGCTACATTTTGAACCGTTGTAACCATTTGACTATGTGAACCGTCTTACCCTTTTGATTTCATGAACCGTCTGTAACCATTGAACCGTGTAAACCAGTTGTATCCGTTGACATGAATTACATTTGACAATAGACATTTAACTATACATGAACATTTCTACCGTTGTTAAACATTTCATTCTGATGGTTTGGTTTGAGTAAGTGATTAAGTAACGAGGCGTGTGTAATATGATACAAGCATGGTGGATACGCCGCTGGTACTTCCTATATATAAGTGTTTGTATGGTATTAACATATCGTAGCGTTATTTGAATCATTTCAATTTGAGACATATGACATTTTATACAAATAACACACTTTTCACGAGACATTGCTTTACAAACGACTTATCTTATACAAATGCATTTTTCATGGTTATCCGTTTAACCATACAGTGTCTTCTTATTTATACATATCATTTGATCTTACCGTTTTTCAAATGATTTACAAGACAAAGCAAAATACGAGGTTCATGACTAAACATTTTCTCAAACATAAGTCATGAATTTCGTTTTCACAAAACCAATGTATCTCACCGGCATTTTTATGCTGACGTACCTATTTTCACATGTGTTTTCAGGAGATGATGCATAGGACTTATCAAGACATACTTAGGCGGACCTATGCCTTAGTGACTTAAAACGAGACAAGAACTAGTTAATTTATGTTATGTACACTTTGATTCTTGTTTAGACAATGTAAACTTTCATGTTTGATTTATAAAACGAAACTTCATTTGCCATGGATTTGAAACAATTGATTCTGTTACAACACTCCCCGACGTTTCCGCCACGTTTTGTATGTTCTACGTGGTCGGGGTGTGACAGAAAATATGGTATCAGAGCCAATGGTTATAGGGAATTAGGTTATTAGTAATGCTTTGACCTAGTCTATAACCTTCCTAGGAACCTAACGCGAGTTTACTTGCGTTTAGTCACAAAACAATACCGTCACCTATCCTTAGGCGACGACCACAACAAGAACATAAATTTCAAAACCGCTTTGAAAACCAATCATCTGTTCTAGGATGATTGATTACTAGGTTTTGAACCCTTTGTTATAAGGTTTTGAACCCTTTGTAATAAGGTTTTGAACCCCTTTGAATTTTCAAAACTCCCGTCAAAGTTTTGGGTCCTAAATAGTGTGAACACGTGCGAACTGGAAGGGTGAATGCCTGTACCCTGGGTTTTCTGTCTAAGGTTAGAGTGTTCGTACAAATCCGCATAATCGGACTAGTCACTCTTACCTGGGAACTCTTGGGGTGAGTGTCCACTTATAGGCGAGCATGTCTTCGCGATACACTATGAGGATCTATTTGCTTTGATTCAGCCCTGGTGTTGTTTGTTTGCTTCATGATTCAAACAAGTGACCATCAACCGTGATTATGGTCAGTGATTGTAACATCCTATTCTTACCCAATACCATTTTATTTGTTTCCTTTCATGTTTTCCTCTTTTAGAATGCCTCCTCGACGCGAACACCAGATAGCAATTGCCGAGCTGGCAGAAATTATTGCGCAGTAGATGGCTGCTCAATTCCCAAATCTCTTTGCTCAATGGAACCAAGCCAACAACAACAACAATGGTACATGCAATTTCAAGAACTTTAACTCGGCTAAACCACTCAAGTTTAGTGGTTCTGAGGGAGCAACTGGGCTTCTCCAATGGTTCGAGAGCATCGAGAATACCTTTCGCCACGTGCAGTGTCCGGAAAATCGCAAGGTCGAGTTTTCTTCGAGTGTGTTTCAGAAGAGGGCTCTTACATGGTGGAACGGGGTAATGAGAGACCGTGGTGCAGATGTTGCTCTAGCACAAACATGGGCTGAACTGAGAGCACTTATGATGAGAGAGTTTTGTCCTCGTCATGAACAACGAGCGTTGGAGAAGGAGTTTGATGATTTGAAACAAGATAGTGGCGAACACAGGGCATATACTGATAGGTTTGAGGAGTTGAGTCTACTTTGCCCGACTATGGTCGCCCCACTCGACAAGGCTATCGAAAGGTACATCGACGGCCTGCCTGACTCGGTACAAGACATTGTCACTGGTAGCAACCCTACCACACTCCATCAGGCCATTGAGCTATCTGCAACCTTGACTGAATCGCAGATCAGAAAGCATAAACTTTTTCGAAAAGGTGACAAGAAATCAGCCGGGGAATCGAACCCAATCGAGGAATCAAAGACCATGGATGAACAGACTGAATCTCCTAAGAAGTCAAGGAAGCGAAAGGCTTCTCAGAACTTCGCCGTGGTCGCTCACAATGGTCAAGCCGTCCCCAACCAACCAGCTCAACCCCCTGCTAGAAAACCATACAATGGAACTGCACCCTTGTGCAACCAATGTAGCCTCCATCATCACGCCAATGTACAGTGCCGCAAATGCCAAACTTGTGGACTCATAGGCCATACAACAAGAATCTGCCCAGCTGCAGCTGCACCAAACCAAGCTGGCAACAATCCCGCTCAAGGTCGTTTCCTACCAGATTCTTGTTTCAACTGTGGCGAGATGGGTCATTTCCGAAGAAATTGCCCAAAGCTTGCTAATGCAAATCTAGCACAAGGATGATCACCCGACTGACTAGAAGACAACATCGTTTAGAAATAATCATGTCTTATGTATTAAGTTTCTTTTGTTGTCAAGATCCAAGGAACAGTTGATATCGTTGTTTATAAATAAATCTTTCATTTACATTGCAATGTATTTCGATGGTTGCATGTATAAACGACATATCCCTTGCAATACCGACAATCAAGGAACCGTATTCCTTGAAGAACAAACTACCCCCAAAATTCTCCCATTCTATAATCGCTTGCGTCTTCCACGGAATTCCTAAGTACCCGTTTATTCCAAGGAAACGAAGTACAAGGCGCAGGTTACAACACAAGACGAATACCCAAGGTACCACTATAAATCCTTAATAGGGTACCTAGGAATTTCCCGTAAGTCTTTAATTGTTGTATACCTTCATTCGAATGTGGTGATTCCTTGTAATCAAAAATCGAATTTTGGGAGATCTTTCTATCTTCTCAGATAGATTCCAGTGAACATTGAGATCCGTCGACAGGTTTCCATATCCGTATTCAATCGATAACAAGTTAATAACAAATTATGATCAAAATAAACAATTATGTGACTATGTGCTTATGTGTTTCCTTATGTATTGTTGTGTGATCCAAATTATGTTATCCAAATCTTCGTAGAATCTTACATATCTGTGTACAAGAGATTCATAGTAGGATGCCCAAAGGCATTACTTAAAATCCTCAATGGACTTCTATGTTATAGTTAAGTCCCTCGGATTATGAAGTACTACTTCATAATTAGACCCCTTGAGTGGTCTAGCTAAACAGATTCATCCAAAAATCTGGTTAGGGATATCCTGTGATGATATAGCTGAAAGGACTCCTTGGTGGCCTAACCAAGAGGATCCCCTGTCGATCTAATTAAAAGGAACCGATGGAAGTCTAGTCACCCTCGTCACAAGTTTGATATCCTTCCCCAAAACATTACAAAACAAACTGTGCGGACTGTGCAAGGGATTGCGTAATTATGGATGCATACATAATTATGGAATTTAGTGCACAGAAATCACAGGAAGTTCTGTCATGTGTCTAGAGTTAACCCTATTCATTTCCAATTCTGATGAAGCATCCGTTGAGGAAAAATGAACTAGCTATTCATTTTTCACTTCTGAAGAATATCCGTTGAGGAAATGAATATCCGTTTATCCTTCATTTCCAAATCTGAAGAATACCCGTCGAGGAAAATGACTCCGTTTGTTCATTTTCGTTCTGAAGATTTATCCGTTGAGGAAATGAATATCCGTTTATCCTTCATTTCCAAATCTGAAGAATACCCGTTGAAGATGACCCCGTTTGCTCATTTTCGTTTCTGAAGATTTATCCGTTGAGGAAATGAATATCCGTTGTGTAATCCTTCATTTCCAACTCTGAGGAAGCAACCGTTGAAGATGACTCCGTTAGTTCATTTTCGTTTCTGAAGATTATCCGTTGAGGAAATGAATATCCGTTGTGTAATACTTCATTTCCAACTCTGAGGAAGCAACCGTTGAAGATGACCCCGTTTGTTCATTTTCGTTTCTGAAGATTATCCGTTGAGGAAATGAATATCCGTTGTGTAATCCTTCATTTCCAACTCTGAGGAAGCAACCGTTGAAGATGACTCCGTTAGTTCATTTTCGTTTCTGAAGATTATCCGTTGAGGAAATGCATATCCGTTGTGTAATACTTCATTTCCAACTCTGAGGAAGCAACCGTTGAAGATGACCCCGTTTGTTCATTTTCGTTTCTGAAGATTATCCGTTGAGGAAATGAATATCCGTTGTGTAATCCTTCATTTCCAATTCTGATGAAGCAACCATTGAAAATGACCCGTCTGTTCATTTTCGTTTCGGAAGAATGACCGTTAAGGAAATGACAAGATATTGCCTTACATATCATTGGTGGTTATTTGGCAAATTCACAAGTAGACTCCTACGAATAAATTTCGGGACGAAATTTCCTAAAGTAGGGGAGACTGTGACACCTGTGTCACCGCGACCATAAAACAAATACCAAGCCGATGAAATATTGTATTTCATACTTGGGATCTTGTATAAATATGTGTATGTTTTGCACATATCAATTATTGTTCAATTTCAAACTCTACATTGCTTTCTAGAGCATTATACGCAAACTGGTGCGTAAACGTACTCAGTTTAATGCGACAAATACTCCGGAACATCAACATATACTCAACATACCTTAAATAACCTTTACATAACTTAGAAATAAGTTTTGAAGGCTTGGGTATAGCAAAAACAAGTTAATTCGTTTACAGGGACTAAACTTGACAAACTGCGAAAGTATGCCAATTTGAACTGTAACGAACATTCCGGAACATGTTCATAAGTTAAACATACCCTAAATATCCTCTACATAGCTTAGAAATAGGCTTTGAGGTGTTTGGTATGCTAAAACAAACTTTTGGATCATTCAGGGACTAAAAGTGTCAAAAAGTGCACAAGTTTGCACTTTCGCGCATAACTTACGTTCTGAATACATCCGGACATCCAAAAATTTATGTAAGCATCCTTATATTATGCCTTAGTGTTGGGCATGAGAAAAATCCATTCGTCGCGTCATTTGGATCGTCTTTCGCGCTTATGCGCATTCCGTCGTAATTAAGCGAACATCGCAATCGTACGGCCAAACGAACCGACATCCGGAATATTTTTGAGCATATTTCATGTCCCCTACACTTTAACTTCATCTTAGAGCCTTGAAATGAGGTTAACGGGGCTTAAACGTGCCAAAAATGGGCCAAAATACGTGTTTCTGAAGTGCAGGGACCAAAATTGTAAATTCTGATCTGGGAACCTTAGGCGGGGCGCGTAAGGATTTACCAAATCCTTACGCGGGGCGCGTGAGACTGTCAGACAGAAAAATCTTTGCATTTAATGTAGTTTGACCTTTCGTTCGATCAAGGGGCAATGCCCTTTCACCCAATCAGGAGCCAAGGGCCAAGTTCTGACTTACCACAAGAATTTGACAAGTGTACGCTCGAGATCGCGGCACGATATTCGATAAACGATCCTAACGGTTCCACTTTTCCTATAAATACCCCCCCCCCTTTGTTCCAAAAACCCACAAAATCTGATCTTAAGGCTCTAAGTTGGAACCATTGTTCCATACCTGAGCTATTTGATCTAGATTAGCACTCGGGGACCTTCCGTAAGTCTTCTTTCGCTCTTTTATCGCTTTTCGAGTCCGAAAGTCAACATTTTGTTGACTTTCTGCATTGACCAGCTTATGGTCGATGCGAAGTTCATGGAACTTCATAACGTGAGCGTGATCACGATGGTTATAGTCCGTAGTGACTATACCTACTGATCACCACGTTAACTAGGCTCAGTGACGGGTCGTAGTTTCAGCCAAAATGTGCATTCTTGCATATTTTGTAACCAAACTACTCGTGAGCATCAAAGCCGTTTGTTTTGATGTCAAACCTGTTTTCTAAACTTAGTTAAGCATGTTCTAACATGCTTAGCTCGTCACTTTTAGTTTAGTGCTTATACAGGGTCGTAAGGTAAGCGATCTAAACCATCGCTTATACTTTCGAACCCGACCCATTTGGTCGATCTTTAGGATCCGACCAAACACATTAGGTGACTATAGCTATAACCTTCCGAGGTTATACCTTGTGGTCACGATGTTAGGCGTTCCAGACGCGTTCTACGCGAACGACGCGTTAGGGTAGCCTAAGCTACCTAAACGGGTCATGATGGGGCGTAAGCACTTAGGTTAGGTTTCATTTTAGTATGTAGGCTTTGTTAAACCATATTACACGAGTCTCCATACTCGTTTGGTTTACGAACCCGCATACTATCCGACCCTCCTATTTTAGTCCGGTATATTAATATAGCTACCTATTAGGTGCCGTTTGATATCCCGTGACCTCTAGCCTTATCTGGTTATTATACAAGGAATTCAAAGCAATCTCAGGTGAGTACATTGAACCCCTCTTTTACTGTTTTCCAAACTGTTTTGGGGTGAAACACATGTGCCTATCTGTTACTTTCATGCTTTCCTGTTTTCACATCATATACTTGCTATGTTCGATAGTACATATATAGTACATGATTTCATTGTGTTTATGCTATGTATGCCCATTGTGTGCGTACTTAGTACATCGCTTTACATTTCATGCTATGTATGCCCATTGTGTGCGTACTTAGTACATCGTTTTACATTACATGCTATGTATGCCCATTGTGTGCGTACTTAGTACATCGCTTTACATTACGTTTCATGCTATGTATGCCCATTGTGTGCGTACTTAGTACATCGTCTTACATTACATGCTATGTATGCCCATTGTGTGCGTACTTAGTACATTGTTTTACATTACATGCTATGTATGCCCATTGTGTGCGTACTTAGTACATTGTTTTACATTGCATTTCTGTTGTATATGCTCATCCAGCATATGAACACATTATGCTACATTTTGAACCGTTGTAACCATTTGACTATGTGAACCGTCTTACCCTTTTGATTTCATGAACCGTCTGTAACCATTGAACCGTGTAAACCAGTTGTATCCGTTGACATGAATTACATTTGACAATAGACATTTAACTATACATGAACATTTCTACCGTTGTTAAACATTTCATTCTGATGGTTTGGTTTGAGTAAGTGATTAAGTAACGAGGCGTGTGTAATATGATACAAGCATGGTGGATACGCCGCTGGTACTTCCTATATATAAGTGTTTGTATGGTATTAACATATCGTAGCGTTATTTGAATCATTTCAATTTGAGACATATGACATTTTATACAAATAACACACTTTTCACGAGACATTGCTTTACAAACGACTTATCTTATACAAATGCATTTTTCATGGTTATCCGTTTAACCATACAGTGTCTTCTTATTTATACATATCATTTGATCTTACCGTTTTTCAAATGATTTACAAGACAAAGCAAAATACGAGGTTCATGACTAAACATTTTCTCAAACATAGGTCATGAATTTCGTTTTCACAAAACCAATGTATCTCACAGGCATTTTTATGCTGACGTACCTATTTTCACATGTGTTTTCAGGAGATGATGCATAGGACTTATCAAGACATACTTAGGCGGACCTATGCCTTAGTGACTTAAAACGAGACAAGAACTAGTTAATTTATGTTATGTACACTTTGATTCTTGTTTAGACAATGTAAACTTTCATGTTTGATTTATAAAACGAAACTTCATTTGCCATGGATTTGAAACAATTGATTCTGTTACAACACTCCCCGACGTTTCCGCCACGTTTTGTATGTTCTACGTGGTCGGGGTGTGACATCCTCCTCTTGTACCTTCAGTTGGTGATATCCAGATCTTAAGTCTATTTTGGAAAAATATCTAGCTCCTTGAAGTTGATCAA
The DNA here is from genome assembly GCF_002127325.2 of Helianthus annuus. Taxonomy (NCBI): domain Eukaryota; kingdom Viridiplantae; phylum Streptophyta; class Magnoliopsida; order Asterales; family Asteraceae; genus Helianthus; species Helianthus annuus. The sequence continues at coordinate 40,938,570 of NC_035443.2, forward strand.
AAAGATCATCAATCCTAGGTAATGGGTATCGATTCTTAATTGTAACCTTATTTAATTCTCTATAATCGATACACATTCTCATTGATCCATCTTTCTTTTTAACAAACAACACTGGTGCTCCCCAAGGGGATGAACTAGGTTGTATAAATCCTTTGCTTAGTAATTCGTCTAATTGCTTTTTCAATTCTAGCATTTCGGTGGGTGCTAATCGATAAGGTGCTTTAGCTATTGGTGTAGTACCCGGAATTAAATGAATTCTAAACTCTACCTTTCTATCGGGTGGTAACCCAGGTAATTCTTCTGGAAAAACATCTGGGTACTCTGAGACTACAGGGATGTTCTGAAGTTCCTTACTTTTAGTGTTAATGATTACAGAAATCATATACACCATTTCTTGTTTTCTCGAATAGCTAGCCAATTTCATTACTGAGATGAATTTCAGTGGCTTTCGAGGTCTATCTCCTGTAATCAAAATCACCTCTCCTGTGGGGGTACGAATTTCCACGGAATTCTGATCACATAGGATTCGAGCATGGTTGGCTACTAACCAATCCATTCCTAATACCACATCGAATCCGGCTAATTTCATAGGTAACAGATTTGCAGAAAACTTATGGCCTAATAGTTCTATTTTTCCTTCTTGCAAAACTTTATCTATGTTAACAGAATTCCCTTCTGCGGTTTCGACTGTAAAGATCTGCCTAAGGGTGGTTAATGGTAAATTAAGAGCTTGACAGAATGAAGTATTAATAAAACTTTGGTTTGCACCAGAGTCAAATAATACTTTTGCAAACACGTCGTGAACTAGGAACGTACCGGCTATCACATCTGGGATGAGTTCAGCTTCTTAAGTGGTTAATTAAAATGCTCGGGCATTCTTCTTGGTTGTTCTATCGGCCGTTTTAGCTTTATTGTCTGCTGGTTTGGCTAACTTAGGACATTCAGATTGGAAATGTCCCGTTTCTCTGCAGTTATAACAGATTCTTGTTTTCCTTCTGCAGTCTTCTTCATGATGTCCTCTTGCCTTGCAAAAGTTGCAGATTATATTGCATTGTCCATAGTGTTTCTTCTTGCAATTTCTGCAGAAAGGAGGTGATGAGGATTGTCCTGTTCCTCTTTTCTTAGTATTACCCACACGAAATCCTTGGGTAATCTTCTGAGCCAATTCCTTCTTTCGATCTTCTTCTCTTGTGCGTACCAGTTCATCGGTTAAAGTATTAGCTAACTCCACAGCATCGTCAATAGTGCGTGGTCTCGCAGCTTTAACGATGTTACGGATTTCTCCGATTAATCCCCAAATATAACGGGAAAAGAGTACCGTTTCCGGCGAAGCCAGGGTAGGTACCACTCTCGCATATTCGAAGAATGTCGAAGTATATCCCCGACAATTTACGCCTATCATACGATGATTCAGGAACTTGTTTGCCATTTGTTCCTTTTCGTAATCGGGACAAAATTTTCTTTCTACAAGACTCTTAAATTCTTCCCAGTTCATCGCATAGGCTATCCTTCTTCCTTTCGCTTGTAATACAGTGTTCCACCATTCTAGCGCCCCTTCTTTGAACAAATTTGAAGCATACATGACCTGATCTTCTTCGGCACACTTACTTATTGCAATTACTGCTTCGGTTTTCTCTAACCAACGCAGTGTTGCAGTTGCCCCTTCATTACCTGCAAATTCTGCTAGTTTACAGGCAAGAAATTCTTTGTAAGTGAAACCAGGCGTTGCAGCTTTCATTTTCTTAGGAGGTGGAGCCTGTCGTGGATTGTTATTGTCATGATTGCTGCCTCCATTTACACTATGACTAAAATTGTCTTCCTGGGTACGTTTACTAGGAATAATCTGTTGCGGCTCAACAGGTTTCTGAGCAGCAGCCATGATTGCAGGAATATCATTAGCTATCCCTTGAGTGATGATATTTTCAATATCTTGTCTAGTCATGTATTGGTTTTCCTGATTTTGCTCAGATTGATTCTCTTCATTAACTGGTTCATTACTAGCGTTTTCCATCTGATAATTAGTATAAGTGTAATTTATTAGTGTCAAATAATTGCTAGTTAGATATAATAAGGCAATTACACATAAACACATAAAACCTTACAACACATATCTATAACCAAAATTGTCGATTTTCTCGACTTCTACTTTGTTTGATAGATTATATAGGCGTCAATACACACTATCTTTCTTACAATGTTTTATTTCCCATTTTACAGAGTTAGATTTCACTATTACTATTATTATACAGACAGACTTTCCAACCCCACTATTCTTTGATCAACTGGCAGTTCAGTAATGACGCTCCCTCTCGTCGTACTTCCAGGAGATTTGTTCCCCTATTTCCCGGATCCTATTCCCTGTACCTATCAGTTCTTCACCAAACTGATGAAGTTCGGCCAGGTTTTCATAGCTCATTGGCGGGTTGGGGATAGGTTCTGGATCAAATTGAGGAAGTAAAGTATAGGGACTATTGATCATATTTTGGAATTGCCAGTCATTTGTCCACCACTATTCCATTTGGCCTAAAGGTCGTGTGTGGATTAGTGGGTCTGGAATAGCTGGTTCTAAGTTTATTGGGAATTGGGCTGTGGCAGGGTAAGAGTAGAGATTATTGTTGATAGGTTCTATGACATCACAATTTGCCAGTAGACGGTCTATTTCGTCTTGGAATGTGATCTCCTCAGGTTGTTTAGAGCTCTCTCCGATCTCTATTCCCTTTTGCTTAATATCTTCCCTTATTTCTATTTCTGCTTGTTTGGAACTCTCTCCAGTTTCTATTTCTTTTCCTTTACTCACATGATTTTCTATTTTAGGAAGTCTCCTAGTGGCTGGCTTCCTCCTGCGCACTTTCCTCCATCCTACATATCTTCTTCTCTTTTTAGGTTTTGCTTTTTCCAGCGGTGGAGCTTGGAATTCCAGGGGTTCCTCTATGTCAGCAATATAACCAGTAAAGTCGTGGGAGACTTCAATTGGTACTGGGTAGAGGTTGAGATTCTGAAATGCTTCCGATATCTCATTCATGTTGTGCAACATATATGCAAAATGCACAAAGTGCTAAGTTAAAACTTTGGAACAAAGTTTAACAAATAAACATTGAAGTTTTATTGCATACCAATTTGTACAAAGGATAATCAGGAAAGAGAACACACTAGATTTGATTTATTTATTTACGGAGTAGTAATTTTCTACTAGATCAGTCCTATTGATTTTTTTAGAGGTTTGCATTTTCTGCTACGGTAGCTAGCATATAAAGATATGCCCATTTCTCATCTAATTCGTCCTCCCAAGGTGGACTAGTAACAAATTCCTGGATTTCCGGATTAAACCTCACTTTCTTGGCTTGGGGTTTCTTTATTTTCTCCTGACCCTTCCTAAGAATTGAATTTCTTTTCTCTGGGGTAAGAGGATTTTCATAATTTGCTTTACGGATAAAAATTCCTTCTTCCATATTTGCTGGGTTTTTGGAGGAAGAGGTTCCTTTTTCTATGGGTGCAGTATCTAATTTGTGGTAGATAGCAGATAATCTTTGTTTACCCATACTGTAACTTAACAAATAAATCAGTTAATAAAACACATATTCACAGAATGGTAATTCAAATTCCTAAGTATTTTTCAATTACTTTAATAGGCTAAAATCAATAGTAAGCTTAAATCAGTGAGCTTAAATCAGTAAGCTTAAAACAATGGCTCTGATACCACCTTTTCCTGTCACGGCCCTTGGCCCCGGTTTAACCCGGTCCAGAGCCGCGAGGCAGGAAATCCCGTGGTATCTATTTAAATGACAGCGGAAGCTTTCTAAAATAGGATCTTTTTAATAGTAAAACTGCTCGTTTTATATAATATAGGGATAATCCCATAATTTACAATAAGGTGATTTCACAGGGAAATCTTTATTTCTCAAAACATGTTTCTTTATTTATTTACATTGAGCCACTTTTCTAAGCTTGTAGTGTGCCACGGCACTTTTTCTTTGCTCACAACAGATCACCTGAAACATGTTTGAAAAAGGTTTTGTCAGCAGGGAAATACTGAGTGAATCATTCATTTTACTAAAACGACACATTTGTTATAATTCACAGTATTAAGAGCGATTACAATGTTTCTGATATCAACCCAACTACCCACAGTATTTATCACTCGACCATCAATTGGCTATCCCATTTGTCCAATGGTGTCTGTGACTGTGGTCAGATCACCCCTTGGCCACCCGTTTGTCCAAGTGTGACGGGAAACAAGTAATGTATACAAAACCCCACATACCGGCTGTAATTTGGTGATTACAAAGACTTAATCCCTGTAATTATAACCTTTGAAAATAAATAGGGTTTTGGAAATAATTTGATTAAAGAGAATGACTCACATTGTGGATTTTACGAGCAGAGTATAAGCCTACTGATTAGCCTTTGATTAACCTAATTTAATTCATAATACACACAAACGGGGTTAGTAACTAATACAGCAGTTACGACAATTCACGAGATTAAACCCTCACAACGATTAGTACGGTGCAATACTTAATAATTCAACGGATTCACAACCAATAACAGAGCATAGTCCGAATTCGAACAGCACTCAAATATTCAAGTTGAAATCACGACGAATAACAAAGTATCAGCTCAATTTGAGTAGCACTCAAACAATCGTTGGATAGTTATAATCGATCGGACGTTGAATCGTAATAGCGATCGAGTTATTACCCTGATTGCGGCAGCACTTCGTGAATCGTGTGTGTTAATTGTATTGTTTCTGCTATAACTCGTTCTACGTAAAGAAATTTTACGTCGTTTCAGAGACAGAATGCAAGTGCCAATGTCGGCTATTTATACTGATTTTTGGACACGCTTACGGACCGTAAGCCACTTCCCTTACGGTCCGTAAGGGAAGCAGTCTAGTTATAGGGTAGCCAGGTCTGGGACTAGGCATGCTGAGTTGACAGAATAATAAAATTCTACTGTCACAACGAGTTAATTTAGATAATCGTTACTAGGGTTTAACCCCCCCCCCCTGAGTTTTAGGGGCCCTGATCCTGATTCCGATTGTTCTGGAATTTTTAGGGTTTATGCAGAATCACTTGGGTGTCTCAATTAGGATTTCCTTAATAGACAATTACCATCCTAATTATTAATTTTAGTGAGAGTTGTTACAACAAGACACGGCAAAAGACAATGGTTACCTCATTGTGACTAAGAGGTCGAATAAAAGAGGAGAGAATTATAAGATTTGGTTTCAATGTACTTTTGGTGGGGAGCATAAGAGTATAGCTACACAGAGGAAAACGGGTAGCAAGAAAATAGGCTGCCCGTTCGAGATGATCGGGTTTTCGGAATCATCCGGAAGTGTTTGGAGGATCGAGGTGACGAAGGCGAAGCATAACCACACTCCTATTGAAAACTTCGAGGGTCACGCGTATGCGAGAAGGCTTTCTTCAGAGGACAAAAAACTGGTTAAGGAGTTGGCAGAGCAAGATATTCCCAACCAAAGTATCTGGCGAACGCTGACAAAAAACAATCCGGCTAGAAAGCTTATTCCGAAAGATATATACATAACGTTGTTCAGAAGATCAACGCCGAAAAAAATGTCGGTAAGTCTCCGATGCAAAAACTTGAAAACATTCTTATCGAAAAAAAATACACTTATTACATGCGCACGAATGAGATATCGAACGAAGTTGAAGACGTCTTCTTTGTTCACGAAAAATCATTCACTATGTGGTGTGCCTTCCCGCATGTGCTAATGATTGACGCCACCTACAAAACGAACATGTACAACCTGCCATTTGTTCAGGTCGTAGGCATGACGTCGACAAACAAATCGTTTACGGCTGCTTGTGCGGTAATTTCCGCTGAGAAGTCAGAGAACTACCTGTGGGTGTTGCAGAGGATCAAGTCTACACTGGCAGGATGTATGGAACCGCGCGTGATTTTAACAAACAGGGATTTTGTGCTAATGAACGCGTGTGAACAAGTTTTTCCAAAAGCGCATAAGTATCTTTGTCGGTTCCATATTCAACAAAATATTAATAAGAACAGCAAGAAGAAATTCTCTGACAAGGAGTGGAAAGAATTCGTACGTACATTTTACATTGTGCGAGTCTACGACCGAGGAAATATACAGGTATAACATGGAAAACCTTGAAGCACAGCTGAAAGAAGATGACCGTGAACGTGAGTATTTCTTACATAATTATGTTCAAATTTTATATAATAACAAAAACTGACTATTTACGTTTTTTAATTTTAGAGGTTTTTGATTATTTGAAGAAATCCTGGTTGGATCTGTACCGTGAAAAGTTTGTATCTTGCTGGATTAACAAAACTATCAACTTTCACCAAACTACGACCAACAGGGTTGAGGGCATGCATGTAACATTAAAAAGTCACTTTCCAAGTCATCGCAACACACTGGATAAACTTGTACTGTATGTTGATCATGTTGTTGATAGACAATACGCCGAGATTAGAAGTAGCTTTGAAACAAGCCTCCGAAAAGTGATGACGCACCACAAGAATCAGCCCATGCTTGCATATATTCTCAGAAAGGTTTCAATATATGTGATTGAGCTTTTGAGTATGGAACTAAAACGTAAGGAAGACGGGTTGAGAGCCTACGGTGCAAGCTGTGGTTGCCAACTTTTTACTAGTTGTGGTTTGCCATGTGCCTGTCGTTTGGAAAAGATGGAAAATAACGGTAATTAATATTTTTGACCTTTCTCGGTATGATTTTGCCACCTAATTTGTTTTCATCCACAGGTCAGCAAATCAGGATCACACACATAGACGTGTTCTGGAAGAAGCTTGATTTCAAGCCTGCAAGGAATAACATAGAGGATATCGATGTAGACACGGAATTAGAAAAATTGAAACAACAGATCGATCCAACACCCCCTCAAGTGAAAAGGAGCTTCTTTGAAAAGTTTCAGCAAATCCTCAATCCAGGGAACAATAACAAAAAACCTCCTGCTGTTCTGAAGAAAACTCGTGGTCGCCCAACATTGAAAACGCAGGAAGAAAGAAAGGTTGAAACCGCTAGAAAAGCTCTTACATTCCGTCAGAAGAAACTTGGGTCGAGGCCTCAGACGATCTTCCCCGTCACAGCTCGTACATATCACCCGAAGATTCTAGAAGAGAAAAGAATACCAAACCGCTCAACCTACACCCTGATTTCCCGATGATCAAGCTCGGTCCTAAGACGGATATAGCGATCCGCAACTACGCATCTCAGATTCCCAAAGTGATCCATCCATACATCGTTAGAATAAAGGACGTGAAACCAGATGGTCATTGTGGGTTTCGATTGGTGGCTGTTGGGTTAGGAGTGAAACAAAATTCATATTTGATGATCCAGAAACAACTTCTAAAGGAGTTACGTATGAACGAATCGCTTTGGAGGCAGGTTTTCAATCCGGAAAACATATGACATTATGATGCGCTGGTTACACGGATCGATTTCAAGGGGGTGGGACGAGCAGGTATCGAAAATTACATGACGATGCCTGAGACGGGGTTTCTTATTGCCCAACGATACGGTGTGATTGTTCACACCTTCGACATTCGTGGGAGCGATACAATTTTCCCTCTGCTGGGCGGGCCAAACGAAGCTGAGCAACCTCCCCTGGTGGTTGCGGTTGTGTTCGTCGACAATGGGCATTTCATACATGTAGAGCTTGGAGGTTGTTATCCAATGCTTCCCCCAAACCTACTCTGGAGAGCGAACAGAACAGAGCGCGCAGCAGCCTGGCATACATTATACATGGATCAGATCAACGCGTACGAAATGCTTACGTATCGTCCCCCTGACCTTAATCTAACCCCATATGTTCACGATGTATCTTAAATGTGTTTAATAATAATCACGTTTGTGTTTGTTCAATATATGCGTTACATCACGTTAAAAACCGAATGTCACCGACACGACCCAATCAGATTCAATACGCACTTGTACGACCCAAAATGACAATATACATCATAATACTACAATTAATGAAAAAATACGTCATGTTCATGTACGGTAGGCGGCTGATACACATAACACTTCTCACAGGAGTACTTGTGCTTTCAAACCAAAATGATACGAAATAACGGAATAAGACATCACACTTAACCGATTTGATCCGGAACTTGCAGTATAGTCCATATATATTAAAAAATGATGTATAATGGAAAAAACGTAAAATTTAGACTATTTATCAACGCCTTTGTGAATTAAAAACAATTTTAAAAAATTTAAAAAAGGCACAAAACGCCCCGCTATGGCCATAACGCTACGTTTTGGACACCAAAGCGCCGCGCTATGGCCATAGCGGGGCGCTTCGGTCCGTCGTTATACCTGAAGCGGGGCAGCTTCTCCCCCACTTCACCCAAAAACAAAAAACACACACATAAGGTGCGATTTCACACACTAGAGCCGGATTTCGATTTTTTCAAGCTTTCAACCGCTAAAAGGTAAGATCGAACACCCTTAATCGTTTCGGTATAACCTACATGTTGATTATTGTGTTGATTGGGGCCTTAATCGATCGGGGCTGGTTCTGTTCTTCAAAATGAAGAACCAAAGCGTCGCGCCGAGGCCAAAGCGGGGCGCTTTGGTTCATGTTTATTTTTTTTTAATTTGTTATTTGTTTAATTATTATTATTTGTTTAATATTATTTGTTTATTAATATTTTTTAATATTATTATTTGTTTATTAATATGGTTTAATATTATTATTTGTTTAATATTATTTGTTTATTTAATATTATTATTTGTTTATTTAATATTATTATTTGTTTATTTAATTTTATTATTTGTTTATTTAATATTATTATTTGTTTATTTAATATTATTATTTGTTTAATATTATTTGTTTATTTAATATTAATATTTGTTTATTTAATATTATTTGTTTAATATTATTTGTTTAATATTATTTGTTTATTTAATATTATTTGTTTATTTAATAATATTATTTGTTTAATATTATTTGTTTATTTAATATTATTATTTGTTTATTTAATATTATTATTTGTTTAATATTATTTGTTTATTTAATATTATATTTTCAACGTGCAGGGATGGATTCCTCTGATGACGAGATTGAGCATATGGAGGCTGAGGGAGAGGTGGGGGACGAGGGAGAGCCGGCATGTCCGTACCTGCAGTTTCCGCAGGGGTCACGGACGAGGGGGAGATGCGCTAGGTTGCGCACCATAGAGATTGGGGAGCATGTAGGGATAGACTAGGAGCTGCTGACTACCTTGGGAGAGGTCGAGCGGGCGCGTGATATAGTTGGACTAGATACTTCTTGGTCGCGCCTATTTGAGTTAGCGATGGAGGACTCGTACCCTGAGCTTACGGTCGAGTTTCTTTCTACGTTTACATACGCGCCGCATCCGGCGGATTACGTGGAGGACCCGGATTTTCGAGTCCACGAGGTTACATTCCGTCTCGCCGGTCAAGAGTTTCAGATGAGTGTGCGGGAGTTTGCTGTCGTTACAGGTTTGTACACAGAGCCTGAGCTTGATACTGATTTATATACGCAGGCGGTTACGATGATGGACAGGCAGACGCTTATCAGTTTCTGGAGGGCCATTTCCAGGGCTCCCTTTGGGAAATCCTGGCAAAAGGCCACCACCATTAGAGACCCCTTGTACCGATACCTGCACCATGTTATCGCGTCAACTATCGTGCCACGGGGTTCCAGCAAGGAGAAGGTTAACCTCAGTGACCTTTTCTTTCTATACTGCCTACTACGCCGCCAGCCCTGCGATCTAGCAGCCAGCCTGGCAGATTACTTTTCTACAGCATACCACCGGCAGCTCCGCGGGCAGCTGCACACTGGCTCATACATCACCGCCATTGCACGCTCGCTAGGGATCGTGCCCGAGCATGATCCGCTGCTGTCCGATCCGGTCCCGTCATCCAGGTTGGGCCGCGCGTCAGTATCTAGCATGTAGATCACCCGTACCTTTGATGTCGGTCTGAGGTTCAGGGGTGCTGACGGGCTGATTTGGCAGCCGGAGGTCATCCCGGTTGTTATTGAGGTGAGGCCTGGAGTGTTAGCCCCTCCTGATGTTTAGCAGGCCGCTCGGCAGGCTCAGCTACAGGCTCTGGGCATCGATCAGCCTCAGGCTCAGGCTCAGGCTCAGCCTATATTCGAGGATCCAGCGCAGGAGGAGCAGGTCGAGGAGATCCCGATACCACCAGTTCAGCCAGCTCCTGAGCCGCCACAGTACCCGCAGCACGTTTACGCTGACCTGCTTCCGGCAGCGCGTGAGGTGGCTCGGGACTTCGACCGGCGCCTCAGACGTCAGGGCGCACACATTGACTGGATCGTCGAGACGCTCGTTGCTCTACGAGAGCTCGCTGGGTTGCCTCCACTTCCCCTCCCACCGTCCCCACCGCACGAGGATTAGTACCTTAGTTTGTTTGTTTAGTGTTTTGTTATGTATTATGTACTCAGTTGTACCTTTTTGTTTTGTATTGTATGTACAAACTGATATAAATATATATATTGCAGTTAATCTTCTATTTACATCACGTTGGTTTTGGATTGTTTACGTTTAATTGTTATGGCTTTCTGTACATTTTATTTAACGTGCTCGTTTTAATTTAACAAAATAAAAAACGTTAAGAACTTATATTATACACATTCTATAAAAATAATGACGTAATTATAAAACAACTATGAATTATATGTAATAAAACTAAAATAAAAATTTTTTCCTCCAAAAATCTCTACCAAACTAATTCAACCAAAAATCCCTACCAAACTAACCCACATCAACCCAACCAATCTGTTTAAAATGCACATTCAAAGCGCCGCGCTATGGCCAAAGCGGGGCGCTTTGGTCTTGGTCAACAGACAAGGACAAGGACTGACTTCTGTCAGTCCTTGTCTGTTGACTAAGACCAAAGCGCCCCGCTTTGGCCATAGCGCGGCGCTTTGGATGTGCAAAAAGACAAAAGGCGTGTGCGAATAGACCAGGCCATTTAGATTTTGTATAACAACCAATTTCATAAATTAGTTAGGTTTTGTTTGATGTAATAAACAATTGATTAAACTAGTTAGAGCATCACCAATAAGGAAGCCTAAAAACACATAAAAATGTGTCACGTCAGCTGCCTCTTCATAAAAACACCAATTCTTTAAAAACACCTAAACCCACCCAATAAGAAAACCTAAAACCATTAACAAATTATCACCACTTTTTTTTAAATTAATACCCAACCCCACTTGTCTGCGAATGGACCCACCATCCATCCATTTTTTCTTGTTTTTGTAGACATACATTCACCAAAAATTGGGTATGAAAAACGAACATCACAATAGGAAAAACATGCAAACATGCCACATAGGCATTGAAAAATATTGAAAAATCACCTATTGGTGATGCTCTTAGGTTGTGTTCAGTGGAACAAACGGAACCTAACACAATCTAAAATACGAAATACATGGGACGGTGATTTTGATACCAAATATCAGGGCTGTTTAAAAAGTTTGCGTTTGCAACTCAAAGTTTGTTTGGATTTAGTTTGGAAAAAACTCTCTCGATATAGCTCGGTTTGAAACGGAGCCGAGCCGGGTTGATTCAGTTAGAAAGTGAGCCTAGCTAGCTTGGCTCAGTTCGTAGCAAGCCAGATTGGTTTGATTTGACTCGTTTGTTAGTTCGGCTCGATTTTGCTCAAATTATTTTACTTTTAACTTTTTTTATATATATAGTTAATTACATAGTTAGTCCCTGTGGTTTGCACAAAATAACATACTTAGGTACTAATAGTTTAAAATCACCTTCTAGGGTATTAACATTTCATTTTGTAACGTTTGTAGGTATCTAGGGTATTAACATAGTTAGTCCCTGTGGTTTGCACAAAATAACATATCTAGGTACTAATAGTTTAACAAACAATTAACGTTAATGCCTCCAAACGTTACAAAATGAAAAATTAATACCCTAGAAGGTGATTTTAAACTATTAGTACCTAAGTATGTTACTTTGTGCAAACCACAGGGACTAACTATTAAATTAACATATAGGGGGTCACTAAAATGAAAACCACCCCCAGTTAAGAGAACCACGAGAACCACTTTCCAAACATTGATCTTTGAAGATGGATGGCTGAGATTAAAAGTTATAAAAACAATATTAAATTCTTTTTGTCTTATTATGTTTTTAATATTTTAATGTTAAAAAGGCAGTTTAGTAAATTTGTTTGTTTTGTCTTATTATATATATTGTTTTGAGTTAATTGCCAAAATCGTCCCTGAGGTTTGGGCACGTTTGTCATTTTTGTCCAGAATGACACTTTTGTACCAAATTGCCCCCAAGTTTTGTAACTTTTTGTCATTTTTCATCCAAACCACTAACTTAGTTTATTTTTTCTGTTAGGTTGAGGATATTTGGATGAAACAGGCAAATATAAAACCACAGTGACGATTTTGTTACATATATAATAAAAAAGAATATACGTGTAGTTTTTAGAAAAAAAATTAATAGTTTTGTCACATAATTTTTATAAATTTTCATCCAAATCACTAACTCAATTTATTTTTCTGTTAAGGTGAAGAATGTTTTAAATTTTATAAATTAAGACAGAAATTAATTTACAGCTTCTTTATATAAATCAGATTTATAAAGAGAAAACGTCATTGGTGTGCAAAACATAACAATCGATTACAACTTTTAGTAGTTATCAGTTGTAGAGATATAAAAAAAATGTAAAACGTTACATATTTTTTAAATGTGTTGAGCACCTAGGAAATATGTTAGTAGAAATAAAATGTTTGTTTAATTAAGATTATGAGGGTAACTAACTCTTATTCTGAGTGGCTTGAGTAAAGAAACTTTTGGTTTATAGCATTCTAATTACAATTTAGTGGGTAATTTTAAGGTTTGGTAACGATACGTTGTTTGATTGGGGGGGGGGCACTGGCTTCTGTTTTTCCTTAGGAGCGAATTTAAAAGAGTAGAAGATGAATTACAAACTTGATACATATGATAAGATTTTTTTTTTATTTGACCTTTTTCAATAAGGTCACCAGCATTTTAGTTTTATAAAATTTAAAGGTTTAAGTAGATTTTATTTTTATAAAACTGATCTATATAAAAAATTAGAAATTAATTTCTGTCTTAGTTTATAAACATCCTTCGCCTTAATAGAAAAATTAACTTAGTTAATGGTTGGATGAAAATTTATAAAAATGATGTGACAAAGCTATTTTTTTCATATAAATATTGCATGTATATTCTTTTTTATTATATATGTAACAAAATTAATTAAATAAAAGAATTTTAAAAGAGTTTTATTATATATGTAACAAAATTAATTAAATAAAAGAATTTTAAAAGAGTTTGAGTAAATTGCCAAAATCGTCCCTGCGGTTTTATATTTGCCAGGTTCATCCAAATATCCTCAACTTAACAGAAAAATAAACTAAGTTAGTGGTTTGGATGAAAATGGCAAAAAGTTACAAATGTTGGGGGCAATTTGGTACAAAAGTGTCATTTTGGACGAAAATGGCAAACCTGCCCAGACCTCAGGAACGATTTTGGCAATTAACTCTATTGTTTTTTATTACTTTTTTTGTCTTATTAAATTAATTGTTTTAAATTAAAATCAGATTTTTTAATTAAAAACATTTTAAAATCTGATTTTTTTTACAAAAAATATTTTTTGTCGGGATTTTTTTACAAAAAAACGTTTTTACGAGCCGGTTTTTTTACGTGCCTTTTTACGCCCCGTTTTTACGCGTCGTTTGCGTCGTTTTTTCGCGCCGTTTTTACGCCCGGTTTTACACGCCGTTTTTTTACGCCCGGTTTTACGCGCTGTTTTTTAACGCGCCGTTTTAGGGCTCTCTGCTCTTGTAATTTCTTCATGCGTTTTCCTACGCTCATGTGCTCCCCTACTAAATCATCCTCTCTTTTTCTGAGGGAATGACTTTTCAGACTGAGCCTTAAACACGAATATTCCTTCTTCAGTATCAGCAGAGTACCCTGAGAGGGCAGACTGTGAAGAGGCACCTTCGCTTCTAGGCGAACCAGACAACTGACGATACGCGTCGGATGGTCCTTGGTCGCTCATACTGTAAACTAACAAATAGTCAAATAACACATAATAATAAAATACAATTATGCATGTAGTTTCGTAATTTATTTCCTAACAGATTGAATTTTGGTGTCAGCAGAACAGTTCTGTGGCTGAATCAGTGGCTTAGCTCTGATACCACTTTCTGTCGCAACCCCCGCCCCCTATCTGTCCCGGGAACGGGCGGCCGCGAACAATGATGTCGGTGGTATCGGTGTTTATTAATTTGGCAGCGGAAATTTCATCAGGACCATAGCTAGGAAATATTTTATCAGAGTAAAACACCACATTTTATATAAATAAACACATTGGGACAAAACCCAAGTTTTCAATACAAACTAATTTATAGGAATAAATCCCATTAAATTGAAATAAAACGCCTTTTTATTTAGGTAACTTTTATAGCCACTTTTCCAAGCCTTCAGTGCTGTCCAGCTGGCTTCTAATTGGCTTTCACATTGTGTTACCTTAAATGCGTTTAAAAACATTTTGTCAGTGGGAAATACTGGTGAGTGAATCCCAGTTCAATCAAGAAAAGTTTTATTAATTTAAACAGTATTGAGAGCGATTACAATGTTTACATCTACCCAATTACTCATTCAGTACTGTCAATCCTGACTGGTGGGTCATATTACACATTGGCTAACTCTTTGTCCAATGGTAACGTGTTCCACATTTTGTATACAAAACCCCAACATACCTGCAGTAATCATAGAATTACAAAGACTCAATCACTGCTAAATTGCATTGTAAAATGGTTAAGGTTTTGTAAAAACTGTTTACAAAAAGGAGATTACTCACATTGTTGTCTTAGATTTTCTGTAAGGGTTTCCTGAGAATTATCTATAATTTACACAAATGCACACGTGTTAGTATAATAACCCATTTTAACATTAGTAATACCCTACCCGAGACGGCATTCCAACGATTACGTCGGGCAGAACCACGAGAGCCGTTACGGAACCCTAGATCAATCGGGCAGCGTATCTAATACGTATCCAGGGGTTATGATACTTACAATGGAGCAGAACTTCGTTATTTAGGGGGGTATTATACCCGAGTATAGTGCCTACTATAAGAAATTTGAGAGAGAAAGTCGAGAAATGAACGAACAGACTAAAGGTCCGATGCATGCAATTTATAGGGCTGCAATTGGGTTTCGTCGCTCCTCGCGTAACATACAGCCAGGGCCTTTGCGGCCCGCGACGCTAGCTAGGGTAGGCCCTAGCTTGGCTGACTCGGTTTGTAGACTCCACACGCGACCCGACACGTGGCGGCACTGGGTGTCGCCCTAATCTCATGTCGTCGCGGCCCGCGTAGGCAATAGCCAAAGGCTACGCGCCCCGCGAGGACCCCATTTTTCTTGTTTTTAATTAATTTTAATAATATTAAAGGTATTCGGGCCCTGTTTTCGCGTATAGGGTGTATTTTATGACATTTTGGGATATTTTAAATATTTAGGGTGTCGAAAATATTTTAAGGGTGTCAGTTTGTTTTAGGGTTGTTATAACATATTTTATTATGAGTCACAAAATTATTTAAAAGTGTTTAAGTCCTACACATTATGTATCCTACACCAAAATATTGTTTTAATGGTGTAGGAAACGATGAAAATGTAAGATCGTGTGCAGGATTGTTTTCATTGTGTAAGATGCACAACTCTTTTATAAGATACGCTCATTAAATGATTAGAGTTCATTAATTTGAATAACAAAAATAAATAATAGACCCATTAAATGATTTGTTCAAATTACCTTTGTATCCTTTATTCTTTTTATTCTTAATTTTTAGTTTCTTCTCATTTAAACTCTCCACTATATATCTATACTATATTATAATGCATGAGGGAGCGGTATTTTAAGATACCCAAAAAATAAGAACTTTTCTCCCACTTTATTTATAGAAAGACCCCTAAAATAAGGGTAGTTTAGTCTTTTAAACTCTATTTATTTTTTAGCCCCTAAACTTATTACACTTAAATCCCTAAGGTTTTAACAAAATTATAGATAATTAGTTACAATTCACCCATCCACCACAAACTTATAATTTTTTTACGTATTCTTGATATATCTGATAAACTATACTGTTTAAAAAAATCCAAAGATAGCATGACGACCTACACATTTTTGTCAACGTTTCGGTAGTTGTCTTGTTCAATATCGACGCACAGATTAAAAGGTACAAGTCGATAATGCTTTAATATACAAGTAATTAATACTTGTGATCTAATGCGCCTAATCTACAAAAATAGGCTCCATCTATGCAAACAAAAACAAAAAGAAAAAAAAGTACAGTAACATAAAATGAAGATATTATGTGTCACATTTTATTTTATTAAAACTGCCTAATATCTATACTTAGATATATCTTATAAAAACTTAGAACTAACTACAACAAACTTCCTAAATAAAGGGGTGTCAAATCTAAAATTAAACCCTAATCCACTTCTATAGTTACTACTATAAATACATAGCAG